>NC_136504.1:76319276-76764276 GCF_053919585.1 Euprymna scolopes
ATGAATATATATAATATATATCAATATATATATTATATATATATGAATATTTATAATATATATATATATATATATATATATATGAATATTTATAATATATATATATATATATATATATGAATATTTATAATATATATATATATATATATATATGAATATTTATAATATATATATATATATATATATGAATATTTATAATATATATATGCATATTTATAATATATATATATATATATATGAATATTTATAATATATATATATATATGAATATTTATAATATATATATATATGAATATTTATAATATATATATATATATATGAATATTTATAATATATATATATATATGAATATATAAATATATAATATATATATGAATATATAAATATATAATATATATATTCATATATAATATATATAATATATATATTCATATATACGATATATATATATATGAATATATATATAATATATATATTCATATATACGATATATATATATATATGAATATATATATAATATATTTATTCATATATACGATATATATATATGAATAATATATATATATATAATATATATAATTTATATATTTATATATACGATATATATATATATATGAATAATATATATATATATAATATATATAATTTATATATTCATATATACGATATATATATATATATGAATATATATATAATATATATATAATATATGTATTCATATATACGATATATATATATATAATATATATATTCATATATACGATATATATATATATGAATAATATATATATATAATATATATTTTTAATATATATATTCATATATACGATATATATATATATATGAATATACATATATAATATATATTCATATATACGATATATATATTAATAATATATATATATATGAATATATATATATAATATATATTCATATATACGATATATATATATATGAATATATATATATAATATATATTCATATATACGATATATATATACATGAATAATATATATATATATATAATATATATATAATATATATATTCATATATACGATATATATATATATGAATAATATATATATATATAATATATATATAATATATATATTCATATATACGATATATATATATATATGAATAATATATATATATATGAATATATAATATATATTTAAATAATATATTCATATATACGATAAATATATATGAATATATAATATATATATAATATGAATATATAATATATATATAATATGAATATATAATATATATATAATATGAATATATGATATATATAATATGAATATATAATATATTATATAATATGGATATATAATATATATATGGATATATAATATATATATGTATATATAATATATATCATACATATATAAGAATATCATATATATATAATATATATATCATACATATATAATATATATGTCATACATATATAATATATACGTACCATATATATAGAATACCTGTATCATATATACATAATATGTATATAACAAATATATATCGTATATATATAATACATATATATAATATATATATATTTAATATATATAATATATATCATATATAATATATCATATATATATATAATATATATATATACATCATATATATATATATAATATATACATATCATATATATACTATATATATAATATATATAATTTTATAATTTTATTTTTTTTCATTAGATAATATATATAATTTGTATTTTATATTTTATTTCTAATTTTTTTATTTTTTTAGTCTTTATTTATTATTTATATTTTATTTATTTATTAATTAATTTATTTTCCATTTAGTGTCTTCTACCCAAGCTTGCTGACATTTTTTAGTGATGACCTGTACATTTCAGTTGACCTATATTATTTTGCCCCGTATATTTATATATATATATATATATATATATATATATATATATATATATATATATATATATATATATATAATAAATATACATCATATATAATATATATATCATATATCTATAATATATGTAATACCTATATAATATAATATATATAATACCTATATATATATAATATATATATACATAATATTTCTATATATATATATATATATATAATATATACATAATATCTATATAATATATATAATATCTATATATATAATATACATAATATCTATATATATATATATAATATACATAATATCTATATATATAATATATATCTTATATATCATTTCTATATCATATATATATCATATATAATATATATATATCATATATATATCATGGATATAATATATATATATCATATAATATATATATATAATACATATATCATATATATAATATATATAATACATATATATATAGTATATATAATACATATGACATATATTGTATATATAATACATATATCATATATATATAATATATATATATCATATATATATATAATGTATATATAAAATATATAATGTATATATAAAATATATAATATATATATAACATATATAATATATATACATCATATATAATATATATAAAATATAATATATATGTATAATATATATAATATATATATCATATATAAGTATACATAATACATTATATCTATATGATATATATATAGGCACCGCCAAAACTGGGGGGGGGGCAGGTCAGTACTTTTTGACGGACCGTCTTTTTAAAAATCTACCAAAAATCAGGTAATTATCCGATCAATACGAAATTTTCAGCGATTATTAAGAGAAGAATGAACTTTATAACGGTATACTTATTTTTCATAAACGATATTTATATATATATATTTTTTTGCTTACAAAACCCCCCTTGTTTTGAAGTGGGAACAAATATGCTTAAAATAATCATCTGAAACTGAACAAAACATATTGTGTTGTTGTAAGGGACAGAATTATAGATTTAAAAAAAAAAAAAAAAATTGTTTGCATACCTTATTTTGACGTCTGAATATCAGAACTTCGATTGTGTTTAATTATCCCGCTTTTGAGTTTTGAAGTGTGAAATTCGGTGAATATGTTAAGTAAAATAATTAATTTAAGTTAAGCAAAACAAAAAAAAAATTTTTTTAATATTTATACGAAAAAAGCCATTTTAAAATCTTTGATAAATAAATTAACAATTTTTTTTTAGCGAGCCGAATAATGCATGACCATTATTAAATAGGGCATGCTTTGAAGAATCGATACAAAAAAAAAAAGTCGATAAATATTGTGCCCTTTATGTCAAAAATAGCATCATTTTTTTCATCTCGTTTGGAAACGTTTGCCGCCTTTCGACTACGGTGGACCAAACGCGCTGAAATAATTTTTTTTTATTCTGCTTTAAATTGCCCCCCCCCCATTTTGGGGAGCCTGGCCCCACACACATACACATTAAAAACCAAACTCATACAAATGGTCACCCATCTGGTACTGGCCAGCCTCAGCTTAATAATACATTGAAATTTTCGTCCCTGAAAAATAAGTTTTTTTGGCCTGTTTGGTCTTCCATAGTTTGTTTCTTATCAAACGCAAACGTAAACAGTGTCGATCTAGACTCTAGATTGACGCGAAATAACTGGTTACATATATGAATAAGTGGAATTATTTGAAATCCAGGTACTTATATTATAATATTTTTGCATATTCTCTTAGAAAATCATCCTAAATCTTTGTTAGACAATAAATAAATAAATTAATTATTTCAAAAACCTTTTTTTTTTTTTTTTAATATTTATGTACGTTTTTTGTGCAAGACAAAAAATGTCAATTGTTAACTTTTTGGGAAAATTTAACATTTAAAATTTAATTAAAAATAGTAGAAAAAGTTTTACATTATTCTGTTTTCTATATGATAAAATTCAGGGTTTTATCTTTCTGGAAAAAAAAAGTTACTCAGAAATAATGGATTTTAATAAATGTAATTTCGTTTTAAAAAACAACAACAACTTGATTTTGCGGCCATTTTTGGCGGTGCCTATATATATATATATATAATATATATATAATATATATGTATAATATATATATAATATATATATATATATAATACCTATATATATAATATATATAAGACCTATATATAATATATATATTATACCTATATATATACAATATATATATATATATATATATATATATATATATATCATAAATATATCATATATATATATGATATATATGTATCAAATATGTATGATTATTAATTTTATTTATACAAACATTAATGGCTACATATGAGCATACATGTTTCTGTAATCACCCACATTGGGGGATTACGTCTTCAGGCCAAGAATTACCGTGGAAAGTGATATTTCCACCAAATACATTTTCCTATGTCGTTTATCAAGTTAGCATGCAACCTGGGTGGGAGTCATAAAATACGGTAAAAGGATGGGTGAGATCTTTTGAAGATAATAAACATCTTTTTCTTTCCCTTTCCCTTTCCAAGCTAACTTTTGGTTTATGGCATAAGGTACTTGAGAATTTAGTTTTCTTGTCTTGGAGTCTGTAAGTTAAGAACCTTAGCGATGGTCAGCTAAGTACTGACCGGTGCCTTTTAATCTACATCCACCCACACACACATGCAACACACATACAACACACACATACACAGACACCGCCACACACACACACACACACACACACACACACACACACACACACACACACACACACACACACACACACACATTAATACGTATATCCAAAAGCGAATCCATGCTGTACGCTTTTTTTTTTTTTTTTTTTTCACAACACACATACTGAAACTAGACAATAACTCTGAAACTACGCAGGAATAGAGCTAAAATTACATTAAGGTAAATAAAACAAGACAAAAATAAATAAAATGAAATAAAAATAAAAATAAAATAAAATTAAAACAAATAAACAAACAAACTATGAATAAATATAAAACACGAAAGTTATCTAAACCCCACATACATATATCAATATACTTATAAATGCCTACATTTTGCCAGACCCGCGCATATATACACACACACATTACAGACATACAGAGACGAATAATAGCGTTTTTCTTTACTTCTGTAGCGTGGTAATCCCTTCGTACATTCAATAGTATGCTATCACACTCCAGACGGGTGTACATATATATACATACATACATATATATATATATATATATATATATATATATATATATATAAACACACACACACATATACATACACATATAGCATATATATAAACAACATTCGGACATTCATACATTCTTGCAGTCTTTATATTGTTACAACAATCATATACGAGGCAGCCTAATCTAATAATTCAGAAAATATATATGCATATACATACATCTACATACAATACACACAGAAATACATCCATATCCAAACATACACACAGATATATAGATACACATATATATAAATATACAAACATACATGCACACCTAAAATACACTTATACATACATACTCACACAAATATAGACATATACATATATATCTGTACCTTGCCACCAAATGATACATCTAAAGTAGCGACAGACATGAATACATTTACCATATAAATTCCCTTTTTCTATCAAACTCTACACGCATAGTTATATTTCATAGCCCCACCCGCTTGTTACATGTTCCTAAGTTATAGGTTTTTTCGTAAAAATTTACACTACGTAAAAGTTTATATTGAATTCAGCATGAAGTTCATAGGCCTATCCTCATATTAAGCAAACACCCTTTCGATGGTAAGGCAGATATACATAAGATGTATCACGATACAATAATGATATATAATGACACATGACAGAAATCAGAGTATTTAGGTTATACAAACCGAGTATATAAGCTTATATATTGTAGTACTTACCTTCATCTTTGTTTATTCACCCTAATTTCCTTATCCACTTTTCTTTCATTCACCCTTCATTCCTTACTTTCTTTCATCTATATATTTCTTCATTTTTTTTTTTTTTTTTTTTATAAATTACTTTTCCTACCCGGGTATACAAAGATCCTATATCCATACATGCACACACCCAAAAATATCGATATGCATACATTATTACGAGGTTCACTCAAAAACAATCTATTACTCGTTTGGTTACAAATATACCTTCATACAGGTACTTGTTTCGGTTAGTAATACCATAACTGCTCGATGAAGTAGAATATTAAGCGACTTACGTAACCCATACCGGTATGATCATAGTTGCAACCTCACTTATCCTCTTTGTGGGGGGGGGCGTTATTTGATGGGGGTTAGTTGTACTCATAATTGTTCTAGTCTTCTAATTTAGAGTTCTTTAAGTGCGTGTGTTCTGAAATGTTTGCAGGATATAGCAGTTTCTTTTTTAATATTTAATAATTTTTCTCTGTCTTTAAACCTAGTTATCTCAAGTTTTTCTGATAAGTATAATGGACAAGGTGAGTTCAATGAGTGGCAAGTATTGGCCCTCCTAATAATCTTCCATTCTATACTAGGTGTTTTATTTTCTCTAACTAATTTCCAGTAATATAACGATAAGGAAGTGTCCTTTTCATATGTTTGATTACTCATCGAGCGTGTATGTCCATAGAATCTGTTTTTGAAAGTCATTTGGGTACTCCCTATGTAGAATCTTTCGTCCCTTGGGTTCTCTACCGGGAATATCCTAGCTTGGTATACCACTGATGAGGTCAGACATTCATTTTTTATTGGGCATTCCTCAGGCTTTTTACAGTTACATTTATTCACCGCAGTGTTTGCACTATTATTTTCATCTTCTCTATTAGTCGTCTTTAAAAATTCTTTTTTTTATATTGTTGAAAATCTCACTGGTCAATTCTTATTTTTATATATTGTTGAAAATCTCACTGGAGACTTCATTTTTTATATTGTTGAAAATCTCACTGGTGAATTTTTTTTTTATTGTTGAAAATCTCACTAGTGAATTTTTTTTTATTATATTGTTGAAAATTCCACTATTGAATTCTTTTTTTATATTGTTGAAAATTTCACTGGTGAATTCTTTTTTATATATTGTTGAAAATTCCACTATTGAATTCTTTTTTTATATTTTTGAAAATTTCACTGGTGAATTTTTTTTTATATATTGTTGAAAATTCCACTATTGAATTCTTTTTTTATATTGTTGAAAATTTCACTGGTGAATTCTTTTTTTTATATTGTGGAAAATCTCACTGGTGAATTTTTTTTTATTATATTGTTGAAAATTCCACTATTGAATTCTTTTTTTATATTTTTGAAAATTTCACTGGTGAATTTTTTTTTATATATTGTTGAAAATTATTATTTTCATCTTCTCTATTAGTCGTCTTTAAAAATTCTTCCATTATGCTTTTATATAATCCTTTCTAAGTTATCACTACAGCTATAACTTAATTTTAATGTATTTTTATTAAATATTTTATGTAATATATTATTTGGTGGGAAATGCTTGTTAATAAGTTGTAAAAATTTTGTACCAAGTTTTGTTTTCAACATAATATTAAAGGGGGGTGTGAACCAAATAATTTTCCTACCACGATTTCTAGATCTATTTGTGCTAGTGTTAGTTACTTTATATTTTATCTCTATGTCCTTATACCCACTATTTTTAAGTGCTGTATTATAAATAGCTTTGCAATCATTGAAAGTTACTTCATTAGATGAATTGTTACTTATTCTACTTTCAATAGATAATGGTATATGCTTAATAATGGATGGTGGATGGTTAGACTGCGGGTGTATATAAATAGGGTTAGCATTATCCTTCATATATGGTTTATAAGTATTCGAATCCAGATCTAAAGTAACGTCAAGGAAATTAACCTGTTTTAAGTTAGCAGTAACTTCTACTTTTAGGCCAAAATCTTTCATGTCCCTATGGATTGCTCTCCTAATCTGATCACATTTAACACTTGTAGCATTCTTCACTATTATGAGCCCATCATCACGATATAGGCCCATGTCCCTTCTATCAATAATATTATCTTTTGTTAAATTATAAATGATATAATGTCCAACGAGATCTGTTGCCTCTGCAGATGTATCAAATATGTATGATTATATATCATCTATATATCATGTATATATATATATCATATATCATATATATATATTATATATATCATATATAATATATATATATCATATATATCATCTATATATCATATATATATATCGTATATATATATGTATATCATATACATACAATATGTATATCATATATATATTATATATATATATCATATATATGTAATATATATATGTCATCTATATATATCATATATATAATATATATATGTCATCTATATATATCATATATATAATATATATAATATATATATCATATATATAATATATATCATATACATAATATATAATTTATAATATATATCATATATATAATATATATATCATATATATAATATATATATCATATATATAATATATATATCATATATATAATATATATATCATATATATAATATACATATATCATATATATAATATATATATCATATATATAATATATATAATATATATATGTTATATATCATATATATATGTTATATATCATATATATATGTTATATATATCATATATAGTATATATATCATATATATAACATCATATATGTATATATTTATATATCATATATGTATAATATATACATATGTCATATATATATCAAATATATCATATATATCATGTATATAATATATATATAATATACATGTATCATGTATATAATATATATAATATACATGTATCATGTATATAATATATATATATAATAAATATGTATCATGTATATAATATATATATATAATATATATGTATCATGTATATAATATATATATAATATATATGTATCATGTATATAATATATATATAATATATATGTATCATGTATATAATATATATATAATATATATATGTATCATGTATATATATAATATATGGTATATATATAATATATATATATATATATATGTATGTATCATTGATATATAATATATGGTATATATATATAATATATATATGTATGTATCATGTATATATAGTATATGGTATATATATAATATATATATGTATCATGTATATATTATATATATATAATATATGGTATATATGTAATATATATAAATATATGTATCATGTATATATATATAATATATATATAATATATATATGTATCATATATATATATAATATCATAACTATAAAAAATAAATCAAATACATTTTTTTTTACAAATCAAGTATTAAGATTGTTTATTTGTTAATAAAACCTAGCAATATCAATAATCACAATTCTGTTTAAAATATATAACATAAAATATTAAAGCTAAAAACTAAGGTTGTTTTTTTATGCCACAAAACGATAGTTTAGCTAGTTATCTTTTTAACCCATACAACAAATCGATTATGTTTTTTTTTTAAATTAAGTATTCATAATTATTGTCAATAAAATAATACAAACGATTAGCGACACTAGTTTTGCTTAAACTAATAATAAAAAAAATAATCAAAAATAATCAAAATGTTTTTTTTTCAAAATCATGTATTATGATTGTTTTTTTTTCTTTTGATTGACTAACACAAAACCGATACCTTAGTACTTCATTTTGCAGACCATGATATTCCTTAGATAGGATTTAAAGTTAAATTCAATTTTAATAGTATCTTCTGATAACAGTACAGAATAATTTACTAAGCAATCCCTTCCTTTCCACGTATGTGTTCATAATGGGTTTATAAATAATGACATTATTTCACCACTGTTTGTAAACTACAAGGAGCTTTTAAGGACTTTTTTTTTTAAATAATACACGACATTGGCATACAAAACTTTTGACTGATTTTTTTTCATTATACTTTTTCTTTTAATTAAAACAAAACAGTAAACTATTTGCTTTCGTAAGTTGCTAATGATGGTATTTGTGAAGCTACTATTATCAATAATCTCTAACATTGACCAGAAATAACAGAAATTTCTGAGGATTTGTTTTAATATTGTGAGACCTGTGTTTATAACTGATCATTCAAGGTTGAGCATAGAATTTCTTGATTTAATCTATATTCCCGGGCAACGCCTGAACACAGGCAACTAATAAAACATTAACATATTTATTCTGTACAAAAGAAAGATTTACAATGCAATAAGTGGTTATGTAACTTGACTGCTGTCTAGTATCGCTTGTAGATATGGCTTTGGTTTAGTTCACTCTTAGAGGTGCTTTTGGGAGCGATCGTTTTACCCTATAATCCTTTTCTTTGTATATATTTTAACTCTTCTTGAAGTTATTTCTCTTTTCTTTTTTTTTTTAAATGTTGGCATTCTATGGATGTTCATCATAAATGAAGACGCCCTGATATTATTGTAGCTCTTTGTTAAAATTGCAAAAGTATTTATCTAAGCTAGCAGGGACGCTTGGTGTAGCCCGGTCATAAAGTATTCTTAAATATGATATTTTAATTTATGCAGATTTTGTACATATTATTATAGAGTAAATTTTCTATCGATTTTTCTATATTATAAAGTTGTAATTTCAAAAATAAAAACAAATATATCCATATGACTTGGATGCATTAGCTTGAATTAAAACCAAAATTTATGAAGAAAAAGAAAATATATAACTTGAGTTCCTTCAGCTATAATCGAAACCGAAACCCAAACTTATGAAGAATTCTTGGTAAAATTATTTATTACAAGAAATGGAAGGTCATAACAATGAAACGACAGTCACTTTTAAGAAAAAAGATGTAAGTGTGACATCCAAAATCCCACGTACGCTATCGTATTGATATATAGATGTTCACAACATTTTTTAATTGATTTCTTTTATTTTCTCTCCTTTTAGTGGAGTTTATTGTATCTGATACATTTTTTTTTTTTTTTTTTACCTTTCTGCAATGTTATAACCGAGGCTACCGAGATATCTTGGTGGCCGTGTTATAACCGAGTTAAAGGGTTACAAGGAAAATAGAAAAATGTATTAACAAGAACATACAAAGGTGTGAGTTTGTTCGTTTAGCCAATGTACAAGCTCTATTGGTTCTTTGAAACCATTGATGCCTTGTCTTCCGGTATTCATTATATATGGATCAGTTCAGTTGTAAGTAATTCTGCCCCCCCCCCACTTCCCAAGCTGATTACTCCAAAAGATGTATCAGTATTTCTTTCTCTTTGAGTAGACCATGAGTGGATTTGTAATCTTCCTTTTTCTGCTAGAACATCATGGTTTCATGGTGTGGTTGGCAGACTCAGACACAAGTAATTAGGGGTCAACCCATTTGTAATAATCCATCAAACAAGAGGTGATAAACCCCAGGGGGTTTTCACTAGTGCTGCTAACCAGATGAGCTATTTTGGAGAGATGCTGGATAAAATAGTTCAACAATGCTTCCATATTGTGGAAAAAACAGTTGGGTACTATTAATTTGCTGAACACAATATCCTTGAGTTACATTGGGTAATAATGCTGGGAAAAACCAAGATAAATGTTAAATGTTGCTATGTAACTGAGGGTTTCATACCCAATGAAAAAATGCCTGTAGTGGCGTGGCCACTTACAATTGGGTCGGTTGGCAAGGATGTTATTAATTTAGAGCTAGTAATAGAGTACTCTACCTGTTATTGGTTTCTCAGTTTGTAGTCAGATGCCGTTTTCGGTAGAGGATAGCTAGTTTTGATCGATCTAGAATGGAATCAACTTGTTTTTGTTTCTGTTTTTCTATTTTGCTTTTTGTGGTCTGGAACTGAGAAATTTTCCTCTTAAGTCGTCATTCAATCCTTGGCCATCTGTTGTCGTATTTTCCATCTTTGGTAAAAATTATTGATTGGTTGGATTCATAATTTAAATTCATTGTTAGAACTTCTCCCTGAATGTTGATTTGTGTGCCATTAACGACTTTTGTTGTTTTATGAAATCTCAACATTGTGGGTTTGTTCAATTTTTTCCATGTATTTAAATTTAGTATTATAAGTCCAAACCTGAATCTAATTGTAATTTAATTTCTTTGTGAAGAATTTTTACTGTTACGTAAACTTTCTCAATGATTTTCAACGATTTTTGCTAGGTGCACCTGGCTTTTAATTCTCTTTGTATTCCGACAATGGGAACTTTGTGTTCTATTTCTTTACATAGTAAACAATTTTTAGACAGATATGAGCAGTCTCTGACCAAATGCAGATTTCCACATCGGTTACAAAGGGAAGAAATTTTTCTTTTTGAAAATTCGTTTTCAGGTGTATGGGAATATATGTAACAGTTTCTCCTCTCCTGGGTTTTATTTATTTTAGGTTGTTTGACTACGTTTTTATATGCAAGATGTCAAATTCAATATCTTTAGAGTCATTTTTAAAGATTTCTATCTTATGACAGTCTTCTGTTAATTTTTGTAGAGTTAAACTTGGTTTCTTCTAACAGAAATTATCAATTGCATTCCATATTTTTTTCTTAGTCTTCTGAGATCGATTCTTCCCGTTACTCGTTGATGAGCTGTGGATAACATATAAGACAAAAACATGATGCCGATTTTCTGGTACGGATTACTTTATTTCATCTACGAGTGAACTAGAGGACCCTTCACATTGTTGACAAGCTTTGTTGTGTTTCTTTTTCTGATGCATTTTTCTGCCAAATCACGATACGTCTGTTCCACCCAAAATCAGAAACTAAACTAAACTTGCACGCGAGAGAAAAGATATCTTCCTCTCTTTCTTCCATGCTTTCCCTCTTTCTTTCTTGTGTTCCCTCTTTCTTTCCACGTTTTCTTTCACACAAACCGAATTACCTATTTCAGGTGCTAAAGGTTCAACCTTAATTACAGAGTTTGGCATACGTCAGCCTTAACCCTTGAACTCTTTATGTACTAACCAATCTTCAAGCAAAATCATAATTTTCACTGTGCTGGCGTAACCTGGGATAGATTACATATCAGTATTATCTGCATACGCAATGTTTTTTTTATGATTTGAGAAAGTAATTCCTCAATACAAATCTGTCATTCTTCATTACACAGTTATTAATCAAGTAATTGTTCTGTGCGTTGGTGTTTTTTGAGTAGTTGTTGTTGTTTATCAGGCTGTAGTTTTACAAATCATGTCATAGCTATCTGGAGTTCATCCATTTTTGTATCATTAGTAAAAATAAAGAATGTACAGATTTTTTTTAAATAACTGTGTTCGGTTTGACAAAGTTTGGATTGTTTAGGACATCTGGGGGGAAGGGAACAGTAATTCATTTCCCACTTGTTTGCACTGAAAAAAAACCTTGTTATTAGTTTTACTTATAGTTTAGTTTCCCTGATTGATTTGTAATCCCTTATTATGTTCCTCTAAAGTAGTTTTATTTTTATTTTTCTCTCTTTAGAGGAAAAAGTGTAGGCAAACCAACTGGAATATTTACTGTTTGTGGTAGACAAACAAAGAAAAAAGAAAATTCTTTCTCTTTTTTTTAGAGTGACAAACTTCATTAACAATAGATGAGAAAAGAAAAAATTTTCTTTGCTATAATGCCTTTTGTGTTTGAATTCTGGGGCCCTACATTATGTAGATAGCGTTGCCAATCCTCTGTATTATCTGCCCCATTTCCCAAAAGGAAACATTATTTCTAAGACGCTTGAAATAAACTTTATCTCCAATGTAAACTCCTGTGCGAACACTAGACATTTCAAATTGTCTGCACTGAGATCTGATAATTTAAATTTGTTGCAGTGTTTATTGACCACAGTCACATAAGTTGCGAAATCATCGTTTTTAACCAGTTTTAAGCATTTTCACCTCTTATGGAATAGGGGGACTTTTGGACTGAAAAGTTATGTAAGGAGTTTCAAAGTATCTGCAAAAGATTGTTCAGAGGTTTTATGTGGCAAAATAACATCCACAAATTAATTATGTTCAGTAGTCTCCAATTTACATGATAGAAAACAAAATTTTCTCTGGTTGGACTAATGCTGGCAGTCTATATTAAAGAACTCTTTGTACCTTCTATAGTATATCGCAAACGACTTATCTTTTTCCAGTACATAGCAGAAATTGTCAATTGTATTCGGTATTGAGTCATGTGAAAATGCATTATTATTATCATCCTCGTATGCATTGTTTTTTTTATGACTTCGGAATGTAACTTCTAAATACAAATTTGTCGTTCTTCAGTTGACAATAATTGTTCTTATTTTTCATTCCACTTTTCTTGCCGTTGAATCTATAATTTTACCAATTGTGTCATGGCTGTCTGGAGTTCATCCATTATTGTATAATTAGTAAAAATAAAGAATGTGTACATTTTTTTTTCAATAACCGTGTTCAATTTGACAAAGTTTCAACTGTTTATAAAAACTGAGAGGGAAAACATTCGTTTCCTACTAGTTTGCACTGAAAAAAAAATGTTTTACTTACAGTTTAGCTTCCTCTTGGGAACAATACTTTTCCTCCAAAGTCTTTTTTTTAATGTTCGCCAACTAAAACTAGTCTAGAATATTTACTGTTTGTGGTAGACAAACGGAAAGAAAGGAAAAAAAGAACATTCTTTCTCTCTTTTTTTTTTACAGTGAAACGATAGATGAGAAAAGAAAAAAATTTCTTCTTCATAATATATTCCCAATATTTTGTGAATACTCACTTAATCACGACTCGTTATGTTATCCAATGGTTAGTGTTTGACTTTTTCTGACACAATTAAAATAATCAATATTTTTATTCCATTTTCTTTTAGTACGTCTTGTCCTTTAATTCTAACAAATCAATAGTCTTCATAGTTTCTTTTGTGAGATTCATAGATCAAGAACTTTTTCCACTTTTTTCGTATCGGAACAATCTCTTCAAAAGATATTTTGCCGGAATTTTTTTTGGAAGTATGTAATTTTAACATTTTTCATGTTCAATCGGCTTAAATTTACCAAATGTCCCTTTTTTTATATTGTTGAAAATCTCACTGGTGAATTCATTTTTCTATATTGTTGAAAATCTTACTGGTGAATTCTTTTTTATATTGTTGAAAATCTAACTGGTTAATTCATTTTTTTGTATTGTTGAAAATCTCACTGGTGACTTCATTTTTTTTATATTGTTGAAAATCTCACTGGTGAATTCATTTTTGTTATATTGTTGAAAATCTCACTGGTGAATTCTTTTTTTTATATATTGTAGAAAATCTCACTGGTGAATTCTTTTTTTTATATATTGTTGAAAATCTCACTGGTGACTTCATTTTTTATATTGTTGAAAATTTCACTGGTGAATTTTTTTTTATATTGTTGAAAATTTCACTGGTGAATTCTTTTTTTTATATTGTTCAAAATCTCACTGGTGAATTCATTTTTTTGTATTGTTGAAAATTTCACTGGTTTTTTTATATTGTAAAAATCTCACTGGTGAATTCATTTTTGTTATATTGTTGAAAATCTCACTAGTCAATTCTTTTTTTATATTGTTGAAAATCTCACTGGTGAATCCTTTTTTTTATATTGTTGAAAATTTCACTGGTTTTTTATATTGTAAAAATCTCACTGGTGAATTAATTTTTTATATTGTTGAAAATCTAACTGGTGAATTCTTTTTTTATATTGTTGAAAATCTCACTGGTGAATTCATTTTTTATATTGCAGAAAATCTCACTGGTGAATTCATTTTTTATATTGTTGAAAACCTCACTGGTGAATTCTTTTTTTTATATATTGTTGAAAATCTGACTTGTCAATTTTTTTCATATTGTTAAAAATCTCACCCGTGAATTCATGTTTTATATTGTTGAAAATCTCACTGGTGAATTCATGTTTTATATTGTTGAAAATCTCACTGGTGAATTCTTTTTTTTATATTGTTCAAAATCTCACTGGTGAATTCATTTTTTATATTGTTGAAAATCTCACCGGTGAATTCATTTTTTTTTATATTGTTTAAAATTTTACTGGTGAATTCTTTTTTTTATAAAATTGAAAATCTCACTAGTGAATCTATTTTTGTTATATTGTTGAAAATCTCACTGGTGAATTCATTTTTTATATTGTTGAAAATCTCACTGGTGAATTCTTTGTTTTATATTGTTGAAAATTTCACCGGTGAATTCTTTTTTTATATTGTTGATAATTTCACTGGTGAATTCTTTTTTTTATATTGTTGAAAATCTCACTGGTCAATTCTTTTTTTATATTGTTGAAAATCTTACTGGTAAATTCTTTTTTTTATATTGTTGAAAATCTCACTGGTGAATTCTTTTTTTTATATTGTTGAAAATCTCACTGGTGAATTCTTTTTTTTATATTGTTGAAAATCTCACTGTGAATTCTTTTTTTTATATATTGTTCAACATTTCACTGGTGAATTCATTTTTTTATATTGTTGAAAATTTCACTGGTGAATTCTTTTTTTTATATTGTTGAAAATCTCACTGGTGAATTCTTTTTTTTATATTGTTGAAAATCTCACTGGTGAATTCTTTTTTTTATATTGTTGAAAATCTCACTGTGAATTCTTTTTTTTATATATTGTTCAACATTTCACTGGTGAATTCATTTTTTTATATTGTTGAAAATTTCACTGGTGAATTCCTTTTTTTATATTGTTGAAAATCTCACTGGTGAATTCTTTTTTTTATATTGTTGAAAATCTCACTGGTGAATTCATTTTTTTTATATTGTTGAAAATCTCACTGGTGAATTCTTTTTTTTATATTGTTGAGAATTCCACTGGTGAATTCTTTTTTTTATATTGTTGAAAATTCCACTGGTGAATTTTTTTTATATATATATATTGTTGAAAATCTCTCTGGGAATTCATTTTTTTAAATTGTAGAAAATCTCACCGGTGAATTCATTTTTTATATTGTTGAAAATCTCACTGAATTCTTTTTTTATATAGTTGAAAATCTCACTGAATTCTGTTTTTTTATATTGTTGAAAATCTCACTGGTCAATTCTTTTTTTTATATTGTTCAAAATCTCACTGGTGAATTCATTTTTTATATTGTTGAAAATCTCACTGGTGAATCCATTTTTTATATTGTTGAAAATCTCACTGAATTCTTTTTTTTATATTGCTGAAAATCTCACTGGTCAATTCTTTTTTTTATATTGTTGAAAATCTCACTGGTGAATTCATTTTTTATATTGTTGAAATTCTCACTGGTGAATTCATTTTTTATATTGTTGAAAATCTCACCGGTGAATTCATTTTTTTTTTTATATTGTTTAAAATTTTACTGGTGAATTCTTTTTTTATAAAATTGAAAATCTCACTGCTGAATTAATTTTTGTTATATTGTTGAAAATCTCATGGTGAATTTATTTTTGTTATATTGTTGAAAATCTCACTGGTGAATTCATTTTTTATATTGTAGAAAATCTCACTCGTGAATTCATTTTTTATATTGTTGAAAATCTCACTGGTGAATTCTTTTTTTTATATTGTTGAAAATTTCACTGGTGAATTCTCTTTTTATATTGTTAATAATTTCACTGGTGAATTCTTTTTTTATATTGTTGAAAATCTCACTGGTAAATTCTTTTTTTTATATTGTTGAAAATCTTACCGGTCAATTCTTTTTTTATATTGTTGAAAATCTCACTGGTCAATTCTTTTTTTTATATTGTTGAAAATCTCACTGGTGAATTCATTTTTTTATATTGTTGAAAATCTCACTGGTGAATTCTTTTTTTTATATTGTTGAGAATTCCACTGGTGAATTCTTTTTTTATATTGTTGAAAATTCCACTGGTGAATTTTTTATATATATATATATATATTGTTGAAAATCTCACTGGGAATTCATTTTTTTAAATTGTAGAAAATCTCACCGGTGAATTCATTTTTTATATTGTTGAAAATCTCACTGAATTCTTTTTTTATATTGTTGAAAATCTCACTGAATTCTTTTTTTTATATTGTTGAAAATCTCACTGGTCAATTCTTATTTTTATATATTGTTGAAAATCTCACTGGTGACTTCATTTTTTATATTGTTGAAAATCTCACTGGTGAATTTTTTTTTTTATTGTTGAAAATCTCACTAGTGAATTTTTTTTTATTATATTGTTGAAAATTCCACTATTGAATTCTTTTTTTATATTGTTGAAAATTTCACTGGTGAATATTTTTTTTATATTGTTGAAAATCTCACTGGTGAATTTTTTTTATCATATTGTTCAAAATTCCACTGATGAATTCTTTTTTTATATTGTTGAAAATTTCACTGGTGCATGCTTTTTTTTATATTGTTGAAAATTTCACTGGTGAATACTTTTTTTTATATTGTTGAAAATTTCACTGGTGAATTCTTTTTTTATATTGTTGAAAATCTCACTGGTAAATTTTTTTTTTATTATATTTTTGATTTTGCGGCCATTTTTGGCGGTGCCTATATATATATATAATATATATATAATATATATGTATAATATATATATAATATATATATATATAATACCTATATATATAATATATATAAGACCTATATATAATATATATATTATACCTATATATATACAATATATATATATATATATATATATATATATATCATAAATATATCATATATATATATGATATATATGTATCAAATATGTATGATTATTAATTTTATTTATACAAACATTAATGGCTACATATGAGCATACATGTTTCTGTAATCACCCACGTTGGGGGATTAAGTCTTCAGGCCAAGAATTACCGTGGAAAGTGATATTTCCACCAAATACATTTTCCTATGTCGTTTATCAAGTTAGCATGCAACCTGGGTGGGAGTCATAAAATACGGTAAAAGGATGGGTGAGATCTTTTGAAGATAATAAACATCTTTTTCTTTCCCTTTCCCTTTCCAAGCTAACTTTTGGTTTTATGGCATAAGGTACTTGAGAATTTAGTTTTCTTGTCTTGGAGTCTGTAAGTTAAGAACCTTAGCGATGGTCAGCTAAGTACTGACCGGTGCCTTTTAATCTACATCCACCCACACACACATGCAACACACATACAACACACACATACACAGACACCGCCACACACACACACACACACACACACACACACACATTAATACGTATATCCAAAAGCGAATCCATGCTGTACGCTTTTTTTTTTTTTTTTTTTCACAACACACATACTGAAACTAGACAATAACTCTGAAACTACGCAGGAATAGAGCTAAAATTACATTAAGGTAAATAAAACAAGACAAAAATAAATAAAATGAAATAAAAATAAAAATAAAATAAAATTAAAACAAATAAACAAACAAACTATGAATAAATATAAAACACGAAAGTTATCTAAACCCCACATACATATATCAATATACTTATAAATGCCTACATTTTGCCAGACCCGCGCATATATACACACACACATTACAGACATACAGAGACGAATAATAGCGTTTTTCTTTACTTCTGTAGCGTGGTAATCCCTTCGTACATTCAATAGTATGCTATCACACTCCAGACGGGTGTACATATATATACATACATACATATATATATATATATATATATATATATATATATAAACACACACACACATATACATACACATATAGCATATATATAAACAACATTCGGACATTCATACATTCTTGCAGTCTTTATATTGTTACAACAATCATATACGAGGCAGCCTAATCTAATAATTCAGAAAATATATATGCATATACATACAACTACATACAATACACACAGAAATACATCCATATCCAAACATACACACAGATATATAGATACACATATATATAAATATACAAACATACATGCACACCTAAAATACACTTATACATACATACTCACACAAATATAGACATATACATATATATCTGTACCTTGCCACCAAATGATACATCTAAAGTAGCGACAGACATGAATACATTTACCATATAAATTCCCTTTTTCTATCAAACTCTACACGCATAGTTATATTTCATAGCCCCACCCGCTTGTTACATGTTCCTAAGTTATAGGTTTTTTCGTAAAAATTTACACTACGTAAAAGTTTATATTGAATTCAGCATGAAGTTCATAGGCCTATCCTCATATTAAGCAAACACTCTTTCGATGGTAAGGCAGATATACATAAGATGTATCACGATACAATAATAATATATAATGACACATGACAGAAATCAAAGTATTTAGGTTATACAAACCGAGTATATAAGCTTATATATTGTAGTACTTACCTTCATCTTTGTTTATTCACCCTAATTTCCTTATCCCCTTTTCTTTCATTCACCCTTCATCCTTACTTTCTTTCATCTATATATTTCTTCATTTTTTTTTTTTTTTTTTTTTTTTTATAAATTACTTTTCCTACCCGGGTATACAAAGATTCTATATCCATACATGCACACACCCAAAAATATCGATATGCATACATTATTACGAGGTTCACTCAAAAACAATCTATTACTCGTTTGGTTACAAATATACCTTCATACAGGTACTTGTTTCGGTTAGTAATACCATAACTGCTCGATGAAGTAGAATATTAAGCGACTTACGTAACCCATACCGGTATGATCATAGTTGCAACCTCGCTTATCCTCTTTGTGGGGGGGGGGCGTTATTTGATGGGGGTTAGTTGTACTCATAATTGTTCTAGTCTTCTAATTTAGAGTTCTTTAAGTGCGTGTGTTCTGAAATGTTTGCAGGATATAGCAGTTTCTTTTTTAATATTTAATAATTTTTCTCTGTCTTTAAACCTAGTTATCTCAAGTTTTTCTGATAAGTATAATGGACAAGGTGAGTTCAATGAGTGGCAAGTATTGGCCCTCCTAATAATCTTCCATTCTATACTAGGTGTTTTATTTTCTCTAACTAATTTCCAGTAATATAACGATAAGGAAGTGTCCTTTTCATATGTTTGATTACTCATCGACGTGTATGTCCATAGAATCTATTTTTGAAAGTCATTTGGGTACTCCCTATGTAGAATCTTTCGTCCCTTGGGTTCTCTACCGGGAATATCCTAGCTTGGTATACCACTGATGAGGTCAGACATTCATTTTTTATTGGGCATTCCTCAGGCTTTTTACAGTTACATTTATTCACCGCAGTGTTTGCACTATTATTTTCATCTTCTCTATTAGTCGTCTTTAAAAATTCTTTTTTTTATATTGTTGAAAATCTCACTGGTCAATTCTTATTTTTATATATTGTTGAAAATCTCACTGGTGACTTCATTTTTTATATTGTTGAAAATCTCACTGGTGAATTTTTTTTTTATTGTTGAAAATCTCACTAGTGAATTTTTTTTTATTATATTGTTGAAAATTCCACTATTGAATTCTTTTTTTATATTGTTGAAAATTTCACTGGTGAATTCTTTTTTATATATTGTTGAAAATTCCACTATTGAATTCTTTTTTTATATTTTTGAAAATTTCACTGGTGAATTTTTTTTTATATATTGTTGAAAATTCCACTATTGAATTCTTTTTTTATATTGTTGAAAATTTCACTGGTGAATTCTTTTTTTTATATTGTGGAAAATCTCACTGGTGAATTTTTTTTTATTATATTGTTGAAAATTCCACTATTGAATTCTTTTTTTATATTTTTGAAAATTTCACTGGTGAATTTTTTTTTATATATTGTTGAAAATTCCACTATTGAATTCTTTTTTATATATTGTTGAAAATCTCACTGATGATTTCTTTTTTTTATATTGTGGAAAATCTCACTGGTGAATTTTTTTTTATTATATTGTTGAAAATTCCACTATTGAATTCTTTTTTTATATTGTTGAAAATTTCACTGATGAATTCTTTTTTTATATTGTTGAAAATTTCACTGGTGAATGCTTTTTTTTATATTGTTGAAAATTTCACTGGTGAATACTTTTTTTTATATTGTTGAAAATTTCACTGGTGAATTCTTTTTTTATATTGTTGAAAATCTCACTTGTGAATTTTTTTTATTATATTGTTGAAAATTCCACTGATGAATTCTTTTTTTTATATTGTTGAAAATTTCACTGGTGAATTCTTTTTTTTATATTGTTGAAAAATTCACTGGTGAATGCTTTTTTTATATATTGTTGAAAATTTCACTGGTGAATTCTTTTTTTATATTGTTTAAAATCTCACTGGTGAATTCTTTTTTTTATATTGTTGAAAATCTCTCTGGTGAATTTGTTTTATTATATTGTTGAAAGTTCCACTGATGAATTCTTTTTTTATATTGTTGAAAATTTCACTGGTGAATGCTTTTTTTTATATTGTTGAAAATTTCACTGGTGAATTCTTTTTTTTTATATTGTTGAAAATCTCACTGGTGAATTCTTTTTTTTATATTGTTGAAAATTTCACTGGTGAATTCATTTTTTTTATATTGTTGAAAATTTCACTAGTGAATACTTTTTTTTATATTGTTGAAAATTTCACTGGTGAATTCTTTTTTTATATTGTTGAAAATCTCACTGGTTAATTTTCTTTATTATATTGTTGAAAATTCCACTGATGAATTCTTTTTTTTTATATTGTTGAAAATCTTACTGAATTCTTATTTTTATATTGTTGAAAATCTCACTGGTAAATGCTTTTTTTATATATTGTTGAAAATTTCACTGGTGAATTCTTTTTTTTATATTGTTGAAAATTTCACTGGTGAATTCTTTTTTTATATATTGTTGAAAATCTCACTGGTGAATTTTTTTTATTATATTGTTGAAAATTTCACTGGTGAATTCTTTTTTTTATATATTGTTGAAAATTTCACTGGTGAATTCTTTTTTTTATATTGTTGAAAATCTCACTGGTGAATGCTTTTTTTATATATTGTTGAAAATTTCACTGATGAATTCTTTTTTTATACTGTTTAAAATCTCACTGGGTAATTCTTTTCTATATTGTTGAAAATTTCACTGGTGAATGCTTTTTTTTATATATTGTTGAAAATTTCACTGGTGAATGCTTTTTTTTATATATTGTTGAAAATTTCACTGGTGAATTCTTTTTTTTTATGTTGTTGAAAATTCAACTGGTGAATTCTTTTTTTTATATTGTTCAAAATCTCACTGGTGAATTCTTTTTTTTATATTGTTGAAAATTTCACTGGTGAATTCTTTTTTTTATATTGTTGAAAATTTCACTGGTGAATTCTTTTTTTTATATTGTTGAAAATCTCACTGGTGAATTTTTTTTTATATTGTTGAAAATTTTACTGGTGATTTTTTTTATATATTGTTGAAAATTTCACTGGTGAATTCTTTTTTTATATTGTTGAAAATTTCACTGGTGAATTCTTTTTTTATATTGTTCAAAATCTCACCGGTGAATTTTTTTTTATATTGTTGAAAATTCCACTGATAAATTCTTTTTTTTATATTGTTGAAAATTTCACTGGTGAATTCTTTTTTTATATTGTTGAAAATCTCACTGGTGAATTTTTTTTATTATATTGTTGAAAATTCCACTGATGAATTCTTTTTTTTTATATTGTTGAAAATCTCACTGAATTCTTATTTTTATATTGTTGAAAATCTCACTGGTGAATGCTTTTTTTATATATTGTTGAAAATTTCACTGGTGAATTCTTTTTTTTATATTGTTGAAAATCTCACTGGGTAATTCTTTTTTTTATTATATTGTTTAAAATTTGACTGGTTAATTTTTTTTTTATATATTGTTGAAAATCTCACTGGTGAATTCTTTTTTTTATATTGTTGAAAATCTCACTGGTGAATGCTTTTTTTATATATTGTTGAAAATTTCACTGGTGAATTCTTTTTTTATATTGTTTAAAATCTCACTGGGTAATTCTTTTCTATATTGTTCAAAATTTCACTGGTGAATGCTTTTTTTATATATTGTTGAAAATTTCACTGGTGAATTCTTTTTTTTATGTTGTTGAAAATTCAACTGGTCAATTCTTTTTTTTATATTGTTCAAAATCTCACTGGTGAATTCTTTTTTTTATATTGTTCAAAATTTCACTGGTAAATTCTTTTTTTTATATTGTTGAAAATTTCACTGGTGAATGCTTTTTTTTATATTGTTGAAAATTTCACTGGTAAATTCTTTTTTTTATATTGTTGAAAATTTCACTGGTGAATTCTTTTTTTATATTGTTCAAAATTTCACCGGTGAATTTTTTTTTTATATTGTTGAAAATTCCACTGATAAATTCTTTTTTTTATATTGTTGAAAATTTCACTGGTGAATTCTTTTTTTTATATCGTTGAAAATTTCACTGGTGAATGCTTTTTTTATATATTGTTGAAAATTTCACTGGTGAATTCTTTTTTTATATTGTTTAAAATCTCACTGGTGAATTCTTTTCTATATTGTTGAAAATTTCACTGGTGAATGCTTTTTTTTTATATATTGTTGAAAATTTCACTGGTGAATGCTTATTTTATATATTGTTGAAAATTTCACTGTTGAATTCTTTTTTTTATGTTGTTGAAAATCTCACTGGTGAATTTTTTTTATTATATTGTTGAAAATTCCACTGATGAATTCTTTTTTCATATTGTTGAAAATTTCACTGGTGAATGCTTTTTTTTATGTTGTTGAAAATTTCACTGGTGAATGCTTTTTTTATATTGTTGAAAATTTCACTGGTGAATGCTTTTTTTTATATTGTTGAAAATTTCACTGGTGAATGCTTTTTTTTATATTGTTGAAAATCTCACTGGTGAATTCTTTTTTTTATATTGTTGAAAATTCCACTGGTGAATGCTTTTTTTTATATTGTTTAAAATTTCACTGGTGAATGCTTTTTTTTATATTGTTGAAAATTTCACTGGTGAATGCTTTTTTTTATATTGTTGAAAATTTCACTGGTGAATTTTTTTTTATATTGTTGAAAATTTCACTGGTGAATTTTTTTTATATTGTTGAAAATTTCACTGGTGAATTCTTTTTTTTATATTGTTGAAAATTCCACTGATGAATTCTTTTTTTTATATTCTTCAAAATTCCACTGATGAATTCTTTTTTTTATATTCTTCAAAATTTCACTGGTGAATTCTTTTTTTTTATATTGTTGGAAATCTCACTGGTGAATACTTTTTTTTATATTGTTGAAAATTCAACTGGTGAATTCTTTTTTTATATTGTTGAATATTCCACTGGTGAATTCTTTTTTTTTTATATTGTTGAAAATTCAACTGGTGAATTCTTTTTTTTTATATTGTTGAAAATTCCACTGATGAATTCTTTTTTTTATATTGTTCAAAATCTCACTGGTGAATTCATTTTTTTTATATTGTTGAAAATCTCACTGGTGAATTCTTTTTTTATATTGTTGAAATCTCACTGGTGAATTCTTTTTTTATATTGTTGAAAATCTCACTGTTGAATTCTTTTTTTTATATTGTTGAAAATCTCACTGGTGAATTCTTGTTTTTTTATATTGTTGAAACTCTCACTGGTGTAATTCATGTTTGTTATATTGTTGAAAATCTTACTGGTGAATTCATTTTTGTTATATTGTTGAAAATCTCACTGGTGAACTCATTTTTGTTATATTGTTGAAAATTTCACTGGTGAATTCATTTTTTTATACTGTTCAAAATCTCACTGGTGAATTCTTTTTTTATATTGTTCAAAGTCTCACTGGTAAATTCATTTTTGTTATAATATTGAAAATCTGACTGGTGAATGCATTTTTGTTATATTGTTGAAAATCTCACTGGTGAATTCTTGTTTTTTTATATTGTTGAAACTCTCACTAGTGAATTCTTTTTTTTATATTGTTGAAAATCTCACTGGTGAATATTTTTTTTTATATTGTTGAAAATCTCACTGGTGAATTCATTTTTTATATTGTTGAAAATCTCACTGGTGAATTCATTTTTTATGTTGTTGAAAACCTCACTGGTAAATTCATTTTTGTTATAATATTGAAAATCTGACTGGTGAATTCATTTTTGTTATATTGTTGAAAATCTCACTGGTGAACTCATTTTTGTTATATTGTTGAAAATCTCATGGTTAATTTATTTTTGTTATATTGTTGAAAATCTCATGGTGAATTTATTTTTGTTATATTGTTGAAAATCTCAAGGGTGAATTCATTTTTTTTATATTGTTGAAAATCTTACTGGTGAATTCTTTTTTTATATTGATGAAAATCTCATTTTTTTTTTTTTTCATTCATGACTAAATTGTTATTTTATAATTTTGGGGAAAACTTAATTGGAAAAAAATCGTCACTTTACTCTCTGTCTTTTTTTTTTTTGTTCTTTTCTTAATTTAAATTTAATTTAAGATAAAAAAAAATCATAACAAATATAATGATAGGAAATTTTAATCTTCAGTCTGAATTTTTAACAACTGACCTACTTGGACTTAAATAGAGCTTAAAATATTCCCGTGAAAAAATAATTATAGCTCTACATTATGTCAGAGATTTATGATTTGCATCCTGTTTAAAAACATGAATTCAAACCTAAGCAATAATAAAATAAATGAATAAATGAGTAAACATTATCAATCTTAGTTTTTATGTAAATTTCTTTAAAGGTCACAAAATGACATTGTTGATATTGCATATTTTAGTATTCAGTTTGTGATGACATTTGATAGTTTAGCAATTCTATTTTTGATGAACACTGTATAAGTTATTTGTTTTGGAGTTTCTATTATTTATGCACATTGTTTAATTTGTGTCTAGGTAGTTCTCTTGAAAAAGCAAGGCATTCTCATTGGCATAGACTACATAAGAACTGGCATTCTCATCATGCAAGATGTGGACTAAAATCAAAACCAGGTTGATGACAGGCGCACGTGCACACCATGTTTCTTTTATGTCTGCTGTAGATTTCCTCATCCATTTCTCATGCCTTGTAAGCAGAATTACACTTTAGCATAATGAGCTTATCACCAAAAAAACTCTTTTTATAATGCTCTGAAATTAAGTCAATCATATTTTTACGCTTTTTTCATATCTTGAATCTAAGTCTTTTACAAATTTCAATATGTTTGCAATCATTTTTGATCCAACACAACCGGAAAGAAATATATATACTAGCGGAGGAGGGGGGGCGCCCAGCTTTACTCAGTCGTAAAATATGCTTAAATGTGATATTTTAATTTGTCCAGATTTCGTATATACTATTATAGAGTCGTGATTTCAAAAATAAAACAATGTATTTGGGTACCATCAGCTAGAATCAAAACTGAAAGCAAAACTGTAGCATTCAAAGCTGGTGACGTTACCACTGTATCTACATGACATGCATATGAACCGATTAAACATAAGCTAAGAAGAATGTACAACATGTATAACCAATTTTTCAAGTTTGGCCCCTTTTTTACCCTTAAAAACTATTTTAACTGACTAAAGACTCATAAAAAAACGGTCCATAAAAAAATCCAATCATTTCAGGTCCTTAGTGCCACTCTGCGGCTTTTAGTTTCAGAAGAGATAGTTTGAAAATATGGAGACAGACAGGCAGGCGTAATGAGTTTTATAAATTATATATATTGCACTAAAGTTTTATAAATGATATATATTGCACTTAAGTTTTATGAATTATATATATTGCACTAAAGCTTTTGACACCATCAATCGGAATGCACTCTGGATTATTCTAGATAAACTTTTGTGTTCTGTCCATTTTGTGAAGTCGCATCAGTACATGAAGGCCTGAGTGAACATAAAGAGCATATTGTCGGAACCAATACCAAAAGACAATGGTGTCAAGCAAGGTAACATATCAGCACCTATGCCTTTTTCAAATTACTTTGCCACAGTGCTTGTATATGCTTTTAAAGACAGTGATGCTGAGGTGTCGTTATGTTTTCAAACTTCTGGCAGGCTATCCAATCTTTGGTGTTTGAGTGATAGTTCAAAAACCTTCCACGCTTAGCATGTGAATTGTTGTATGCAGATGATGCAGAGCTTGTTACACACAGGGGAGGATATATTTACAATGGGTAAATTTCCAAATGCTTGACAAGGTTTTGGTTTGACTATTAGCTTGAGAAACACCTTGTCAAGCATCTGGTAACTGGTGTGCCATATGTGAAACCAACTATTTTTGTTGACGGGAGGAGATTGAAGGTCACTGATACCTTTAAATATCTTGGCAGTTTGCTGTGTAAGAATAAAACATAAGATGCTGAAATAATTCACAAGAGAGCCCAGGCTAGTTCTGCTTTTAGTAGGCTTGAAAAACGTGTCTGGTTGGGTAAAGGAATGAGTGTGAAGATAAATATCAGTGCGTGTATGGCATGGGTCCTTATTTGTTTACTGTATGCATCAGAAACATGGACTACATACCTAAGGTATCTTAAAAATTTGGAAAGGTTTCATCAAACGTGCATCCATAAAATACTGGTCATCAGTTGTAAGTTCTTGAACAATTCAACAATTTTAGCATAGAAATGAGGATCATCAAAAAATAAATTCATTGGACTGGTAACTTAGTGAGGATGAAGGATGGAAATATACCAAAGCAACTGCTTCATAGTCGGCTTTCCATAAGAAAGAGACTGCAGCATAGACCTAAAAATAGGGTTGAAAGATGCACTGAGGAATAACCTTAAGCTGATGGAAATTGAAGTCAGTAACTGGGAAATTCGAACTGTGGATTGAAACAAGTGGAGAAAATTAATCATTAAAGGATGCAGAAACTGAGGAAAAGCATAAGCATGCAGTACTAAAACGTGGTCTCAGAAAGCAGAATGTACTTCCTACCGATTTTCAACAAGAACTGAAATGTACAATCTGTGGAAGATTTCTCCTGTCTAAAGCTGGCTTGAGTAACTACATGAAGTTACGCAATGTTAGGCAAGACCAACAATTTTATGAGGATGTGCTGTCACCCAGACCACCCAAGTATTGTTGTAATATCTGTGTACTGATTTGTAAATCTGCAAGTGGTTTCACATGCACTCAAAGATGCATAATAGAGTTCCTCTACAAGCACCAGCAAATACTGTCAAGTTCCTCTGTAGCTGGGCAGAAGAGTCATCCACATGCACAAGGATACCCAACATCAACTTGAAGAGATGGCAAGCTTCTGTCAAGTCAGGGAAATCATCATATACATGTGTATGTATGCATGTATGTATGTGTATACATCTTTGTGTATATATGCATGTATTTATGCATATATATATATATATAAAATAAAAACTATAACTATAATTACTTCCCCTCAAAGTAACAATATAATAAATTCTAAAAATGAACTGATCTCTTTCTGTAAATATAAGTCCAAATTTAATTATGGCAATTTTGAAATTACATAGTTATTACTTTTACCCTTTATATAGATGGAAATTTTTCTTTAACTTTATCGTTTTTCTTCATACTTCTTAATACTTTATGATTTAATAATCCTCTTTTTATTTCTTTATCTCTTCTTTGCATGGCCGGTTATTTATCTGCATTTTCTGCTTTATTCTTTAAACTTTCCTATCTGTCTTATATATACACTTTCATATCTTGTATGTATATTTACTTATATTTTACTATATGCATTTACTTACTTTTTTTTTCTTGCTTGTTCCTGAATTTGCAGATACCGGCCTTCCTCTCCCCTTAAATAATTTTTATTTTATTTTTTTATTTTTATTTTATTTTATATTTCATTTTTTTATTATTTTATTATTTTTTATTTATTTATTCTTTATTTATTATTTATTTTCTATTTATTTATTAATTTATTTATTTTCCATTTAGTGTCGTCTAACAACTCTTGCTGACATTTTTTTAAGTGATGACCTGTACATCTCAGTTGACCTATATTATTTTGCCCTATATATTTTTTCGCGCCTTTAAAATTTCCTGTCTGGGTCATTTTGACTTTTGTTTCCCTTTATTTTATATTTAACTTTATCATCATTTTTTTTCTCCTTTTTTCCCTCCTTTTTTTTTCTCTCTCCTCTTTCTCTTCCTTGATCTTTCTTATTTATATTTATGTCTTGGAAGTAGAGTGAATAGCATATCTTATTTTTCTTGTATTAATATTATTGGAATCTTTTCTTTTTTCCTTGTACACATTTTTGTGAATTATTCCATGGATTTCTGCCTTTGGATTATTATGGACCATCTTCTTCCAATTATGGGATTTCCTTGGATTTTACTTGTACAAATGGAAATTCTTTTAACCTTCTTGAAGTTTTACATTTGGATTTTACTGTCACTGGATTTTTTATCTTCCACCAGACTATCCATTGATATGTAATCACCTTTTTCTTTACCATATTCCCTCTGTTTCACTCTTTTGTTTTCAAGTAATATCTTTGACTTACTTGTTTCATCAAATATTTCTGCATGCAAAATCCGATCCCGCATTTTGCTAATTCCTACCCTCTGATGAGAAGGAAAGTATTTCTTCGAAACTCTGCAGATTAAGGAATATCCATTTATCTAGTGTTTCCTTTTCAGATTAAATATGTTTTTAACTCATTTCAAAGTGTTTTTAAACATATTTTATTAACTGTTTGCTCATATATATATATATATATATATGTGTGTGTATATAAATTCAAAAACTTTTTTCACGTTTACAAATTGAATAATTCTGTAAGCTAGTATAAATGTTAAATGTTTATAGGAAAATCTTAACTGGATGAAAAAGCGCAACATTTGAAGATAAAGCATTGATATAAGAAATTGAATTTAAACTCTGTAAATTAAAAATTACAACAAATTTATTATTCAACAAGGTATACAAGTTGAAAACTTAAAAAAAAAAAATTTGTATTTCATGGAGTACATAATATGAGAAATTTTTTAAAGTTTCAAAGAATTGCCTTATCCTTAGAGGAAAGTAGTTAGCAAAATGATATTCATAGGTTCATATTTGACATCTTAAGCTTAATTTGAATATGTTCTAAAAATAGAACGTCTGGCCCATCTTTAAAATATATATTTTTGCCTTTAACTTTTAGCAATTTTCATTTTATTTTCCTCGGCCAATGAGAGCATATAGGATTCTTCTCTCTCATCAGGAAGCTTATAATAGCTTTTTCACTTAGTATCTTTTCAAGTGGAAAAATCTTTTACTACAATTATAGGATGCCATTTTCAAATTTGGAATTTACCTTTTTTTATTATTATAATTTCTCTTGTAATAATTGGATTATTTTTATGCGCATCTATACATCTAATCAACATTTTCTTTGAATTGTACTACGTTTTTCAACTTTTCCTTCAACAAGCCGAGATTTTCGTAGGAATATCCCTTTTAACCTATACATTTCTGCATTATTATCAACTTTCAAACAAATATGATTTTTATAATTTGTAATTTTCAATTTATGCGCTAACCAGCAAAATTTATAGCCTGCCTATGAATATCTTTTTGCTAACTACTTTACTATTTCCTCCTGATGATGAGCCATTGTTTGAAACTCTATAGAATAATGAGAATTTTTAAGTTTTCGATATGTATTCCTTGTTGAATAATAAATTTGTAAATTCTAATTTACAGAATTTAAATTCACTTTCTTTATATATATGTATTTTATCGGTAGCATTTAAAAAAATGAAAAACGCTTATTGATTAATTCTTTCAGCTGAAAAAACAATGAATATAATATTGTTTTTTTTTTTGTTTTTTAACAAACTGTTAACAAACTAGCATTTTCAAAAAATTAAAAACATTTAGTTTAGTTAGATTTAATTTTTCCAACTTTTGAAATCCTGAATCATTGGCACGTTGTTTTTGATCGATTGTAAGCAAATGTGGCACCCACTTTGAACACAGCTTTCTCATTAATATAAGTATAATACCAATTTTCAGCACCCATAACAAAACATACACAAGTAAAAACTAGTAAAATAAAATTAATTCATCATGATTTTTATTCCATATTGAAGAGGAAGGATCATGGTTTAAATTGCATATAAACATTTTTTATTTTACACTCAATAAAATGGAAGAAATTTTATTTGTATGTCACAAATAGCCAAAACATTAAAAAAAATTAAATATTAACATGGCGTTGCATATTTATGGAAAACAGGTCTTATATCTATATAATAGGATAGCATGTGCGTTATTTTGTGTGTCATGCTTACATCCGAGTGACTGTTTAATTGTTCCATTTCTTGTAATAAATAATTTTACCAAGAATTCTTCATAAGTTTCGGTTTTGATTATAACTGATGGTACTCCAGTGATTTATTTTTTTTTATAAATAATTTTACCAGGAATTCATAAGTTTTGGTTTCGGTTTCAATTATAACTGAAGTAACTCAAGTTACATATATTTTTTTCATAAGTTTTGGTTTTGATTTCGATTCAAGCTGATGCACCTGTCATATGAAATCTGCATAAATTAAAATATCATATTTAAGCATACTTTACGACTGGACTATGCCAGGCATCCCCACTAGCTTAGATAAATACTTTTGCTGTTTTAACAAAAGAGCTACAATAATATCAGAGCGTCTCCATTTACACTAAACATCTACAGAATGCCAACATCAATATATTACATAGGAATGAGTCTCCTGTGGAATTTCCACAGGTCCCACTAGTAAAACATCTATATATATAAAAGCGAAAATGTTTGTGTGCGTTTGTATATCTCGCAAAAAATTTCAACACAGGCCACAGATTTTTGCCAGATAGGTATCATTTTAAAGCTCCAACCTTCACCTGACAAATATCGAAAAATTGGCGAAAAACATTAATTCCTTCACCCTAAACTGGGCTCTTTTCTACAAGGAGGGTGCCGAAAAAATCGTTCCTTCATTTTCTTCCCTCCTGCTACTACGACAATGACGTCATGTTTGACCTAGAAAACGTTGACGTTAGTTTAAACCACCTGCAAGTGTTTTTAAAGGTTTAATTTTATCCGTTATTAAGTGTATGTCTGTATGTATGTAGGGGTAACGTGTATGTCTGTATGTATGTAGAGGTAACGTGTAGGGCATTTTTTTCCGCCTTAACCTCGATGTTTCGGGTTCAAACCTGTCTTTCTACCTAAACATTTTTTCCTCTTTTACACCTTTTTTATCCGTTTTTTTTTTTTTTTTTTTTACATTTGTTGGCTGTTTTGCTTTGTTTTGGTTTTTCCAATTTTTCTTAACATCGTGTTTTTTTTTTTATAATATTAAAACAGGGTCACCCTCTCCTACATACACCCCCCCAAACACCCGGGCAACGCCAGGTACCCCCGCTAGTCTATAATATAATTCTCACCTGTTTAAATGTATTTATGTATGTATATCTTGCAAAAACTTTCGACGGAGGCGACGGATTTTAACAAGATCAGTATCATTTTGAAGCTCAACCCTTCGGCCAACAAATATCAAAAAATTGGCCAAAAACATTAATTCCTTCACCTCAACTGGGCACATTTCTACGAGGAAGGGGTCGCTTTTTTCGCCGATATTTTTAAAAGTCATCCTTTCTTTTTGGTTGTCTAGCCTATATCACTTCCGGTTTGGGGATGGGTGCAACAGCTAACACGTCATGTTTTTTCTTTTTTTTTTTTAACTTTCTTTTCCTCCTTCGCAGTATGGGTATACCACTTTTTTGAAAATTATTTTTGCGGTCGCAATATTTCTTCTTTTTTTTTTGCTCAACCAACACTCTTACACACACACACCTACTTTCTTTTCTGCCTTCACGTCACGGGTTCGAGCCTGCTTGCCTACTACAACTTTTTTCTCAACACACACCTACAAACACCCGGCAACCAGTCTAGTTAAAAATATAGGGATAAAAAAATGAGTACAAATACATATATCTTTTTAAAGTTTTTATTCAATCATTATTCAAATGAAATCTAACTGTAAAAGACTTTTGGCTTGAAATATTATGAAAAAGACACATATACATAGGATACCAAGAAAAATATATTTTAAGCCGACAACACCTGAAACAATTAACTTCCAGTTTGATAGAAAGGCCGCTAACTGACAGATCAGAAACTTATTTTCCATACAAAATTTTTGTGTAGACTAAAAGTCACATTTTTCTTTAATAAATTGTAAAACATGCCATGCACAAAGAAATTTTTATTAACTCTTAAATCATAATTGTTTCAGTTACTTGGTTTAGAAATTATGTGTTTGTTCTGACGAAAGAAACGAGTAATGCTATAATTTTTTATTAGTGATGTACGAAAAGATTACTGCGTCATTGGCTTTCTGCAGAAAAAATTATTCACGTTCAATTTCTAAATATATTTTTTAATTATTCACTATTAAAATGCCATCGATTTAAAAAGAATTGTCAATTATTAACAGTGAGACTGTCTGTTTATTCATAATAAGTTTTAAGACCAAATCTTCCACATTTTTTTCACAAACCTTGAAAAATTCAATCATTATAAAGATAAGAAATAATTTCGGAAATCGTTTGAAATTATATAGGTATAAACTGTCAAATGTAAATAATATTTTTTTAAAATTTTGTAAAACTTAAATAATTTTAATTTATTTTCCAACTTCTTTTTTTCTCAAAAATCAATAAATATCATATAAATCAGCAAGGTTTGTGACCAAAAGTTAAATATATTTTATTTTATCATTCTTGTATATTTTAATATGTAAAAAACTAAGATGTAAACTCCCTTCCCCCAAAAAAAATTCTGATAAGATCGCGTTGGGGGGGGGGTAGGCAAAATATGATAATTATTTTTGTATATTATTTTATTTCAGTTGAACTATATATAATAGTTCAGCTTTTTTTAATAAGTTTTTTTTAATGAAATTGATTATTTGATTTTTGAGAGAATTTCAAAAATCACGTTTTTGTTTGCATCAAAACATAAATCATAAGAAATAACATGTAGTTCCAATTTTCTCGTTCTTAGCTTTTGGGGGAATTTAAAAAAAAAAATGAGATTTTTTTTTAGAATTTTTCTTGAGAATATTGCAAAAATTTCAATGAATCAATTTTATTGCAAAAGATTTATTGTTAATATTTGATATAGGCGTCGAAAATTCCACCTTTATTATGGTTATATCTACATTGACAAATGTCCATGCAAAATGGTAAATACATTGCCTTCTGATATCTTTGACTTCACTACCTCACGAAACTAATTTATGATTGGTCAAAACGAGTTTGTAGACATTTTTTATTTTTATTTTTTATGGAAATCGCTCCGGACAAGGCGTGAAACCACTTAATATATTTATATAAAACACTGAGACTAGCAACATCACGTCTGTGAGAAAGAGGTGGCAGAGGAAAAGATAATGTTGCCAATTAAATTGCAGAAACGTTTCTGCCTTTTATCAAGAACTCTCAAATGGGACAGCGATTGACCAGTCCAAATATGACAACAATACTCCATGCATGTTCTGATAGATTTGTAGAGATAGAGAAAAGCCTCAGATGTGGGAAAATATATAGAAAACCTTATGAAAAGCAGAAAGAGCAATGGATCTGTACTCCAAGAAAGATTTGAGAAAGACCAAAAAGTTTCAGAGTCTATTTTTCCTGAAGAGCAGTGCTACCCACAAGGAAGAAAACGGACATGCCTACGATTGAAAAACACAAATTGAGTCTTAACAGGATTAAATGAAAGAAGTCATTTTGTACCCTGATCTACAACTGAAGCGAAGTCAACTTCTAGATTAGCTGCATATTTCAAATAATTCAAGAGATAGGCAAGAAGCAATACTAGAATAGAGAGTAGTATTGCTGCATAGATATTAATTTTCTGAACAATATTCTCATGAAGATCATATAGAGAAGAAACAGAGTTGGACTTAGAACAGAGCCCTATAGAACTCCAGCATTGATAGGAAAAGAGAATGAAGAGACACCATCTAGAGTTACTCCTAAGCTTTGATCAGAAAGAAAAGACCTTGTAAGGTCAAGAACATTACCAGCAATACTATGAATATCGTCAAGTTTATGTAAAAGACCAAAATTCCACACACTGTTAAATGCCTTCAAGATTTCAAGTACGATATATCAAATGTGTGGATTGTACGTTGCAATCTGAAACATCAACTTATGAGAATGAGGTCAAGTAGATAAACTGTCCAGTGGTTTTAATTATTGGATTGACCGTGAAATCACTTTGGAAATAGGGTTAACTATGATGGCCGATTCACTTATCCTACCTTATACATATGGTCTTTGGGAAACCCCTCCCACGAGTAATTGTAAAGGGTACAGAGAGATAGACAGAGAGGGAGAGAGAGACAGAAAGACAGATAGAGGCAGAGACGGCGAGAGAGAGAAAGACAAAGCCCCAAATAGAAAGGGGGCATAAACTAGAAGTTATAGAGATAATATAAAGAAATGTTTTTAGCCAGTTCCGAAGAAATCATTGGTGAGGATAGTTCGTTGACAACCCGGCTGTCGGACGTCGTCCAACGGCCTGGGGGAAAAGAATTAATTTAAACCATTATAATCCTGCACCCAGAAGTCAGTCTGATTTACCAAGCTTATAAAGGCTCCTAGCTCATGTCCTTACTAAGACTATACCTGTAACAACGTTGAATAATTAATGTTACTAAAAAGACTGTCTTTGTGATTTCTTTTGTTGTTTGCCTGTGGTTGTGAAATAAATTCTTCCCTAGACCGATGTTTCAAGATGCAGCAGACGAGAACGATGCACCTGCCTGTGAAAGACGACTTCCTCCTCAACGTCCAACATCAGACGACCAGCTGAAGTACCCTTGTGGTAGTGTTACCGATCAACCATCATGAGAGCAAAACGGCCACATGAACTTAGGGTTATGCACGAGTTGCGTGTTCAAGTAGAAAAGCGATGAGTTCCAGCAACTAGCGAGCGTCTAGCATAGATATTAAGGTCCTAAACACTAGACAAAGAAAAGATGAAGACAAAGATAAAAACTAGAAGATCAAGCTACAACGAGGAGTTATGAATAAGTCTTCGCCAGTTTAAAGACTTAATTCACAAGGAGAGTTAAATACTCTGAAAAGCTTTTGAAAAGTTTTGAAGAAGATTAAAAGTTGTTGGAAACGTGAAGGGTCCAGAAGCAAAGTTATTGAATTTTATTTGACAAGTTTATTTAATTTTATTTTACTTTATTTTCAAAAATGTAACCCTAAGCCGTCAGGAGTGGGGTTACCTTTAAGGTGCAGTCCAACTCTGCTCCTGGCGACGGGCGACGCAGCCCATAGGGTTATATATATATATATATATATATATATATATATATATATATATATATATATATATATTTTTTTTAGCAAAACTGGTAATTAATAAAAACCTGAAGAAGGTGCTCAATACTATTGCAGAGCAAATATATATTTTTATCACCGTTTTATCTGTTTTAGTTGCACATGTTTCTGTTACCGGATCATATTCACGATCTGGCAACTTTGTCAGACTTGAACAGAAGTGGCTATTATGATTTGGAAAGGCAATATTAGAAAAAGACGATTAAAAAAAAAGGGGGGGTCTCAATTTTGGTCTGACAGTATTTAAGTTTTAAGATTTAATAAATAAATATCGAACACAGGTGAAGTTGAGTTTAAAAACTTTAGCAAGATAGACACGGATTTCAAGTGTATGGAGAAGGGAGAGAGAGATGTAGAGAGGAAGAGTAGGTGGAGAGAGAGGATGGGAGAGGTAATGTTGGTGTCATGAAATTTGACACGTTAATGATTTACGCAGATTTGTGGGGGGGCCTTGTTTGGAGTAACTAAGATGCGTCCTCTTAAGGTAAGCAAAAATTACAACCAATTTAAGTGAATTGCCAATTTAAATGCATTTGCTGTAAAGGTCTTTAAAAAAATTAAATAATTTAAATTAAATTAAAATTTGGCGGTCATGGATTGAATAGGTATAAAATTATAAAATATGCATGTAGGTAGATATAGGTAGTAGTAGTAATAATAATAATAATAATAATAATAAAAGATAAAAAAATATAATATGTATATATATATATATAAGATAAAATAAAACTAATAATGATAATAATGAAAAATATAATAATAGTAACAGAGAGCGATACTAATAATAGAATGATAAAGATAAAAATAATAGTAAAAATGAAAGTAAAGGAAATTGGGTATATATATATATATATATATATATATATATATATATATATATATATATATATATATATATGCATGCATACATACATACATACATATACATGACTATATATAAAAATAGAGATGGGGTATATATAATTAATATATATATATAATTAACTAGGCGAGTTTAGTACCAAATGCAACACGTATACATACATTGTACACAGAAGTAAACAAATATATATATGCATGTAAGCACACATACACACACATATATATATACACACACAAGCATATACACATACATATATATATACACATACAGAAATATACATATACACAAATCTAAAAAAGATATAGAAAAATATATATATAAATAAATATATGAAAAAAGAAGGTAAGATAAAAATGGAATATAATTAATTAGGTGAGTTTAGTGCCAAATATGTCACATGTATCCATGTGTCCACAAGTGCATATATGTATGTATACATAAATATATACCATACAGACATATACACAAGCACACACAAATATACACATACAAAAATACATATACATGTATATTGGCATGCATATACGAGTGCATACACACACACCTACACATGGACACACATACACATATATAAATATGACCCATGCATACAATTACCTATACAAATACAAATAAATACAAATGTACAATAAATATATACACACACATATACTAATATCCACATATATATACGCACATACAGAACATATACATGTACAAACACACACATAATCATAGATTTGGGGACTAAACTAAGTAAGTAACCTGAAGTTAGTAAAAAAACAAAAACAAAAAAAAATCGAGTAGTGCATATTAATAATGATGTTCTGAGTATACCCATATACATGCATAAATAAGTAGGTGACTTGGTAATATAATTAATTTATGAATATTCAAGAGTATTTTAGGCTATATTCCTAGCAAGTAGGGAGGAAGTGTGGGTTCTAGATACTTATATGGTTAATAGTTGGGTGGGATGGTGATCCCAGGAATGTATGATTATAAAGTTTGGGGAGAGGTCTAGGGTAGTTTTATGGAGGTTAAATATTTCACTTATGGCCTTAGGTTGATGTATTTGATTTTAACTATATTCTAATATACATTATAAACTATTCCATGCCCGTACTTATATGGGGATATCTATATAAGATATCTACACATGTATATAAATGCAATATGCTCCAACAAACTGGGGAATCGTTTTGGGAATAGGTGTATAAATTTAACTCAAAGGATAATGGGCATAGATTATTAGATAATTGTATGGTAACAAGTTAAGTGGGATTTAAATTGATAATGTGGTTAGAAGCAAGAAAGACAAGTCTTACCGTGGGTGCTCAGCGAGTGAGTTCAGGCAAAGAAAAGGATAAAAACGAAAGGGGCTGCGGAGATGTTAGTGAAGTGCAGGTTTGGGGTGCTGGCTGAGCTGATGCAAGAGTTTTGTTTGAAGCTTCGCGTAGACATGGTGGCTTCTGAAAAGAACCGAGCAGATGCTCTCACGAGAGTCAGACCAGTGGAGAGCGAAGCAGTGGAGGGGAGTGTGCAGCTACAGGTGGAGGACGAGACACCTCAGAGGCCAAGTAGAGAGAGGCGACCGCCACATTGGATGGGAGACTACGAAATGTGATCTTGAGATCAGGGAGGCATGTGGTTAGAAGCAAGAAAGACAAGTCTTACCGTGGGTGCTCAGCGAATGAGTTCAGGCGAAGAAAAGGAAGAACAAACATGGCAGCCAGCATTTTTATTTCGTCTGTTCTCACGTAATCTCGCGTGTGCGTGAAGATGGAAACTATAAAACGATGTTCATTTCTCGGTGCTGGGGGATTATTCCCGATCAGGCAGAAGAGAAGGCAACGAGAGTAGAGACAGAGGACTGTAGCGATAATATTTCTTGAACATTCCGTTTGTATATTTGAGGTGATCCTCCCCCCCATTATACTTCAGGAGGTATAGGTTATTTTGTTGGATTTAGGGGGTGAAAGTGTAGAAGAGGATCTGGTATGGAGAGAATGGGGTAAGAGGGTTTAAGTGTGTAGAATTTACAGTGATTAGTTGTATGTGGTAGACGGTTGTACCGGGTGTATGATTTGGCAGATTAAAAACCTTGTCTGAGGGGGTGTTTCAAAAAGGTGCATAATTGCTAAGAAGGTGGGATTTGTAATGACGACAGTTTATGGTAGTTTCGTGTTTCCTATTAAGTAATTATCTCTATCTTTAAAATTAGAGATAAAAAGTTTTTCGTTTAGGCAAAGGAGGCATGGCGAATTTAAAGATTTACCTATGCTAAATTTTTGGAGGATTTCCCAAGTAATGGTTGGTGTACAGTTATTTTGGATTAGATGTAGACAGTGTGAAGTTAGTGAGGTTTTTAGGATGATTGGGGTTTGTAAAGGAATATTTATGTACTCTAAATCTGTCTTTAAAAGAGGTGTCAGCCAGGCCAATATAGTATTTTTTGTCGTTTGGGTTTTCTGTGGAAGCAATTGTAGCAATTGTAGCAAAGTGTTGATGCAATTATAATTAGTATTGTAAGTGTTGTTTTTATCTTTATCCATGTTAAGTATCTTCCTATTATGTTTCTTGATTATTTTTTCCAAGTTATCAGTACAGCTGTAGCTAAGTTTAATTGTGTTTTTATTAAAGATTTTGTGTAGTGTGTGACTAGGTGGGAAGTGGGTGTTTATAATTTGAAAAATTTATTTTGCCTAGTTTGGTTTTGATCATTATATTGGAGGGGGGTTAAACCAAATGACTTTTCTAAACCTATTTTTCTTTTTTAAAGTATTTGAGGAGTTCGGTTTAGTGTAATTAATGGTGGGATTTGGGTATCTATTTTTTCTAAGAGCATTTTCAAAGAATAGTTTGTTTGTTGAATATCTCAGGTTTAGATGAATTTGTGCTAAGTCTTTTTTCGACAGAATTAGCGATATGTTTAATGATATGTTTTGGTTGCTTTGATAGTGGGTGTATATAAAGTGGATAGGTATTATCTTTGCTGTATGGTTCATATGAATTATTCAAGAGGTTGAGAGTTATATCGAGAAAGTTGACAGTTTTTACATTAGACTTTTTAGGCCTATTCTATTCATTTCCTTAGTTAATGTTTTTTTTTTCATTTTCTCACATTTGGGGCCATTTGAATTTTCGACTATGATAAGGCCATCGTCTGTATATAGTCCTATGTTTTTGTTATTTAAATTTTTTTTGAGATTGTACAGAATAAAGAGGCCAACTAGATCAGTTGCTTCAGCTAAGTCTAAGGCGCCCATTGAGATGTCAAATGATCCGGATTGATTCTTCTTAGTTCATTGGTTGTCTTGGTTGATTAATACCGTTTTCCTAGATTTTTTAATAATGTTTATTTCGGATGGATGATATATATGTATACCGTTTTCGTTTAACGGGTCTAGATTGTTATTTTAAAACAATTCACCATTAATTTTGAGTTAAGCTCAATGTGTCTATTTAATAGGAACAGAGCATATATAGTGCAAAGTTTTGTTGAAAATTCAAAGACTCACGTTTTCTTTTTTATAACCTTCGTTTATTTCCTGGATTTTTCCATTACAGCTGTTTCATTCAGATGTTTATCCATTAGATTTTTACAACAAATGGTATATTTTTAACATGCTGGACATCGTATTCGGGTAAAAAGATTTCCACAGCCATGCTTCCTTACTTCCTCCATCCAAAAGATGGAGGAAGTGAGGAAGCATGGCTGTGGAAATGTTTTTACCCGAATATGATGTCCAGCATGTTAAAAATATACCATTTGTTGTAAAAATCTAATAGATAAACATCTGAGGAAGTTGGTGAGGACAGGATATTTTTACGGAAACATAAATCGTAAAATTGCCACTTATTAATGAAACAGCTGTAATGGGAAAATCCAGGAAATAAATGAAGGTTGTAAAAAAAGAAAACGTGAGTCTTTGAATTTTCAACAAAACTTTGCACTATATATATATATATATATATATTTATTTATTTATACCCCATCTCTATCTTGTATATATATTCATGTATTTGTAGGTGTATGTGTGTATATATATATGCATGTATATATATGTATATATCTATCCAATTTCCTTTACTTTCATTTTTACTATTATTTTTATTTTTATCATTCTATTATTAGTATCGCTATTATTATCTTTTTTTTATTATCATTATTATTTTCATTATCATTATTAGTTTTATTTTATCATATATATTTTTTTAAAATCTTTTATTATTATTATTATTGGTTCACGTGGAGCTTTCACACAGGTCATCAAAAGTCTGATAGGAAACCTGTGGTGTTCCCTGGAAGCTGAGTGACAACAAGTCTCCCCAGACGTCCAGCACTCTTCACCTCCTTTGATAGCATTTGCAAATAAATTTGCGTTATCGCAACAGCCTCTCACCACTGATTCCTTGCTGGCAGCGGCCGTTGTTCTGTACTGGATTTTGAGTAGCACTAAGCCTCCCCAAGGTCCCAGTTCTCTTAGCGCTTGTCCAGCAGAGATCTGGTCAGCACTCTCTCCTCGGTCTTTCCTCCTCCTTGACTCTTTTTCAGCTCTTGAGTTAGTTTCCTGCATTAGCTTCACTTCTCTGCCGCTATGATATACATCCTGTATTCTGCTGGAACTGTGAAATCTTGTAAGACTTTTGCTTCTTGTAAACAACTGTAACGTTTGGTCTCCTTTCTTGGACTGGTTTATCTGTTTGTTTGTCTCAGTCATTTCATGATTTACACTTTTAAGTACTACTACCTGTTTGTCTTGTACAATTTGTCTGGGTGTTAAGGATGCAGTTATTTACATAGTTTGGAGTCTATTACCTCCCAAATTGATCATGTCTATCCTCATTATTTTTGGGTTAGTTTGCTACATTTTATTATTATACAATCTGTGGGGTATATGGTTAGAAAAGAAGAAAAAAAAAAAGAAAAAAAAAAGAAACGTACCGGGCGTATCTGCATCGCTCTTTGGGAAAGAAGAAGGAAAGCATGGCCAGCGCATTTGTATATGCAAAGGGCATCTTGGGAAGGCAGAGCATGATGGGAGAAGCTATTATTTTTTTCCTGTCTCTTCCTTTTTTTTCTAGATAGGAGGATATAAAAGCAGGGAAAAATTTCCTGGGGGGGGGGCAGAGAGAAAAGAGTTGTGAACATCTTCTCTTGAAAAGAATTTTGTATTGTTGACGTTCGGATTGTGCGGTGTGACATTAGTGGCGAGAGGTCAGGTGTGGTCAATTGGAAAAGAAGAGGGCAGAAACGTGCTGTCATTGAGAGAGTGACTCACTCCTTCCCGAACCCCAGAACTGAATCCTGATTACATCTCACTAGATAATCTTTCGTTTCCTCCCTTTGTTCACAGAGTTTGCATTTGCTGTTTTCACTTGTCTGGTCAATCTTCGCTTTGATATACTTGGTTCTGATTGCGTTATCTTGTATGAATGCTATTTCTTACTCTGTTTCTTTGTTTAAGTGTCTATTTCGTAGCCATGTCCAAGTTGTTTCATGATTGACATCTTTTGTGTCGCTGTAGTTTTTTTTCTCCTCAGGTTATTTTTTTTCATTGCATTTCTGTTTTTTTTTCATTTTTACACAGCTCTTACTGCAGTAATTTGCATTTCCGTATTTTGCATTATGTATTTTCCTAATTTGTTATTGTGTGCCATTCAGACAGTTTTCTATAATACCCAGCCCTCTCACTCCGTCGTTCCTTTTCACATAGAGTCGGTGAGCATCATTCATTGGGTGTAATGCATTGTGCATACTCATAAGTTTCTTGGTCTTTTGGTTGGAATGACTCATATTTTCTTCATTCCATCTTATGAATGCTCTGGAGTATCTTATTTGTGATACTATCCACATGGTGCTACCTTTTATTATGTTCATGCAACGCATATAGTTTTTATGATTTTTCTTGTTCTTCTCCTGTTCGAAATTTATTTTTCATTTCTGATGATTTGATGGTTTCTTCCAGAACTGACAAATATGTGACGATGTTCGACTAATATTCTTATCTCCACTTGGTTGATTAGTTCCATACCTTTCGCTGCCTCCGGTGTCCTCTTTTTTATAACTAGATGTTTATACTGTTCTTGTCCAAAATATATTGTTATTATTGGCTCACATGGAGCTTTCACACAAGTCAACAAACGATTTGATTGGAAACCTGTGGTGTTCTCTGGAAGCTGAGTGACAACAAGTCTCCCCAGACGTCCAGCTCTCTCCACCTCTATTATTATTATTATTACCTATATCTACCTACATTGCATATTTTATAATTTTATACCTATTTAATCCATGCGCGGCAATTTTTAATTTAATTTTTAATTTAATTTAAATTATTTAATTTCTTAAAGACCTTTACAGCAAATGCATTTAAATAAGTAATTCACTTAAACTTTTGCTTACCTTAATAAGAGGACGCATCTTAGTTACTCTGAACAAGCCCCCACCCCACAAATCTGTGTAAATCATTAACCTGTCAAATTTCATATGACACCATGACAACATTACCTCTCCCGTCCTCTCTCTCTCTCCACCTACTTCTCTTCCCCCCCCTCTCTCTCTCTCTACACTCGAAATCCGTGTCTATCTGGCTAAAGTTTTTAAACTCAACTTCACTCGTGTTCGATGTTTTTTTTATTTATTTATTTAATTATTAAATCTTAAAACTTAAATGCTGTCAGATCAAAATTGAGATCCCCCCCCCTTTTTATTGTCTTCTTCTAATAGTGTCTTTCCAAAACATAATAACCACTTCTGTTCAAGTCTGATAAAATTGCCGGAATACGATCTGGTAACAGAAACATGTGTAACTAAAACAGATAAAACGGTAATAAAAAATATATCTACCCTGCTATCTACTAGTTGACGTATGCTAGATTAAACAGGGTCTGTATTAATGGTCACTGTTCTTACAGTCCTTAGTGGCAAACATCAATCCCCCCCTCTCACTGCATTGGATCTCTCGGTGCTAGCCACACTGATGAAGCCCATGTGTAACCGGTCCTTGGGGATCCCCTAAGGAATAGTGTTATGCATACCCTCATCTTTTTTTTCTTCTTTTACTCAGTAAAATATGACTCTTGACCTCTTCCACACTTGTTCACACGCTAAACAAAAAGGAACAAATATATGCACTAATTACTATCAGCATTATGCTCTAAGTCCAAGCAGTGAAAACAATCGATTATGTTGATGATTCTTTTTTTATATATAGGTGAATCAATTGTAATAATGTTCCATAATACTCATTTTCCCGGTTACTCAACTTGTATATATCATAAACAATCTTCGAACATTTAAACATTTATGATCAAAATTCAAAGTACAAAAAATTCTATTATTGTGTACTCTTTGTTTTATGAATATTAAAAATAAAAATTTGAAGACTGAACAGTTAAGAGCACTAAAGTGAATTAAAACACTTGTAATCAATTTTTAGTAAAATCACAGTTTATTAGCCTGAACGTAATGTAATGAAAAATTGTGTAAATATTGTTTTAGCTTGTTTGTCTTGTTAAACCATTTGAAATTAACATGTATTTGTAATATTATGTTCTTAAGAACATGCTTGAAATGTGTATATATGCTGAAATAATCACCAACTTCCATTTCATTGTTGTTTTTTTTCTAACGATTATTATTTCAGCATAAGTATACATTTCAAGCATAATAATAGAGTTTAACTCGAAAAGGTTCCTCATTTACTAATATTTAACAAAAGATTCTTTTGTTAGATTTTGTTAGAAATACTAAAACTTTTCATGTTCAAGTGTGAATGATAATATCAGATATCTAAAATCCAAATATATCTGGTGATATTGAATTTTCTCGCTCACACGCCAATATTGGGGGATAAATCATTCATTTTGCCTATATTCAAAACGTTACACAAAATACACGTTAGAAAAATTGGTCTGTAATTTCTTTTGAAATAAACCATCCTTTTTTATGGAGTTGCATTACAATAGCTGTTTTTAAATACATAAGATCTTAGCACAACTGAATACAAGGGGGATACCTTTTGCTCGAGTTTTGTGAAAAAAAATAAATTATGTTCCCATTTAGTTGAAGTGGAGCTTTTTATACTCTATTGAGTTCTTGAACGATCTAAGGTAAATAGTCATTCTAAGGCGTCATAAACTTATTGCAAAAATCTCAAATTCAGCCGTAAAAATCTATTAAGTGGAATCTGTACAGTTTCTTCTGCAAATTAAAATGAAAAACAAACTTTTTTTACTCATTTTTTTAGCATTAAAAATTCCTTAGCTCTAAGTTTGGAATGACAATAGTACCTATTTCATATTTGGTTTTGTAGCAGAATAATAGATTTTTACCAAGTAAATGTTAATGTCATCATGTTGAATTTTTATTTTTTTTTAGCAATAGGGACTTTAGGATCCTAGAATAAATCAATTTATTACCATTTTGTATGTGTCATTTTCTTATTAAAATCACAACTTATTCTTAATGAACTTTAACAACTGTTTTTCTCTGAAAATTTCTCCTGGTCCCTTAATAGGAATTGTTTAAATTATTTCTTTCAAATAACTTGGTATTGCTTTTTAACAAGAGTTTTTGAACCCGGCATTTTACTTTTCCTCATAAAAGATTGGCTAGAAATTATCACTGGACATGCACCCATATTGTTGCTTTATTTTTTTGCATCACTTGATAATCCTGTCTCTTAAAATGTTTACTCACCCTAAATCTACAGTGCTTCTGCATTTGCTAAGTCTGGTGCTACCAGATCAGGCTGTCCAAAGATACTGCCTCTCTGACCTAAAATTCACTAAACCAATATTATTATTTTTTCCTTTCTTTTTGCAAAAGCCAATCATGTTCTGCAAAGCCAAAAACAACTTTCCTCCACAAAACAACCAAACTAAACAACGTGAATAAATATTAGAAGATATAAAGAACTGGAAGGGTAATTATTTTTCAAAATTACTTGTTTTGGCATTAAATAACCTGAAACATAAAACAATCCAACTATTTTATAAGTTTCAAAACTAATACAAATTCCATGATTTAATATCAGTAGAAATAGCTCTAAATTCTCGACCCAAAACCGAAGAGCCATTGCTTAAAACAATGAGGTATTATAAAAAGGCTGACTGGGAAGCCATCAGGGATCTTATCAGAGATGCCCCATAGGGGAAATATCTTTCTCTTCCCTCTGAACAGTGCACCACTGAGACCACTGAATAGTTCAAAACAGCAATTGAAGCACATGTTCCCACGCAGAAATTTTATAACAAATCCCATTCTCCCCAATGGTTTACTTCTACTTGTGCAGCTGCTATTGCTCAAAGGCAGCATGCATACCACAGATTTAACCAATATAAGTCCAGTTCAAACAGACAGAAGTTTATAGAAGCTAGAAATAATTGTAGGAGACAAATAGTGACCGCTAAGAGAGAATATACTGAAACTACCAGAAAACGCATTGAAGCACTGCAATTAAGAACCCGTGATTTTTGGAAAATCTACAACAGTGTAGTAAATAATGGGCAAGCAACAATTCCCCCTTTTTCAAACAATCATGAAGTTGTTTGCATGGCAACCGAGAAGGCTGACATGCTTGCCAGTCAGTTTGCCTCAAACTCCACATTGGACCCAGCAAACCACTCCCTCCCTGACTTTCCTTTGCAGAAGGACTCCACACTAGATGATCTGAAAATCACACCTTCTCAGGTGCATGGTATCATAAAAACGTAGACACCTCAAAAGCATGTGGACCTGATCTTATCTCGGCTGTGCTATTAAAAAAATGCTCCGCCGAGGTTGTTCCAGTTCTCTCCACACTTTACAACAAATGTCTTAACAAATCTTGCTTTTCTGACTGCTGGAAAACTACTTCTGTAATACCAGTTTACAAGAATTCTAGCAAAAAAGAATTAACCCATTAACCCTTCTCACACTTTTTGCCAAAATATTTGAGTATATAATTAATCAAGCTCTAGTCCATCACCTTATAACTGCTAAACTTCTGATCGACCAACAATATGGATATAGGCAAGCCCGTTCCACAGCAGATATCCTAACTGTAATCTCTGAACATATATACTATTCATTGGACAAAGCAGAAGAGGGCAGATATATCTAATATATCTGAGGCTTTTGACAGGGTATGGCACAATTGTCTTCTCAGGAGAATCAGATCATATGGTATCACTGGAAGAATACTTAACATAATTAAATCCTTCTTAAGTAAGAGAAGAATCCAGGTTGTCCTTGACAGTCGTACATCTAAATAATATAAATGCAGGAGTACCTCAGGGGTCTATCCTTGAACTTTCCTGTTCCTAATATTCACTGATAAAATTGTCTCTGAGATGGGTATATTTGTTGACGACACCATGCTCTATAACAGGCACGAGGGGAAAACAAATGAACACATATCTAAGGAAATGGCAGAAACACTAGATGAAGGCCTCCAATCTGTAGTGGAATGGGGACAAAAATGGATAGTCACCTTCAATGCTGCCAAGACTAAGCTTGTTTCCTTCAATAATTACAAGAAAACCTCTATCACCAATAGCAATGTCCAAAGACACATTACTTGAAAGTACTTCTTTCAAACTCCTTGGTCTAATGTTCACAGGGAATATGTGTTGGAACAGATGCATTGAGAGCATTGCCAAGGCCGCTGCGAAGAAGGTGGGCCCCTCTAAGAAGGTGGGCTCTCTCTACCATGCTAGAAAGCTACTTACACCTGAAAGTATCCTGTACCTCTATAGAGACACCATTCGCCTATGTATGGAGTATTGTCACACTTGGTCTGGTGCATCTGCTACTAGTCTCTCACTCCTGGACAGGATTCAAAAAAGAGTCACTAACCTAATACAGGGTGACCCCCCCAAAAAAAACAGATGACATTCAATTGTTTTTCTGAGCATTTTACAGTCAACAGAGAAAAAAAGGCCCAAAGACCCTAGTGTTTTGATGTGAGGTTTTGAATATAATAAACTAGTTATGACCAAAATTTCATTTCATTCAGACAAAACACTAAGGAACGGGGCCTAATTAGAGTTGGGGCCCGTTTTTTTGGGGTCATCATGTAGGTCCTGAACTCCCATCTAAGCTTCAGCCTCTGTCTTATCAACGAAATATTGCATCTCTCTGCCTGTTCTACAAGTATTTTAATGGTGAATTCTCTGTCTTATCAACGAAATATTGCATCTCTCTGCCTGTTCTACAAGTATTTTAATGGTGAATTCTCTGTCTTATCAACGAAATATTGCATCTCTCTGCCTGTTCTACAAGTATTTTAATGGTGAATTCTCTGTCTTATCAACGAAATATTGCATCTCTCTGCCTGTTCTACAAGTATTTTAATGGTGAATTCTCTGACGAATTACAAGCACTTGTACCCCCTCAATGTAAGTACCCCCGACAAACCCCTACACAGTGAAGATCCCTCCCCAGAACTGCTAGACTTTAGCTCCCTTCCAAGATTCTGCTTTCCCAACTACGGACATGTAATGTGAACAGACATCTTGCTGCTCATCTCCTTTCATAATATCTCTGGAACTTATGTCCCTGATAGTAGCCCCCTACTTCAAAGTAGTACTGTGCCTTGTTTGGGGTGAAAATTGAATTAAAAAAAAAAAGTAAATCTATTATTTTGTAGGTCTTAATTGATTCCTTTTCATTTCCATCTCTGTAAATTCATCTCTCATATAATGTGCAGTTTATGATATTGATCATTCTGGTACATTTCGCTAACTTCTCTTTCATCATTGATTCTTGTCATTGATGATGCCAGTAAAAAACAAAAGCGCCATGTGTTCTTCTCCAATTTAAAAAATTCCTCCGCTACTTATTTTACTTACCTCTCCAGGTAAAAGGTCAGATGTTAAGTTGAAAAGTCAGTACACTAATATTAGTACACTTTGATCTCCAAAAAGTGCCCCCAAAAATTTAAATAAAAAAAAAAAAAAAAATAGCCTCGTTGGCATTCTCTGATAAGGGTACGTCAGACAATTAGTGATAAACTAATAATTTCTTAAAGAGAAGGTAAAGATTGAGAGGATTAATCTCCTGAGACTGAATTAGACCCACACCTCAACCCGACAGTGACAAAATCATTTTCAGACTAATTGTTTGAAATAAATTAAGGCAACTTATTCAATTCCTCCTTATGTACAAATTAATTCAAGGGGAATAATTCTCTGACTTACTTCCCTTGGAACGTTGTAGAATTTTAATGTTTCTTGAACTGAAGAATCTAAAATAAAATAAATAATCATCGATTACTAAAACTTTTGCTTAAATAAAATGAAAAAAGGTCGACATAAGCAGTTAAATATGATGATAGTTATATTACAATAACAAGAATATATTGTGTGTGTTTCGTATTATTACATCTATGAAATTAAATTAGCTTATCTCAGTTGAGAAGACAAAGCAGTAAAGCACACTGGTTTAGATTTAAATTATTGCTTTAGTTTTTACATGCTTGTTTATTGTTAAGAAACCTATACATTAATTGATTAATCTCTCAAGAAGAAACATTATTATTATCTATTATATTTAGAGGAGTAATGTAGTATCTGTTTGCTTATAATTATACCATCTTTAGTCGTTCAGATACCAGAGAACATAACCTGTTTTCACTGAGCGAATAATTATAACGATTAGTGTGAAAATGCCTAGTACGTAATACATAGTATATGAATTATAATCATTATAATCCATGCTTTCGAGTTGCAGAGAAAACGATTCTGAAACTATGAAATCAACTATGTCGAGGAAAAACATTTCAGATATATATTCACTATTTTAATTAAGATGAACAAGTGTTTTGAAATAAACAGAAAATGTGATAAATATTTAGGCGAAATTAACTCCATGGACACGTATTGAATATTCACTGAACTGTAGGAATATATAATCTAGCACTAAGTAAATTTATTTTTAACTTCATAAAAGTGTTTTAAATTAACAAGAAAAACACAAAATCTTTAAACTTTCTTTATTGTCAAATTTCTCTTTAGCATCCACATAACCCATTCACATAATTAAAATCAAGATAAATCAATATTATTTTGGATTTAGTAATAAAATATTTTCAAGGGATCCTAACCCCTTTTCTACCCTCTATTATTCAGCTTTCTGCAAAAATAATGTCATTTTTTGACGTTCAACTTCAAAAGATCATAAATCCTTTCATAATAAACTTTATTAATTGAAATAAGAAACATTAGAATCAACAAATTTTTGCCAATGGGAAACAAGTTTATTTATCCCATTAGCATAGAAATCAAGAGTTCTGGAGGCGATGACAACATTGAAGGCCGATTCGGTATCATCTTGACCTTTGAAGCATTTTTTGCGCAGGAAGTTGTTGAAAAAGTGATAATCGGTAGGTGAGAGGTCTGGTGAATATGGCGGATGAGGCAAGTCTCGTAGCCCAATTGGTTCAGTTTCTGCAGGGTCGAGTTGAGCATTATGCAGGCGAGTGTTGTCATAGAGAATTAGTCTCTTCATATTGGCCAATCTCAGGCACATACATTGGAGCTTCTGGTGCATTTCATAAATTTGCCGGCAGCACTTCTCTATTGTCATCGTTTTGCCTGGATTCAAGAAGCTGTGATGGATGAGACCGGCCGCAGACCACCAAACAGTCACCATAACTTTTTTTTTGGTGCAATTTCAGCCTCGGGAAGTGTTGTAGAGCTTCTCCGGCATCCAATCACTGTGCGAACGTTGCCAGTTGTTGTAGAGGATCCAGTTCTCATCACATGTCACAATCCATTTGAAAAATGGGTCGTTTTTGTTGTGCAGAAAGAGCGTAGAAGACACCTCAAAGACCATTTTTGATTATCGTTCAATTCATACGGCACCCATTTATTCAACTTTTTTGACTTCCCTGTTTGCTTTAAATGGGGAAGGACTGTTGAGTGGTCGATCTCGAATTCAACAGAAAACTTCACGTGTAGTTTTTCGAGGACAGGCTTCAATTAAGGCTTTCAAATGTTCGCTATCAACCACAGTTGGCCGGCTGCGACTGTGTTCCGAGGCCCTCGTCACCATTGCAAAATTTCTTGAACCACCGCTGTGCCACACATTTATTAGTGGTTCCTGGACCAAACACATCATTTATATCATGAGCTGTCTCGGCAGATTTTCGGCCTAGTTTGAACTGGAACAAGAAAATCGTGTGGATTTGAATTTTGTCTATGCTGTCGAAAAACCTGCAAAAAAAATGAATGAAAAGATTGAGAACAGTAACGAATAACACGATTCGATAGAGCAAAAAACGTATTAAAAAATTATATATAACATGGTTATATATATATATATCAATGAATTAATTCAGAAATCTATAATATAAATCATACCTGTCTGTTTAAATGTATGTACCTGTCTGTTTAAATGTATGTATGTCTGCCTAAAACTTTCGACACAGGCAACAAATTTTCACGAGGTCGGTATCGTTTTAAAGCTTGACTCTTTGGACGACAAATATGGAAAAATTGGCTAAAAACATTAATTCATTCACCCTCAACTCAGCATTTTTCTACAAGGAGGGGTCGCTTTTTTCGCCGTATTTTTGAAAGTCATCCCCTCTTTTCAATTGACTAGCCTTAATTTAAACCTTCGCCATTTCCGGTTTGGGGATGGATGCAACGGCGTCACATCTTTTTTTCATGTTCTTTTCCTCCTTTGTGGTAGGGGTCAAGCCTGCCTGCCTACTACTACTATTTTTGTTTTTGCTCAACACACACCTCCAAACACCGTCGGGCTGAACTGCCAGTCATATATAAAAGTAACATATGTGAGAAAACAATATTGTTTTTGCAACAACCTAATAAGTTTAACTTCTGTTTTTTTATGGAACGGTAAAGTTTAAGCTTTTTATTATTTGTTTTATTTACTTCCCTAGGAGGTTAAATACTAGGACAGATGTTAAAAGTAAAAAATCAGTGCTCCAGGATTAACACATTATAGCTCTAAAAACTTCAGAGTAGCCCAAACAGCATTCCCTGTTAGGGGAACCTCAGACAATTACTGATAAACTAACCCCTTCTCAAAAAGAAAGTAAAACTTGAGAATGTGGACCTATTTAAACTGAACAGGACCACACCTCATCCCGGCAGTAACAAAATTATTGTCAGACTGATTTTTGATGATGGGTCTGAAATAAGTTTTACTTTTACTTATTTTGCTGATTTAAAAAAAAAAGAAAATAATAATAATATTAATAATAATTTTTAAATAAATCAAAATAAAACAATTTAAATGAATTAAACATTTATCTAAAATTAACTTACAATGATAAATGGTAGCAAAGCGATAGTTCTTTTTAACCCCCCCACCAGTCCTCACAGTTAAAACTGACCTTGGATATAACTCTGCCATTGATTTAAATATTTGCCAATTTAATAATCTCTTTTCGGTTTATTTATTTATTTTTTTTTTAACTTTTCAAAATAGAATATTTGAGTGTAGTATTTGTTCTGCTATGATGCTTTATCATTTCTGTCCTCGATCAATGAAGAAGTTTTAAACTGAAACAATGTTTATTTTTGTTCCTTTGTGAGAAAATAGATTTCCCCACATTAAAAACAAACCGTGTGTTTAATTCTACCGTTGTGGGTGAAGCAAGTAAATAGTCAGGTGAACAGAAGCAAATTGCTACCCACTCACCCATCTACCTAAGAAGAGGAACTAAGTCTAAAAAGATTTATGTTTCACTGACCAAGCACTGAAAAGATGAAGTATAGTATTAGAAGAAATACTAAACATTAACAATCATATAGATTCTCAGACGAAGTACTGGCAGCACATTTGAGGAAGTGCCACTCAAAGCCCACTTTTAAATACAAAACTAGCTTTGAAATGTAGTGAGTGATACCTCCTTCTTTTCCCTAGTCACTTTCTCACATAAGAGATGTTACTAGTCATTCTCTGCTTTATTATTATATTTGTGGCAGATACTTGACAGTGCTCCAACCTATGGTTCCATCCTCTGTAAAACATTTGCAACAAAAACTCGTCTTCTACAACCACTGTCAATTAATTCCCTTTATCCCTCTGTATACCTAAAACAGGAAATGTTAAAGGCGCGAAAATATATATAGGGCAAAATAATATAGGTCAACTGAAATGTACAGGTCATCACTTAAAAAAATGTCAGCAAGAATTGTTAAACGACATTAAAAGGAAAATAAAAATAAATAAATATATAATAAATAAATAACAAATAAATAAATAAAATAATTAAATGTAATAAAAAGTAAAATATAATATATAATATAAAATAAAGTAAAATAGGAATACAAATAAAAATAAAACATAAAAATAAAAATTATTTAAGGGGAGAAGATGGCCAGTATCTGCAATTTTAGTAAAAAAAAAAGAATACAAAATAAGTAAATTCATATAGTAAAATTTAAGTAAATATACATACAAGATATGAAAGTGTGGGTAGATTGCTATATTAGATAGATAGGAAAGTTTAAAGAATAAAACAGAAAATGCAGATAAAAAACCGGCCATGCAAAGAAGAGATAAAGAATTAAAGTAAATATATATATATATATATATATATATATATATATATATATATATATATTATATACTAGCATTTCAGCCCGGCGTTGCCCGGGTGTTTGGAGGTGTATGCTGAGCAAAAAAAATAAAAAAGAGTAAATTTTTTTTTAATTTGACCCCTATTATGACCCCTTAAAATTTATAGTTTCGGGCTCAAATCACTTTATCAAGTTAGATCCAGGTTCAAGGAACCTATATCTAAAATTTCAAGTGTCTAGACCCAAAATTGTCGGAGGAGTTTGGCAGAGGTCTTAAAGGTCAAATCGTTGAAATTTGACCCCTTAACAGCCAAATTTCTGGCTGACACCCGTCACATCGATTTTCCCAAATCTCAGTACCCGGTATTTCAAATTTCGAGTCTATAGACTAAAAATTGACAGAGTTATTGCGTAGGGAAATGTACACAGACAGACAGACAGACAGACAGACAGACACGTTCACTTTTATAGATATATAGATTATATATATATTATATATTATATATATTATATATATATATATTATATAGATATATATATATATATATTATATATTATATATATTATATAGATATATATTATATATTATATATATATTATATAGATATATATTATATATTATATATATATTATATAGATATATATATTATATAGATATATATATATATATTATATATTATATATATTATATAGATATATATTATATATTATATATATATTATATAGATATATATTATATATTATATATATATTATATAGATATATATATTATATATCATATATATATTATATATTATATATATTATATAGATATATATTATATATTATATATATATTATATAGATATACATATTATATAGATATATATTATATATTATATATATATATTATATAGATATATATTATATATTATATATATATTATATAGATTTATATATTATATATATATTATATATTATATATATATTATATAGATTTATATATTATATATATATTATATATTGTATATATTATATAGATATATATAATATATATTATATATACATATATTATATATATATATATTATATATATATTATATATATATATTATAGATATATATTATATTATATATATTATATATATACTATATATATATATTATAGAGTTATATATTATATATTATATATATATATATTATATATATATATTATATATATTATATAAATAATATTATATATAATAATATATATATTACATATATAATAATATATATATATATTACATATATAATAATAATATATATATTACATATATAATAATAATATATATATATATATATATATATACTAGCGGGGGTACCCGGCGTTGCCCGAGTGTTTGTTTCCGGGACGGGGGGGGGGAGTTTTGAAAAATGTTATGGTAGGTAAGTAGGAAGGATCAAACCCGGAGTCATGAGTAAAAGTAGGAAAATAAAGTGTGAAAAAAAAAACAAAAAAAACATCTGCAACGTTAACAGTTCGGCCACCAAGAAAAGTCCATTCCAGTTGTTTGAGAAAAAAAAAAAAAAAAAAAAAAAAACGACTACGTTAGGTCGGCGCGAACGTGAAAATATAATGTGAATTGTCCAGCACGCTAACCACTACGCTACAGAGCACTGCAGCTTAGTTTAGTGATTTTAAATAACTTCACATGAAAGAACTACGAAGCCAAACCGGTGTTCTCTTCTCAACTGTTCCTTGTGAACGATCCCCAAACGGTGTTAAGTGGTGGCAGGGGGAGGAGGAATTTGTTAGAGAGAAAATATTTTACCACTTCCATTGATCTTAACCGATTTTGGCCGTGACTTCTCAGCAGAAAAAGTATAGAAATCTAAGATTATCGAGGAATTTGAGAAATAATAAGCCTATAACACACCTCAGATATTGTTCTGCCGTTTGTGCATATTATATTTGTATGAAATATCTTGATTTTTAATCCTATTAAGGTCAAAATCCCACGGGAAAAAATGAGTTCATTTTATTTATATAGAGATTACATATATATTATATATATTACATATATATTATATATATTACATACATATATTATATATATTATATATAATATATATTATATAGATATATATTAAATATATATTATAAATATATTATATATATATATTATATATATATTATGTATATTACATATATATGTATATTATATTTTATATATATATTATATATATACTAATTATATATATATATACTAACTATATATATATGTCCTAATTATATATATATACTAATTATATATATACTAACTATATATATTTATGTACTAATATATATATATATATATACTAACTATATATATATATATATATTAATTATATATATATATATACTAATTATATATATATATGTACTTATTATATATATACTAATTATATATAAATACTAACTATATATATATGTACTAATTATATATATATATACTAATTATATATATATATATATGTACTAATTATATCTGTATATATGTACTAATTATATCTGTATATATGTACTAATTATATTTATATATATGTACTAATTATATATATATATATATATATATACATATTAATTATATATATATATATATAAAATAATATATACTAGCTGTACCCTGCCACGCGTTGCTGTGGCTTAATTTTGTGCAATGGAAAATTCTTATAAAAAGAGGAAATGCATGTTTCTTATATTCTTAGTGCAGCAATCCACTCCAAAAAGTAAAAAAAAAAAGGCGAAAATAAAAAAATATGGTACTCTTGCAGGAGTTACCATCAATCATGGCTTAGGCTCGACCAACATTCAGTGGATTAAGCCGAAAGTTGCTAAACCATTGAAACGCTAAATAGTTTTCTTTTTTATTGTATTAAAAAATGTGAGTGTTTAATTAATATTTGGATAAAGGAGGGTGTACACAGATTCGAAAAAGTTGTTCAAAAAAGAATAAATGAAAGCAAAGGTAAGGTAAATTACGTTTCTATCTAACTGGATAATTTTTTAGTGTTTTTATTTAATGTAAAATGTTTAATCGGCTCAAAAACGCAGTGTTTATCTATGTATTTGAAAAAGACGAAAGGTCGCGGACTCTGTTGAATACGTTATGTTTGGGAAAATCAGTTCAAAACTATACAAAACAATGTCAGACACCTACTGATTATATGTTATTGTGGCATAGGCTGACATATTCAGTGGGTTTCTGATAGTATTTTGTATAGTTTTTTAGTAAATAAAACAGGTTTGTATTACTAAACACAGAAACGAAAAAGTTGTTGAAAAATAAATATAACAAATAAATGTTATCAAAGACAAGATAAGTTACTTTTCTACCTAACTGGAGAAGATTTTAGTGTTTTTATTTCGTGTAAAATGTTTAGTCGGTTTGAAAAAATGTAGTGTTTATCTGTATATTTGAAAAATACAAATGGCGGCAGACTGTTGAACACATTAACTTTGGGAAAATGAGTTAAAACTAAAAAAACTATACAAAATACTGTCAGGAACTCACTCAATATATGTTACTGTGACATAGGCAGACATGTATTCAATGGTTTTTAACAGTATTTTGTATAGTTTTTTTTAGTTTTAACTCATTTTCTCAAACCTAATGTGTTAACACAGTCTGCCGCGACTTGTAATTTTAAAATATAACAGTAAACGCTGTGGTTTTTGAGCCGAATAAAAATTTTGCATTAAAGAAACAAAAAAATGATCCATTTTGGTAATAAGGTAACATGTCTTGCCTTTGATAATATTTGTTAATAAGGTCATGTGAGTCGATTAATGGGTGCCAATGCACTTACTGATTCGCGCTATTTTTTTAAATCGTATTTCCAAGCTTAATTAAAGTTTTATGTTTTTTTGGTATTTTTTTTTAGATTAGGTCCACCTCCACAATTTTCTTTTAAATGACGACTTTTAAAGGTTTCCGACTATGCTGAATACAGAAATCGCATTGAAATTTTGCAGAAATAAGTAGTTATCGAGATATAGATAGTTGTTTTATGCATTGTATTCTTTGGCGGCCATCTTTGTTACGCGCATAGATTTGTTTATGACGCGCGCAAGCGTGTAAAAAAGACGGCTGCCTGAGATTACAATGCATTATACAAATTTTTAATATCTCGATAACTACTTATTTCTGCAAAATTTCAATGCGATTTCCGTATTCAGCATAGTCGAAAACCTTCAAAAGTCGACATTTAAAAGAAAATTGTGGAGGTGGACCTAATCTAAAAATTTACCGTTTTTTTCATTCAATTGTAAGGTTAAAGTACAGAATAGGTACAAAACACCCTCTTCTCCCCATGTTAAGAATGGCTTTTTAAATAATAACGTTATTATTTCAGCACGGATCAATAAGTGCACAAGTACCCAATTTCTTTATAAGCATTCATATTTTCTTATATAAAAACAACTTTTGTAAAAAAAAAAAAGAAAAAATGTGCACTTTCAATCTTTGTTAAAAAAAGGTTTTCTTGAAAAAAAAACAAAAATATACGGTAAAAAAAGCAAAGAACAAAACGTTAATCGGTACTCATGCAGAGAGTGATCCTTGCTGAAATAATAACGTTATTATTTAAAGAGCCATTCTTAACATGGGGAGGGGGTTTTGTACATATTCTGTACTTTAACCTTACAATTGAATAAAAAAACATATCATAAAACTTTAATGAAACGTGGAAATGCGATTTAAAAAATAGCGCAGATCACTCCGCATCAGCACCAAAAGTACAGAATAGTTAGAAAAAATCCTCCCTTCCCATGTTAAGAATGGCTTTCTAAATAATGTTAATGATTCAGTACTGTTCCTTGTCTGCTTAAGTTTAACTTTTGTTTATTAAATTGTTAGGTGAAAGTCCAGAATAGTTACAAAACACCCCTATCCCCATGTTAAGAATGGCTTTCTAAATAATAACGTCATTATTTCAGCGGGGTAGCTTCTCTGCATAAGTACCATGTTTTGTTTTTAAATTGTTAGGTGAAAGGACAGAATAGTTACAAAATACCATCCCCATGTTAAGAATGTCTTTCTAAATAACATTATTTCAGCACGGTATTTTCTATGCATACGTACTATCTATTTTTGTTTATTAAATTGATAGGTGAAAGTATAGAATAGATGCAAAACTCACTCCCCATGTTAAGAATAGCTTTCTAAATAACGGTATTATTTCAGCACGGTACCTTATCTGCATAAGTACTATCTTTTGTTTATTAAATTGTTAGGTGAAAATATAAAATAGTTACAGAACACTCTCCCTTTCCCATGTTAAGAATGGCTTTCTTAATAGCGGTATTTCAGCACGGTACCTTCTCTCCATAAGTACCATCTTTTGTTTATTAAATTGTTAGGTGAAAGTATAGGATAGTAACAAAACGTACTCCTCATGTTAAGAATGGCTTTCTAAATAACGTTTTTATTCTATTATTATATTATTATGGTACTTTCTCTGCATAAGTACCATGTTTTGTTTATTAAATTGTTAGGTGAAAGTACAGTACTCATGCAGAGAGTGATCCGTGTTGTAATAATAACGTTAATATTTAAAAATCCATTCTTAACATGGGGAGGGGAGGGTGTATTTTAACCTTACAATTGAATAAAAAAAACATATAATAAAACTTTAATTAAACCTGAAAACACGATTTAAAAAATAGCGCGGACCACTCTTTGCATTAGCACCAAATAAAAAACTGTACTTTTACCAACCAATTGAAAAATTGTGTATTGAAAAACAAAAAAATTTCAAAAAGCAAGCGACAAACTTTTTTTTTTGCCTTATATAATAAAGAAAAAATGTGTAAATTAAAAAATTTGGAAGATAAACAAATGAATTATGTTTTTTTTTTTTTTTTTACTGATCGAGTAAACAGAAAATGAAATCTATTTCTTTTTCGTCAATTCATGGCTGTGAAATGAATCGAACCGGAAGTTCAGCTTTATCAACAAAGCAGGTTCGCACTAACGGTTAAAAAAATATATCTATTTTATTTAATATTTTGATAATTCGCGAGGTAAATTTAAAAACATCCCTCAACTCTAAAAATGGGTTGTCTAAAAATTTCAAATAAATTGGTAACGTAGAAATATGTTTTTATTCACTTGTAACAAAGCAAGAATTACATTTTTATATATATATATAGATATATATACTAATTATATATATACATATATATATATATATATATATATATACTAATTATATATATATACTAATTATATATATATACTAATTATATATATATATATACTAATTATATATATATATATTAATTATATATATATACTAATTATATATATATGTATAAATTATATATTTTATATAAAATATATTTTCAGTCATCGACATACAGACCTGTTTCGTTGTTTCACAACTCATCAGTGCCGCTAGACTAACACCTCTCCCAAGCCGAGGATCGAACCTAGAACCGTCGTGATGACAGTCGGCAGTCCTACCCCCTGACTACGGAATCGGTGGCCGAAATTTATCTGTCCGAATGTCTATTTAAATAAACATTCGTCCGCCACTCGTAGAGGGCTCAAACGTTTGTTTGTAAACAAATCGCGAGCTTCGCATTTTTTCCGCTAAATTAAGTAGCGAGTAAGATAATTTACGATAGTGCTCTACCCAAGAGGGGGGCTTTATGAAATATATTTTCAGTCATCGACATACAGACCTGTTTCGTTGTTTCACAACTCATCAGTGCCGCTAGACCAACACCTCTCCCAAGCCGAGGATCGAACCTAGAACCGTCGTGATGACAGTCGGCAGTCCTACCCCCTGACTACGGAATCGGTGGCCGAAATTAAACTGTCCGAATGTCTATTTAAATAAACATTCGTCCGCCACTCGTAGAGGGCTCAAACGTTTGTTTGTAAACAAATCGCGAGCTTCGCATTATTTCAGCTAAATTAAGTAGCGAGTAAGATAATTTACGAGAGTGCTCTACCGAAGAGGGGAGCTTTATAAAATATATTTTCAGTCATCGACATACAGACCTGTTTCGTTGTTTCACAACTCATCAGTGCCGCTAGACTAACACCTCTCCCAAGCCGAGGATCGAACCTAGAACCGTCGTGATGACAGTCGGCAGTCCTACCCCCTAACTACGGAATCGGTGGCCGAAATTAAACTGTCCGAATGTCTATTTAAATAAACATTCGTCCGCCACTCGTAGAGGGCTCAAACGTTTGTTTGTAAACAAATCGCGAGCTTCGCATTATTTCAGCTAAATTAAGTAGCGAGTAAGATAATTTACAGGAGTGCTCTACCGAAGAGGGGAGCTTTATAAAATATATTTTCAGTCATCGACATACAGACCTGTTTCGTTGTTTCACAACTCATCAGTGCCGCTAGACTAACGGAATCGGTGGCCGAAATTAAACTGTTTGAATGTCTATTTAAATAAACATCCGTCCGCCATTCGTAGATATATAAATTATATATATATTTATATATATACTAATTATGTATATATAAATTATATATACATACTCATTATATATATCTATTAATTATATATATCTATGAGTGGCGGACGGATGTTTATTTAAATAGACATTCGGACAGATAAATTTCGGCCACCAATTCAGTAGTCAGGGGGTAGGACTGCCGACTGTCATCACGACAGTTCTAGGTTCGATCCTCGGCTTGGGATGGGTGTTAGTCTAGCGGCACTGATGAGTTGTGAAACAACGAAACAGGTCTGTATGTCGATGACTAAAATTATATTTTATAAAGCCCCCCTCTTGGGTAGAGCACTATCGTAAATTATCTTACTCGCTACTTAATTTAGCTGAAAAAATGCGAAGCTCGCGGTTTGTTTACAAACAAACGTTTGAGCCCTCTACGAGTGGCGGACGGATGTTTATTTAAATAGACATTCAGACAGATAAATTTCGGCCACCGATTCCGTAGTCAGGGGGTAGGACTGCCGACTGTCATCACGACGGTTCTAGGTTCGATCCTCGGCTTGGGATGGGTGTTAGTCTAGCGGCACTGATGAGTTGTGAAACAACGAAACAGGTCTGTATGTCGATGACTAAAATTATATTTTAATTATATATATATACTAATTATATATATATATACTAATTATATATATATATATTAATTATATATATTTATACTAATTATATCTATATATATATATACTAATTATATATATATTAATTATATATATACTGATTATATATTAATTATATATATATATACTAATTATATATATATACTAATATATATATACAAATATATATATATACTAATTATATATATATACTAATATATATATATATATACTAATATATATATACTTATATATATACTAATTATATATATGTAATAATTATATATATATTAATTATATATATATACTAATTATATATATATATATACAATATATATATATATATATACTAATTATAGATTATACCTTGAAGTTATCTTACAGTTGTTGTGAAAATGATAATTAAAGCACATAATAACAAAATGCTAAATAAAAACAATGTAAACAACAACAAAATAAACAATAAAAAAAGTAGACACCATGACGAAAATATAACCAACACTAGCAGAAATAATAATAATAATAATAACAAACCAACCCCGGACAAGAACAACCCTACCATAAATAAAAATACTAATAACGAACAAGATAAATGCAACTGTAGACACCGCACACTTTGCCCAGTTCAAAATAAATTTCTAACAAAAAGCGTAGTTTATCAAGCAACAATATTTGCCAAAGAAAACCCAAATAACAAGAAATATTACGTAGGCATGACTTCCTTAGATTTCAAAACCCGATACTATGACCACAAAAGTACATTCAAAAATAGAAAACACCGTATAAAAACAACACTAGCGAATAAATACTGGGAACTCAAAGAAAGCGGACATTCGCCGGTAGTCGAATGGAAAATAATAAGATAAGCTACCACGTGCAGACATTTAGACGACCCATGTAAATTATGCCTTCATGAACAATTTGCTATCCTGTACTTTAAAGAACACCAAAATCTATTAAACTGTAGACAAGAAATAGCAAACAACTGTGTTCACAAAATGAAACTTACTCTAGGATAGCGATACAAAATAGCTTTAAAACTAACAAAAAAAAACTAGCTCTACCTACGTATTGAGCACCTTTGAAGTAAATACTTAAAGTTTACGCATAAATCTACACTTTTGTATATTAATTTTATGTGAGTAAATGAAGTAGTTATACTAACTATATTTTATATATATATATATATATATATATACTAACTATATATTTATTCTAACTATATATATATATACTAACTATATATGTATATATATACTAACTATATATATACTATATACTATATATATATATATATATATATATACTAACTATATATATATGTATACTAACTATATATATATATGGAGAAAAACTATATATATATGTATACTAACTATATGTATACTATATATATATATATATATATATATATATATATAGATGTATACTAACTATATATATATACAAACTGTATATGTATATATATACTATATATATATATACTAACTATATATATATGTATATATATATACTAACTATATACGTATATATAGTAACTATATATATATACTATATATATAGTAACTATATATATATACTAAGTATATGTATATATATATATATACTGTATATATATATATACAAGTATATATATATACTAACTATATATATAGTAACTATATATATATACTAAGTGTATATATATACTAAGCGTATATATATACTAAGTGTATATATATATATACTAAGTATATATATATACTAACTATATATATATATTAACTATATATACTAAGTGTATATATACTAAGTATATATATATACTAACTATATATATATAGTAACTATATATATAGTATATATATATATTGTATATATATATACTAAGTGTATATATATACTAAGTATATATATATATATTAAGTATATATATATATATACTAACTATATATATGTTAACTATATGTATACTAACTATATATATGTATCTACACATATATATCTACATATATATATACTAACTATATATCTATATATACTATCTATATATGTGTATATATATACTACATGTATATATATATAGTATCTATATATGTATATATAGATATTTTATCTGTATATATATATACTATCTGTATATACATATATATATCTGTATATATATACTATCTGTATATATATATATATATATATATATATATATATATACATACTATCGGTATATATATATATACATACTATCGGTATATACATATATATATACGATCGGTATATATATATATATATATATATATACTATTTGTATATATATATATATATACTATCTGTGTATATATATATACACTATCTATATATATACTATCTATATATATACTATCTTTATATATATATATACTATCTATATATCTATATATATGTGTATATATATACACTATCTCTCTCTCTCTCTATATATACTATCTCTCTCTATGTGTATATACTATCTATATATACACTATCTCTCTCTATATATATATACTATCTCTCTCTATGTGTATATACTATCTATATATATACTATCTATCTCTATATATATCATCTATCTATATACTATATATATACTATCTATATATATACTATATATATACTATCTCTATATTATATATATACTATATATATATATATATATATATATATATATATATATATATATACGAGCACACAGTTAATAAAACATGTTAAAAAACACTTTGAAATGAGTTAAAAACATGTTTAATCTGAAAAGGAAACACTAGATATGTGGATAGTCCTTACTTCGCGGAGTTTCGAAGAAATACTTTCCTTCTCATCTGAGGGTAGGAATTAGCAAAATGCGGGATCGGATTTTGCATGGAAAAGTATTTAATGAAACAACAAGGCAAAGATCTTACTAGAAAACATGATATATATATATATATATATATATATATATATATATATATATATATATATATATACTAACTATATAGAGAAATAAAATGAACAAACCGTATTATATGTTAATCAACGTTTCATCTTTATTTCGAGACTTCCAAAATAAAGACGAAACGTTGATGAACCTATAATACGGTTTGTTCCTTTTTATTTTTCTATTTTGTTAGAATACTATTTCCATTATTTTCATCACTAACTATATATATATGTATATATACTGTGTGTGCAAAATCAAGACTTCAAGACAAGGTGTAATTGGCAACAAAAAGTGTATTTGATTTCATGTTACAATTGTGACCATGTCCAGTTCTACAATTTCAAGCATTATATCGTTTGAAAATTTTGAAAAACCAGCATTTCTTCAGACTTTATAAATAAACATACTTTTGGCAATGTAGCATTTTGGAATATTTTTCAATCTCTCCCCGCCCGGCTAATTTATATTTATATATATATATATATATATATATATATATATATATATTTACGTATTTGTGTATGTATATATACTCAGGCAGTGCTCTTCCCCCATTGATGTGTGTTCGTATGTTGTGCATGTGTATGCATGTGTGTGTATTTGTGTGCATGTGTATTATTTACTTGTCATATACAATCCTTAATAATTTTATTACTTTTTATTTGATTAACTTACTGATGTTCTTCTCTATTTTTATATTATCAAAATAAACCTGTAACGTATAATTCATTAATTTATCCTCCTATTTTCCTTCTCTCTTTTTTTTCTTTCAACTACAATGTCCGACAGTTCAAAAATTAATTAATCTATATATATAAAAATCTAATTCTTGGTTCGTTATAAGTGAATAAAACCATATTTCTACGTTACCAATTTATTTGAAATTTTCAGACAACCCATTTTTAGAGTCGAGGGATGTTTTTATGTTATTAAAATAAATTTACCTCGCGAATTATTAAAATATTAAATAAAATAAATATATTTTCGAACCTGTTTTGTTGCGAACCTGTTTTGTTGATAAAACTGAACTTCCGGTTCGATTCATTTCCCAGCCACGAATTGACGAAACGAAGTAGATTTCATTTTCTGTATACTCGATAAGTAAAAAAAAAACAAAAAAAAACATAATTCATTTGTTTATATTCCAAATTTTTTAATTTAAACATTTTTTCTTTTTAATATAAGGCAAAAAAAAAAGTTTGTTGCTTGCTTTTTTTTTTTTTTTTTTTTTTTCGATATAAGATTGGTTGGTAAAAGTACAGTTTTTTTTTACGGATTGGTAACTTGCTTAAATAATATATGGTGCTAATGCAAAGAGTGGTCCGCGCTATTTTTTTAATCGTATTTCCAGGTTTAATTAAAGTTTTATTATATGTTTTTTTATTCAATTGTAAGGTTAAAATACAGATTAGGTACAAAACACCCTCCCCTCCCCATATTAAGAATGGCTTTTTAAATAACGTTATTATTTCAACACGGATCACTCTCTGCATGAGTACTGTACTTTCACCTAACAATTTAATAAACAAAATGTGGTACTTATGCAGAGAAAGTACCATAATAATATAATAATAACGTTATTTAGAAAGCCATTCTTAACATGGGGAGGACTTTTGTTACTATTCTATACTTTCACCTAACAATGTAATAAACAAAAGATGGTACTTATGGAGAGAAGGTACCGTGCTGAAATAATGCTATTAAGAAAGCCATTCTTAACATGGGAAAGGGAGAGTGTTCTGTAACTATTTTATATTTTCATCTAACAATTTGATAAACAGAGGATAGTACTTATGCAGATAAGGTACCGTGCTGAATAATACCGTTATTAAGAGAGCTATTCTTAACATGGGGAGTGAGTTTTGCATCTATTCTATACTTTCACCTATCAATTTAATAACAAAAATAGATAGTACGTATGCATAGAAAATACCTTGCTGAAATAATGTTATTCAGAAAGACATTCTTAACATGGGGATGGTATTTTGTAACTATTCTGTCCTTTCACCTAACAATTTAAAAACAAAACATGGTACTTATGCAGAGAAGCTACCCCGCTGAAATAATGACGTTATTATTTAGAAAGCCATTCTTAACATGGGGATAGGGGTGTTTTGTAACTATTCTGGACTTTCACCTAACAATTTAATAAACAAAAGTTAAACTTAAGCAGACAAGGAACAGTACTGAATCATTAACATTATTTAGAAAGCCATTCTTAACATGGGGAGGGAGGATGTTTTCTAACTATTCTGTACTCTCGGTGCTAATGCAGAGAGTGATCTGCGCTATTTTTTAAATCGCATTTCCACGTTTAATTAAAGTTTTATGATATGTTTTTTATTCAATTGTATGGTTAAAGTACAGAATAGGTACAAAACCCCCTCCCCATGTAAAGAATGGCTTTTTAAATAATAACTTTATTATTTCAGCACGGATCACTCTCTGCATGAATACCGATTAATGTTTTGTTCTTTGCTTTTTTTACCATATTTTTTGTTGTTTTTTTTTCAAGAAAACCTTTTGAAAAGACACGTTTTTTTTTGTTTTTTTTTACAGAAGTTGTTTTTACATAAGAAAATATGAATGCTTTTTCTTTATTAAAGAAATTGGGTACTCATGCACTTATTGATCCGTGCTGAAATAATAACGTTATTATTTAAAAGCCATTCTTAACATGGGGAGAAGAGGGTGTTTTGTAACTATTCTGGACTTTCACCTAACAATTTAATAAACAAAAGTTAAACTTAAGCAGACAAGGAACAGTACTGAAGCATTAACATTATTTAGAAAGCCATTCTTAACATGGAGAGGGAGGATATTTTCTAACTATTCTGTACTTTCGGTGCTAATGCAGAGAGTGATCCGCGCTATTTTTTAAATCGTATTTCCACGTTTTATTAAAGTTTTATGATATGTTTTTTATTCAATTGTAAGGTTAAAGTACAGATTAGGTACAAAGCCCCTCCCCATGTTAAGAATTGCTTTTTAAATAATAACGTTATTATTTCAGCACGGATCACTCTCTGCATGAGTACCGATTAACGTTTTGTTCTTTGCTTTTTTTACCATATTTTTTTTTCCAAGAAAACCTTTTTTAACAAAGATTGAAAGTGCACGTTTTTTCTTTTTTTTTTTACAGAAATTGTTTTTATATAAGAAAATATGAATGCTTTTAAAGAAATTGGGTACTTGTGCACTTATTGATCCGTGCTGAAATAATAACGTTATTATTTAAAAAGCCATTCTTAACATTGGGAGAAGAGGGCGTTTTGTACCTATTCTGTACTTTAACCTTACAATTGAATGAAAAAAACGGTAAATTTTTAGATTAGGTCCACCGCCACAATTTTCTTTTAAATGACGACTTTTGAAGGTTTTCGACTATGCTGAATACGGAAATCGCATTGAAATTTTGCAGAAATAAGTAGTTATCGAGATATTAAAAATTTGTATAATGCATTGTAATCTCAGGCAGCCGTCTTTTTTACATGCTTGCGCGCGTCATAAACAAATCTACATGCGTAACAAAGATGGCCGCCAAAGAATACAATGCATAAAACAACTATCTATATCTCGATAACTACTTATTTCTGCAAAATTTCAATGCGATTTCTGTATTCAGCATAGTCGGAAACCTTTGAAAGTTGTCATTTAAAAGAAAATTGTGGAGGTGGACCTAATCTAAAAAAAAATACCAAAAAAACATAAAACTTTAATTAAGCTTGGAAATACGATTTAAAAAAATAGCGCGGATCAGTAAGTACATTAGCACCCATTAATCGACTCACGTGACCTTATTGCCAAATAAGGTCCGGCTACAATGTTGAATGCGCCATTCACATTGTTTTTTTTTTTTTTTTTTTTTTTTCAAGTTAAATTCAAATTTCACAATATCTTTTTATTTTTTTTATAATTTCGCAATATCTCTTTTTAATAATAAATTGTTAGAATAGTTACAAAACACCATCCGCTCTCTATGGCTGAAAAAAAATATTAGGTACTCATGTAGAGAGTGATCCGTGCTGAAATAATAACGTTATTATTAAAAAAGCCATTCTTAACATGGGGAGGGGAGGGTGTTTTGTATCTATTTTGTACTTTAACCTTACAATTGAATAAAAAAACATATCATAAAACTTTAATTAAACTTGGAAATTCGATTTAAAAAATAGTGCGGATTAGTAAGTTCATTAGCACCAGAAATTGTTAGGTGAAATACAGAAAAGTTTCTACCAAGAAAACCATTATTTTTTTTTTTTTTTGCTATTCTTACCAAGGGGAGGGGATGATGTTTTGTCACTATTCTGTGCTTTCAACTAACAATTTATTAAAAAAACAAAAGGTAAATTTTCACATTAGGTCCACCTCCACAATTTTTAACATGGGTAGGTTGGGGGTGTTTATTTGAAAGCCGTTCTTAACATGGGGAGAATGGTGATATTTATTCCAAAAGCCGTTTTTAAAAGATGAAAGACAGGTAAAAGGTTAAAACATGTGGTTAGGCATGGTGTTGTTTATTCCAAAAGCCGTTCTTAATATGGGGAGGTTGGGAGTGTTTATTCATGGCCGTCAGTGAATTATAGTGCATAGTACAGGTCTTTATATCTCGAAAACTAATGGCCTCTGCAAATTTTAATTGAGATTTTCTTATTCAGCATAGTCGAAAATTGTGGAGGTGGACCTAATGTAAAAAAAAAATACCCTCCCCCCAAAAAAGATATTGTGAAATTTAAATTTAAGCGCGGTAACAAAAATAAAATTAGACAGAAAAATACACCTTTGGGTTTGTACTTGCACAAAGACTTGAAAAAGTTGTCAACAAAAACAAATATATAACAAGTAAATATTTTCAAAGGCAAGATAAGTTACTTTTCTACCTAATTGGATAATTTTTAGTGTTTTTATTGGGTTTGTACTACTGTACATATAGATTCGAAAAAGTTGTCAAAAAATAAATATATAACAAATATTATCAAAGGCAACATATGTTACTTTATTACCGAAATGGATAATTTTTTTTGTTTTTTTAATGCAAAATTTTTATTCGGCTCAAAAAACGCAGCGTTTACTGTTATATTTGGAAATTGCAAATGGCGGCAGACTGTTAACACATTAGGTTTGGGAAAATGAGTTAAAACTAAAAAAATCTGTACAAAATACTATTAAAAACCACTGAATACATGTCTGCCTATGTCACAGTAACATATATTGAGTGAGTTCCTGACAGTATTTTGTATAGTTTTTTTAGTTTTAACTCATTTTCCCAAAGTTAATGTGTTCAACAGTCTGCCGCCATTTGTATTTTTCAAATATACAGATAAACGCTACATTTTTTCAAACCGATTAAACATTTTACACTAAATAAAAATACTAAAATCTTATCCAGTTAGGTAGAAAAGTAACTTATCTTGCCTTTGATAACATTTATTTGTTATATTTATTTTTCAACAACGTTTTCGTTTCTGTGTTTAGTAATACAAACCTGTTTTATTTACTATAACGTTTAGTCGGCTCGAAGAACGGTGTTTATCAGTGTATTTGAAAAATACAAACGGTGATGGACACTGTTGATGATGTTAAGTTTGAGAAAATGATTTAAAACTAAAAAACTATACAAAATACTATCAGGAACCCACCGAATATGTCAGCCTATGTCACAATAACATATAATCAGTAGGTGTCTGACATTGTTTTGTATAGTTTTTAACTGATTTTCCCAAACTTAACGTATTCAACAGAGTCCGCGACCATTCGTCTTTTTCAAATACATAGATAAACACTGCGTTTTTGAGCCGATTAAACATTTTACATTAAATAAAAACACTAAAAAATTATCCAGTTAGATAGAAACGTAATTTACCTTACCTTTGCTTTCATTTATTCGTTTTTGAACAACTTTTTCGAATCTGTGTATAGTAACACCCCCCTTACTCAAATATTAATTAAAAACTCACATTTTTTAATACAATAAAAAAGAAAACTATTTAGCATTTCAATGGTTTAGCAACTTTAAGCTTAATCCACTGAATGTTGGTAACTCCCGAAGATCCGGATCCAATTCTGCAAGAGTACCATATTTTTTTCATTTGCGCCTTTTTTTTTTTTTACTTTTTGGAGTGGATTGCTGTACTAAGAATATAAAAAATATGCATTTTCTCTTTTTATTAGAATTTTCCATTACACGAAATTAAGCCACAGCAACGCGTGGCAGGGTACAGCTAGTAATAAATAAAAAACAATAAATATTTTTCAATCTCTTCCCGCCCGGCTACAACTCTCATTATCACTCTAAACCCTATATGCAACCTGTTCTTTCCTCCTCCTACCACACCACGCCGACTGACTCTGAAACCTGTTGCCATGGGGATCCATTAAATTAACTGCTAACTTCTGCTTAAACTCATGCCGTTATAAATAAGAATAGCGTCTATTAATTTTAAACCGTTATAAACTAGAAGAGCGTCTATAAACATTAACACATAATTAATATTAATAATACCCCCCCACTTATTATATACTCCTACTACTTTAAATTCCAATGTCCTCTCGCTTCCACTCCCGCTTTCTTATCTAACTCTCCTTCATCTGCTACGATTTTTCCATTCTTATTTGGTATTATAACTCAGTCCATCTATGAAATCTGATGAAGCTAGTCGGATATTTCCTCTTCTTTTGAGGATTTCCCCTAGCGGAAACAATATGTAAAATCATTCTGGACTCACAGTAATAAATTTCCTATATACTGCTCTGGCTACACATTGAGCGCACTAGTGCGGTTTTTTCACCCCCGATGAATAAAAAAATATATATATATATATATATATACTGACTATATATATATAGTTAGTATATATACATAGTATATATACATAGTATATATATATATATATAGTTAGTATATATATATAGTTAGTATATATATATAGTTAGTATATATATAGTTAGTATATATATAGTTAGTATATATACAGTTAGTATATATATATACAGTTAGTATATATATATACAGTTAGTATATATATATAGTTAGTATATATATAGAGTTAGTATATATATACAGTTAGTATATATATATATACAGTTAGTATATATATATATACAGTTAGTATATATATATAGTTCGTACATATATATTTAGTATATATATATATATATTTAGTACATATATATTTAGTATATATATATTGTCAGTATATATATATATATATACATACAGTTTGTATATATATATATATATATATATATATATATATATATAGCTAGTGTATATATATAGTTAGTAAGTATATGTATATATAGTTAGTAAGTACATATATATATAGTTAGTATATATATATATATATATATATAGTTAGTATATATATGTATATATATAGTTAGTATATATATCTATATAGTTAGTATGTATATATATGTATATAGTTAGTATGTATATATATATATATATATTTAGTATATATATATATATATAGTTAGTATATATATATAGTGTATATATATGTGGTTAGTAAGTATATCTATATATATATATATATAGTTAGTAAGTATATATACATAGTGTTATATATAGTTATATATATATAGTATATTTTTATATATATATATATATATATATAGTAAGTGTATATATATAAAGTATATATATAGTATATATATATAGTAAGTATATATATATAGTATATAGTTAATATGTATATACATATATAAATATATATATAGTATATATATAGTATATAGTTAATATATATATATACATATATATATATATATAGTATATAGTATATATAGTATATAGTTAATATACATATATATATATATATATAGTATATAGTATATATATAGTATATAGTTAATATATATATACATATATATATATATAGTATATAGTATATATATAGTATATAGTTAATATATATACATATATATATATATAGTATATAGTTAGTATATATATAGTATATCGTTAGTATATATATATATATATATATATATATATATATATATATATATATAGTCATCCACATACAGTACTGTTTCGCTGTTTCACAGCTCATCAGTGCGGCTAGACAGGTAATGGACTCTCCCGTCATGTTCGACGCATGAGGGCCAAAAAACTTGCTCTGTTTCACTCTACCTTCAATGCTTGTGCTGCATGTGTGACACGAGGCCAGCTCTGCTCCCACAAACCAAGCCGCATGACTCACAGGATATGGGCTGGAAAAGTGCTGTTCCTTTTCTTGCTCTACAAAGATTTGTTTGATTCGATAGCCGTGTGTCACTGTATGTGTTAATGCCCGCAAAACATTTTTCACTCCACAATTCTCTATCCGCAGCATCTTCAAATGTTTTTGGGTTCAGGCCTGCGTGCTTAAGATTGTCTTTCATCTTATCTCTGCACCTCAGAAATGGACGACTTACATTTCGATTACCTTCTTTCAGTTGACTGTATGCAAGTTGCTTAGGAAGACGGTTTTCATCCATGAGAACAAAGTTACCAGCCCACCGAAGCTGAGACTTCATCTGGAAGGCCTCAATACTTAAAATGTTGCACCTAATAAACAATCCCGAGTTAGGGGCCTTGTCTTTCCATGTTAATCCACATATACTGCAAAGGCAACGCTTATTGAATGTATCCAGTTGCGCAATCTGCCTACGGTATGGGGTCCAGGCTTCTGATCCATACAGGAGTATCGAAACAATCACTGCACGATAAACTGAGATTTTGGTCTTTAGAGTCAAACCTATTTCATTCCATACTCTTGACCGCAGTTTGCCGAAGGCATCAGTCGCCTTTGAAATTCTGCTCAATATCTCATCATCAAGTGATGCTGACGAATTCACCTTACTTCCGAGATATGCAAAGGATATAACATACTTTATAGGCTGTCTATTCACTAAGATTTTCTGAGGCGGTTCCACATATTCTGGTCTCGGAATATTCACACCACCTTGCTGCAACGGGGTGGGCTTTGGTTGGTTGATAACTTCTGTCTTTTTAATACTAATTGTAAAAACCAAATGCTTTTGCAGCATTGGAAAACTTGTCAACTAATTCGTGTGCTTCTTCAAATGAAGTGGCCACGAGTGCAGCATCATCTGCAAAAAGAAAATCACGAACCATTTTACTTCTTGTTAGTGTTTTAGCTTTGAATCTTTGATGATTAAAAAGACCCCTGGTAGTTCTAAACTCAAAATGGACACCTTGCGTGTAATCTTTAAAAGCATGCTCGAGCATGATTGAAAAGAAGATGGCAAAGAGCACAGGTGCCATAACACAACCCTGTTTCGTACCGGTTTTTACCTTGAATGACTCAGAGAACTTTCCGTCTGCTCTTACACGTGCCTCCATATTCTCGTGAAAGGATATTATTACATTTAACATTTTTTCAGGGATTCCAACTTTATTCAAAACCTTCCAAAGTGCGACTCTGTTAACAGAGTCAAACGCCTTGGTTAGGACGATAAAAACGACAAACAGATCCTGATTTTTCTCACATGCCTTCTCTGCAACTTGGTGTAAACAGTAGATCATGTTGATGGTTACCCTTCCAGATCTAAAACCACACTGCGTCTCAGGATAAATTTTGCCTACTAGATGAATGATTATCCTGTTCAAAATGACCCTGGCTAGTACTTTTCCAGCCACAGAGAGCAGTGATATTCCACGGTAGTTATCACAATCAATACGCTTTCCTTTATTCTTGGAGAGATGGATTATTGATGAGTGCCTGAAATCCTGAGGTACAGAACCGCTTTCCCCGATCCTGATGAATAACGCCAAAAGTTTTTTCAAAAGTGTGTTCCCCCCAAACTTGAATATTTCAGCCGGTATACCAACATCACTTGCACACTTTCTCAGTAGCATTTGTTTTATAGCTGCAAGAACTGCAGAAAAATTAGGAATCACATCTAGTTCTGGTATTTCGATTTTTGCAGGCAAAGAACTCAAAACATCATCGTCAACATCAGAAGAAGAATTCAGCACTCCTTCAAAATGGTCCTTCCAGCGGTTAAGGATGTCATTCTTATCAGTCAACAAGGTTGTACCATCTGCCCCCATAACAGGTGAAGTACCACATTGTTGTGGTCCAAAACCTTCTTTTAGACCCTCATAAAATACCCTCGCATCTTTCCTATCAAAAGCAGCCTGGAGCTCAGAGGCTTTTGCAGACCATCAATCTTCTTTCATTTTCCTCAATCGGCGCCGAACATTCCTCCTGACACTGAGATAAGCCGAACTCTTCGCTGCAGAATTCTCGTCTGATATCCAGGCCCTGTGTGAAGAGTGCATCCGGCCTAAAATACCCTGAATTTCAATGTCATTTTCATCGAACCAATCCTTGGAAAGTCCTAGTACTTCGCTTGAACATTCATAGATGGCATCCCGCAATTTCTTCCAGGACTCTTCAATATCATTGTTTATCACAATTTCGTTTAACTTCGCATCTAACTTAGAAGATAATTCTTCTTTCTTTTCAGTGTTCAGTTCTTTCATATTCAATGGCTTTGACATCTTAATTGTATGCCTTCTGCCCTTAGGTCGCAGTTTCAGTGATGTCTTGCATCGAATCAGGGCATGATCTGACAGCCAACATGAGTCATGAAATGAACGACTCAAAAGAATATCTCTCCTGTTTCTTTTCCGGGTTATAACAAAGTCAATAAGATGCCAATGCTTGGACCTTGGGTGCATCCACGATTTGGCTGCTGAAACATAGTATTTGTAATGAAGAGCCCATGTTTACTACAAAATGACAACAAGCGAATTCCATTGTCATTTATTTTCCCCATACCATGAGCCCCAATCACATTTCCCCATGTCTCCCTGTCCGAGCCTACCCATCAGTAAGATCTTGTCATGAAAGCTTACGTTTCTTACTATGTCACCAAGCTTTTTGTAGAAGTTTGTGGCTTCTACCTCTTCTGCATTTAGAGTTGGTGCATAGCAACTTACCAGTGTCAGTCCCATTCCATCTGTGAGTCCCATTCTTAGGGTCATTAAACGATCGTCACCGCCCCGAGGAAGAGCCTCCAGAGAGTCAGCAATATATGATTTTATTGCAAAGCCAACACCGGAACTATGCCTCTCCCCCTCTTTCCGACCTGACCAAAAGAACGTGTAACCTTCGCCAATTTCTTTCAAATCACCTGATCCCAAAAGATGTGTCTCAGACAAGGCAGCAATGTCAATGTTGCATTGTTTCAGTACTTTTGCAACTAGCGCCGTCTTTCTCTCAAAAGAATCATCACTATCAAGCAATGTTCTTACATTCTACGTTCCAAAATTGAACGCATGCTTTGTATTTCGAATTGAGTTTCTGTTTCGACTGCACAATTGGATAGTCAACGGCAGCAAGATGACAAGCTTTTGTGTGAACAAGCTTTTTTTAAGGCTCCTTTTATCGCCCGCTCCCTGTCTAGGGAAAGCAGTGCTACATCTAGAAAAGATCTGCTTTGCCACATAGTAGAGGACACGAACTGTGCAATTGTTCACAAATTTTTACACAAGAACGGCCATCACCTACTACGCCGCCAACTGTGCAGAGTACCGACTAAAGGCCTCCACCACTAGTACCCCATCGCCAGTGGACTTCGCCTAATGGAACTTTTTGTTTATCTTTTTGGATGTTGTAAGAAAGCAGAGTGAGCAAACTCATGGCTACCCACACAATGATTTGATTTAAGTGGTAATGGCTTGTGTAGAATCATTCACACTTTTTGAAACAGTCGATAACATCAGTTGGTGCAAAATATGCAACGAAACTAATGAACAGCTGCATCTCAGGCTTTGTAATAGAGTTTTCCATCACTTAGGTAGACGGTCAACTAGACTTAAGAGCCATTACCTGCCCATATATATATATAGTTAGTATATATGTATATATATAGTTAGTATATATATAGTATATATATATATATATATATATATATATATATATATATATATATATATAGTATATATATAGTTAGTATGCATATACAGTGATGATCATATTTATTGGCACGGTAAAATAAAAGTTAAATTTTGTCTAATAAATTCTAAAAAAGGGATTAAATTAAAGAAAATAACAAAGTATATTATGTATTTTTAACTGGCCTTTCCGATGCAGCAATCAGATTTTAGAAAAAATAAATAACAAAGGAACAACAAACATAATTGCAAAAAAAACCTTGTTCAAAATTATTGGCATGGCTTTGTTTTTCTTTTAGTATCAGTATAATATCAATCAATTTCCGGTTTACGTGCTTTCTGAACTTTTTTATAGCCATATTATGCTTGTTTAACGCTAATTCAGTGAATAACTTTTTTCAGATAATTTTTAGATAGCGATTTATTTAAACTATTATAAGTGACTAAATTATAATTTTCAATCGCCATGGTTAAAACTAAGGAACACAGCGAAGACGTCAGGAAGCTTGTTGTAGCATGTCATAACAATGGGGAGGGCTATGATAAGATTTCAAAGAAGCTAAACCTTCCCAAATCCACTGTTAGAGCCATAATAAACAAGTTCAAATCGCAAGGCCACGTTATGAGTTTAGAGGGTAGAGGGAGAAAAAGGATTCTTTCCCCAAGAGATGAACGGAAAATTGTTCGACAAGTAAAACAAAACCCAAGGATCTCTGTTGGGGAGATTGTTGATGAACAGAGCACCTCTGGAGTGAATGTATCTCGACATACAGTTGGTAGAGTTTTGAAGAGAGCTGGTTTAAAAGCATGCCGTCCGAGAAAGACTCCCTTATTGAAGCCTATGCACCTGAAAGCAAGGCTAGCCTTTGCAAAACGTCATATTGATAAAGATGTTGCATTCTGGAAACGTGTTCTATGGACTGACGAAACGAAAATAGAGTTATTTGGCCATAATAAAGTGTCTTATATTTACAGAAAATCTGGCGAAGCTTTCCTGCCTAAGAACACCATACCCACAGTGAAGCACGGTGGAGGCAGTTTGATGTTTTGGGGGATCCTTTGCTGCCTCTGGACCAGGGCAACTTGTTAAGGTCACAGGTAGCATGAAAAAGGAAGATTATGTTAAAATATTGGATGAAAACCTGAAAGACTCTGCTAAAGAGCTCTCACTTGGTCGTCGTTGGTGGTTCATGCAAGATAATGACCCAAAGCATTCGGCTAAACTGACTAAGAAATGGCTTGAGGACAATCATATTAATGTTTTGGAGTGGCCATCACAAAGCCCAGACCTTAATCCAATTGAAAATTTATGGAGAACATTAAAATTGAGGGTAATGCAAAGGAAGCCTAAGAATCTTATTCAATTGGAGGATTATTGTCAGGAAGAGTGGGCTAAAATTACTACTGAAGAGTGCAACAACTTGGTTGTAAACTATGAAAAGCGACTGAGGAAGGTAATCAAGGCCAAAGGCTATACAATTGATTATTAAATAAATCGTGCCAATAATTTTGAACAAGGGTTTTTTGCAATTATGTTTGTTGTTCCTTTGTTATTTATTTTTTCTAAAATCCGATTGCTGCATCGGAAAGGCCAGTTAAAAATACATAATATACTTTGTTATTTTCTTTAATTTAATCCCTTTTTTAGAATTTATTAGACAAAATTTAACTTTTATTTTACCGTGCCAATAAATATGATCATCACTGTATATATAGTATATATATATATAGTTAGTATATATATATATATATATATATATATATATAGTTAGTATATATATAGTTAGTATATATATATATATATATATATATATATATATATGATTTTTTAATTTTTTATTGAGCCCAAAATAAATTTACATTACTGTTTCCATTGGATTTTCACCCTAGGAGATGAGGTAGAGTACCAATTTCATTGGAATTTATAGGTGGACTGAAATTTAAAACTTACAGAAATGGATATAAAGTTATTGGGGGGGTATTAAGTAGAGAGGGAGTTCGTGTGGTAGTATGAGGAGGTTTTATAGTAGAATTTCAGTTGTGAAAAGACGCTAAGGAGCTTCTATTAGGTACGTTTGGAAAAGAAAAAAGAAAGAAAAGTAGACGTTAAATTTTGAAAATACATAGGGGGAGTAGTGGGAGTAGAGGTTTTTAGCGTCATGGTATCTGTTGTTGTGTAAGAGGGAGTGGGAGTAAGTGATCAGTAGCTACCAGTTGGTAAATATTGTCACCATGGCAACGTATTTTTTATGTGATGACGCCGGATTTGTGATCTTTTGGAAGTGCTATTGATATCTGCGTAAAATTAAAACATATAATTATATAATTCGAGATGGATGCGGATGCTGGGGGTGGGAGGGGAAGGTATGAAGGGGGGGATCGACATATACCTGGGGGGAAGAGGAGGAGGGGGATGATATTTAATGCGGATTAAAGTTGATCATTGATGGTAGTAAGAGGGTGGAAAGTAGAGGGGGGGTCGATATAGACGGGGGGGGGAATGCAGTTAATGCAGTATTTACATTTTGTAGACGTTGTTATTAAGGATAATATATGTTGAGAAAAAAATATATAAAATAAAATAAAAAAATAAGGGGGGCAGGTTCGGATAATATAGATAGGTGGGCGGATTGAGGATTATTGTTGATGATAGTAACGATGGGGATTATTAGTTAAGGATGGGGGTGGCGACATAGACCGTGGGGGGAGTGCAATTAATGCGGTATTTACATTTTGTAGATGTTGTTATTAAGGATAATATATGTTGAGAGAAAAAGAGAAAAAAAGGAGAAGGGGGGCAGGTTCGGATAATATAGATAGTTAGGTGGATTTAGGATGATTATTGATGATAGTAAAGATGGGAAAAATAGAATTATTTGTTAGTGATTCGGATAATATTAATTGGTGAGGTTATTAGATGTATGTAACTAGGTTAATGGGTGGTAGAGGTGAGGGTAGATAATTAATTTTTTTACCTTATTTCCCTTGAAAAGATATATATATATATATATATATATATATATATATATATAGTTAGTATATATATATGTCACCCCCACTCTTTCACCAGTCGGTTGAGGACGATCGTCGACCTCAGAACCCTTCCACTGCCGGTGATAATTCTTGGCCGTCTAAAGTTACTGGTATGGGGAAGTGACGGAATTATCGGTTGATCGTCTAGTTATATATCCTGGACCAATTCGTTGTGTACCTTCTTAACGACGGATGTCGTCAAAAGAGAGCCGTGGATTTTTTTGTGTAGTAAAAGAAAAAAAACAGGATAAAACGATTCTGCACCAAATATATATTAACAAAAAAAAAACAGTACAGTTCTTATAATTCTTTCAGAGTCCTGAAGGAAGCGATGTGTTATTATGCTAAGAATATGGTCGAAGGCATCAGCTTGTAACCTTGTGGAGTGTCGGTCTCTGGGTATCTGAAAAAATGTGTCAAGTCAAGAGCAAACTCTGCTTTGACTGTGTTCCTCTCTGCGCATCTCTTCTCCAAGAAATGCCTGCACATTCTCTCTTTTGTCCATCTGACTTGTTGATATATATATAAACAAGTATATCGCCCTCTGAACATCACGCAGATATTATTTCTTTTTTGTTTAGAAATTCAATTCTCAGTCCTTAATCTAAATTATCATTTACAAAAATAACACAATGACAAGCTTCAAAGATCTGATCGAACTCAAATAAACAGTTAGTAAATACAGTTTTTGTTAACCTTTAACACACAGAGTTCTCAGGTTTCTTAAATAAACAACTTGATACCAAGTGGTTTTGTCTTTCTTCCTAATGGGGGGCTGCATCAACCTCCCCACACCCTTACTTTGTTACATTACCTCCCCTACTTAAAAGAAACAATATTGGGATCAATATTTTTTCTAACCCACTTCTTCTTACTTGACCTTAATACTAGGGAATCTCTGTGGTTTTACAATTCATAATATTTAGCTATTTGGTTAATAAAAGAAGGAAAATTTTTAAACGCTTTATCTTTCATGCACATGCAAAAAGTTTTCTTTCAGAGTTCGTGTTTTTTTTTTTTAAATCTGCTTTCGGTTCATTATGGTTTTATAAGAGTCCAGTACCCTCATTATTATTATTATCATTATTTTTTATTTATTTATTTTTTTTACATATATATATATATATATATATATATATACACACACATACATATATATATATTTGACGCAAGCAATTATTTATTCGATAGTTCATATTTCTCCGGATTTCATTCCATGGCTCTTTGTTGATTACCCGTCTTCTTCACATATGTATCTCCAACGTTGGTAGGGTATTAGATGGTAGTCTTGGTTCTGTACCAGATTGATCAGGACTGGTGGCATTATCAAAAACCATGGTAGTGTTCCCCACTTCATGCTCATCCCTATTCATTTCAAACATCGATTGGGCTTTTCCTCTTAAGCGCTCTAATTGAGGGTTACCCTCATCCTCATCTACTTTATTAGCATCTTTTCTAGCCCTTAGGATGCTATTGATGTAGCTAACTCTCCTTTTCCCATACACTAGAAAAGCTATTATCATCATCACGACCAAGATGATTATTGTAGGATATAACCATTTACTTACTTCTTCCCATCGCCATTTTTCTTGTTCGTTAGTACTCTTCACTGTTCGTAACTCATCTACTAACTCGCTTATAGCGGTCTTTCCGACTGGTTTCAGAAGAGGTGGAATTTCATGAGCTTCTATCTTCGGAAATTCCTTAGTGATAGGGGCTCATACTTCCGACCACTTTACACGCGGTATTTTAATTAATGACAGAAAATCATTCCGGAGCTCAAACTTCTCTGTAAGTTTAGAGGATGGCAAGATCTCCATAGTTGGGCCAAACGCTGCACAACTCATAGGTAAATCTATAATGGTCATAGGTGGATGAATAAGTATTTCACCTTGTTGTCGTCCTTTACAGACTTTCGTCAACCTTCGCTTACTAGTTGAGGCAACTGCCCAAACACCATCCGATAAATGTATAGCTTGGGGGGGGGGTATCCACCGGCACCTCTGCTCTACAGTTTTTATCGATTCCCTCCTCATTACCTTGGAATAATTGAACGACGCATAAGTTGTGTCCGTTAGTTGCATAGATGGGACTTTTTACTGTACAAACTTTCAGTGCATTCATGCTACACGCTAGTGCTTTGCTAGGCGACAACACTATGAATTTGGTTCGGGCGGGGTTAAAAGCTATTCCTTTGTATCTTGCTACGTCTCTCTCCTCAGTGACGTTATTAGGAAACGGTATCAGTAAATTAATTACGTTAAACACCTCGAGTCACTACCTCCACTCAACCACTACGTAAATCTTATCATTTTGCATAATTGTAGCACAACTTACGGCTTTATAATATTCCCATAGACTCTTCTTTGGATCTACTGGTAAGCGTAAAGCATGTGGCAAGTCTGACTGAATCATCCCGAGTATTGTTTTTAAGTCTTTGGGAGGTATGATGCTCAGTGACATGTGTGCTAATGAAAGTAAATCTAATTGTGTCCTAACATGTTCCATTGCCAATGTCAATACCTGAATTGATGAGTCGAGTTGGTTTGTCGTCATCAGCAGTTCCAGTATTTGCCCAATTACAGCCTCTACAGTACTTATTCTTCTAGCTATAAAAGTTAAACTTCCGTTTAGGCTGGTGACCGTATGAGATAGCCAGTTAATTCTTTGTCTATGTTCTGTTAGTTCATATCTAGTAACATTCACTATCGATAAACTTTTCCCTACGACGTGCTTTATCTTCTGTTGATTTTCCTCTAAACCGCTTATATGCTTCTGTGTCACTTTCTGATACTGTATCCTAATGCCTCTGTGTCACTTTCTGATACTGTGTCCTAATGCCTCTGTGTCACTTTCTGATACTGTACCGAATAATATGTGTAGTACTTTACCTACAAAAGGTAGTATAGATCTCTTTCTAACTCGTTTTGTGGTCCCTTCTGTTGCCAGTTATCCAATATCCCTAAAATATCCTCCAACGTATCAGAGTCTTTGTTTCATCTTATCTAAACGTCCTCCTAGTGATACAAATAACGCTGGATCAGAATTTATCCCAAGTTTTGATTGATTTTTCTGCATTTGCAGATTCAAGTCTGCCGCTAAGTCAACTTCGTGTTCTAGTTCCCTTTGAACCTTCCGATACGCTCCCAGATCGATGACGAATGTCAAGATCCACTTAGAGTGTGTAATTGTCACCTCGCTGGTCTTCTTAAATATTGTGCTGTGTGTGTGGCGCAGCGCTACTGTCCATCCAGCCATCATTACCATCATCATTATCATCATCATTACCATCATCATTATCATCATCATTATCATCATCATTACCATCATCATTATCAGGCGACGCATCCTACAAATACACAGTAACGCTCTTTTATTATTTGTTCCATTTTTATTTCAATCACTCAATTCCATTTCCCCAAATAACGATAGAATTAATTGGACTTTTTTCGTCTTTTTTATCTTCTTCATAGCTATTTTTAATTTTCCCTCGTTTTGAGGTAACATTGATAGGTCGTTTTATGCTGCTTCTCAGAAGTTTAGGTCCCATCACGTCGCCTATTACTTCTGGGGGCTGTGTCGACGGAATCGTATTGCTCTCTGATTCTTCAGCCCTATTCTCAACACCAGTTTCTCTATCTCTCCGTACCGATAATGGAATATCATCTTCAGATTTCCAACCTTCCGAATCTGGAGGCATAGTTGTTATCTCTGTTAGCAAGTCTGAATCCTCTACCTCAAATTCTACCTCTAACTCCCGTCCAACTGCTATCTCATCATCAGCCCACCTATCCGTATCTTCCCGATCTCCTTCCAGATCTATCAGGGTGGCTTTCCTTACAGGTCTATCTGTCTGTATATTAGGCATTTTCCACTCCCTAATATTGGCTTCACAGATATCTGACATGTGAACCCTCTTCGTTTTATTCGTCAGTTGCTCCCATATTTTATATGTTACCGGTCCCGTTTATTTTACTATCCTATAGTACAGTTTCCATCTAGGATCTAATTTTCCTTTTCTAACCTGTGCTCTGTAGTATACCGGGTCGCCAACTCCATATGTTTCCTTAACCCTTCCATCGTTGACTCTTTTGTTAGGCTTTTTCTGTGCTGAGCTAATCCTTTGACGCACTTCACCAAACAGAGAATGCTGCTGCTCAATCATTTTTTTATGATTTTCTTCCCCAGTATACCTTTTTTTTTGGTAGTAGAAGATTATCTAATGGTAACACTACATCTCTGCTGTGCACCAGGTAATATGGAGAGAATTTAGTTGTATCGTTATGTGAAAATCTGGCCGCTGCTAAGGCCTGATTCAAGAACAAGTCCCAATTCTCGACTTCATCCTCTGATAACTTCGACAGCATATCTCCCAAAAACCTATGGAATCTTTCTACTTTAGCATTGCTCTGGGGGTGGTATGGAGACGTGGTAATATGTTTTACTCCTAAATATCCCGTCACCTCCCTTATAGTGGCATTTACAAATTCTCTGCCATTGTCTGTCACTAACATACGTGGGACACAATACCCAGGGAAAATTTCATTCATAAGTATCTCCGCCATAGTCTGTGCATCCTTCCTTTGCACCGGGAATGCCTCGACCCAGCTAGTTAACCAATCTACCATGCTGACTATGTACTTATTTCCCTTGTTACTACTATTATATGGCCATGAGACATCCATGCTCCACTTCTCAAACGGATATGATGGAATATCAGTCTCCATTAGGGGTGTCTTAGCGTCTTTAATAGCCCGCTTCTGGCAAGTGACACATTCCGTCACATAGGAGTGGATATGTTTATACATACCAGGCCAATAGTATTTCTTCGCTAAAATCGAGTAAGTCTTATCAATACCTACATGACCTAACCCGCCATGTGCTACTGGCCCTCACGTGACCATCCGGGACATACAAGCGTAATATTGGGTTCTTTTCTTCCCCATTTACATAGTATACCCGATCATCTTCCAACAGGTATTTTCTCGATTTTGAAAGCGGTAATTTCCCTTCTACTAGCGATTTCTTAAGTTCGCTATACTCTTTGTCCCTGCTCGCTTCTAACTTAAGTAGCTTCAGGTCTATCAATTTCCACACAATCTTATCGGCATCATCTTCTTGAGAGTCATTTTCTTCTGGCTCTTTTTCATCTTCCATCTCCGAGGGCCTATTCTGCAATTGCTGAGAGTTGAGTACGCAAATTCTATAGTTATTATCATTAACTAGATTCTGATCACTAGCGTCAGCTTCTTCCCCTACCGTTTCGGGAATTCTAGATAATAAATCTGCACACGTGTTCTCTTTTCCGGACAGGTACTCTATCTTACAGTCATAGCCCACAGTTGCATAGCCCACAGTTACACCTTTCGATTCTTCCATTCAGCATCGAACAAGTACTGTAATGGACGATGATCAGTTTTTATTACGAACGTCGCACCCGCTAAATAAAAATGCAGCTTTTGCAAAGCGTACGCGATGGCATAGGCCTCTTTTTCAATCACGGGCCGCTTCTGTTGGGTCTTTGTTAACTTGTGAGAGAGAAAGTAGATAGGCATTTCATCCTTTATTCCCGGGATTACAGCTTCTGCCTCTTCACACGGCTGAGTCAAGCAAGCTCCGATACACGTATCACTAGCATCCGTATATAGGACCATAGGCTTGTTCAAATCGGGATAAATCAATAAAGGAATGGATGTCAGTTCCGCTTTTAACGCATCGAATGCTTTCTGACATGCCTCGGTCCAATTGAACCTAGCATATTTTTACGTTAGATTAATTAGTGGTATAGCTATTCTAGAGAACCCTGCTATGAACCTTCTGTAATAACCTACAGTTTCTATAAATGCTCTAACTTGTCTCACTGTTTGAGGTTCTGGCATTGCCCTTATAATCTTTACTTTATCAGTATCTGACCTTACTCGAGATTGGTCTATGATAAATCCTAAATATTTAGTCTCTTTTCTCATAAATTGACACTTTTCTATTTTTAGTTTCAAGCCATGATATTTCAGACGATCTAACACAGCCTGTAAATGCTTAAAGTGCTCTTCCAGGGTTTTTAAGAATATTAAGATGTCATCCAAATATGCCATGGCAAAATGTTCAAATCCTCTCAACACTATTGCCATTAATGATTGAAAAACACCAGAGGCTCCTGCTAGCCCAAACGGCATGACACGGAACTGGAACAACTCCATGTGACAACAGAAAGCCGTTTTAGGTTTGTCCTTCTCATTTACTGCCACTTGCCAGTAACCTGATCTTAAGTCTAAGGAGGAAAAACATGTAGCCTTCCCAGCATCGCTAAAATGTCGTCTATCAAGGGCAGAGGATAAGCAGTAGATTTTGTTATCTTATTAAGTTCTCTAAAATCTATGCAAAATCTATTTCCCCCATCCTTTTTCTCTACTGCTACTACTGGGAAACCCCAAGGTGATTGAGATGGCTCAATAATACCAGCCTCTCCCATCACCTTCACTGCTTTCTCAACCAACTCTCTCTTCCAAATAGGCGTTCTGTACGGCCTCATCTTTATTGGTTGGTGGTCTCCTGTGTCAATCGACATTTTTACTGTATGCATATTACCTAATTCCTTATCTGACTTAGCTAACACTCGCTTATTAGCTTTAAATAGTCTTCCTAATCTCTCTCGGTATTGGTCAGGACAGTCTAATTCATCCTTGTCACTAATTGCTTCACTCTCTACAGACATTTCTTCGCACATCACCCTAGTTTTTAATGTTAACACTGAAGCTCTGCCCAACTTAGTTCCTGATTTAATGTTAACCGTCTTCAGACTCGTATTTGCTACAACTACCGGAAAATTCTGCGCCTGACCTTCCTGCACTAATGCTGGTAACACTGTCACATCCTCGTCCTCTTCTATGTGGAGAAGGGGTAACACCTGATAAACGACTTCGTTATCCCTTATAGCTCCTTCTATCTCACCCCAGCTCGTCACCGCCGTTCTAGGTGGAATCTTTAAATCTTCACGAGACACGAGGTCCACTCGAGCGAGCATCGTGCTACCTAAAATAATATCTTCATCCACTAGGACTAACTTTGGAGGGTCAAATTTTAATACGGCTTTCCTCTGTCTAAGCCAGTCTCCTCCCAGTATCACGTCGTGGGTCGTTTTTGGTGCTACATACAGTGTGTGGGATGTCTCGGTCTCCCCCACCTTTATCTTTACTTCCAGCATCCAATCTAATCTGAATCTACCCCCATCTGCTTGAAACGCGTTCACCTTAGTCGACATAAATCGGTCGGCGGGGGGTCTTAGTCTTTGCAACTCTAAAGAACTAATGACTGAAACTTCCGATCCGGTGTCTATCAGTGCTCTGAACGTTTCGCCCTCTACTCAATGTTGCTGGTGAGTTCGTCATCTTCGGACCATATTTGACATAACTTAATCTCATCTCTATCCTCGTCTGAAAGATTCTTAACTTTACTTTTCCTCTTTCTACGACTGTCCCATAAATGCCCGCTCTTCCCGAACCCCTGGCATGTCTCCTTCTTCCTAAGTGGACAGCTAGTTGCGGTGTACCCTCTTTCCTTACACTCGTCACACCGTACAAACTTCTTTGCCTTGCAACTCCGAATTAAGTGTTTTTCACTGCCGCACTTAAAACACTTAGGTCTCAACATACAGGCCCTCTTTGAATGTCCCGGGCGGCCACAGTTTAACCAGTGCACCCCGTCTCTGCACTGATAACTATAGTGCCCCTCTTTTCCGCAATTGTAGCATTTTAATTTCAAAGCCCCATCTATGCTTTTCCGGACATTCCTATCTCTCCTAGGGGTCACCCGCCCTTTCGCTACTGGGGCGACCCTAACTAATTTAAAGATTTCTTTGTTGAGGTCTTCCTGGGTTTTAATTTGATTCTGGGTGGATTGTTTCTGTCCTTAATCCTACATTCATGTGCCCTGTGCCCTTCTTTCTGGCAAACAAAGCACAATAGACCCCTCTTAAAGTTAGGATGGGGTATGTATCTTCCCCCTATCCTTAAGTCCCGGTGTTTTGAATTCGTGGCTTCTTCTTCCCAACTCTGAAGCTCAGGGCATTTTGCTCGGATGTGTCCTTGTCGACCGCATCCGTAGCAGACTTTCAACCAGTCTGTCTTGTTCTCCTCCAATTTTCCTAATCTCTGGAGAAGAGCTTCAGCTCGTCGAGCCTGTGCAAAGGCCTCCTCAAACGTGTTAGGTTCTGCCTTTGCCACGTCCTCACGCAACAGAGAATTACTCAAAGCGTCCGTGAACTCTGCCAGCTGGGCCTGGGTAGCCGGATCATTTCTCCGATCTTGATCTGGGTAGGCTACCTTAGCAAGAACGCTCATGCGTCCCTCTAGGTGAGCAATGGATTCTCCATCCTTCTGCTTCACCCCTATCAGCGCTCGAGCTGCCTCTGTTCGGCTCGAGTGACTGCCGAAGTGCTGCTGGATGTCATGTTCAAACCTCTCCCAGTTGGTTTGGGATCTGTACTTATCCAAATACTCCCCAATCCATTCTGAGGCAACGCCTTCAGTATAGTCATACACCAGTAAGATCATATTGGCCCCCGGCAGGTTATAGATGCGCCTTTTCTTTTCTATTGTTTTGAGCCAGGGTCCCAACTCCACAGCCAAACCTGTGAACAGTGGAATTCTGGATCCCGTTACATTAAGTTTTGGGGTAAGCCGACCCCCCCTCTTCAATCCCCCGACCCAACTCCTCTGCAGCCCTAGTAGATTCCATATTAAAAAAAAATTAAGCGCTCTTTGAAAAAGCCCACAAGAAGTCCAAAAACGAACAATGACAAAGCAAAAAGGAAATGAAAAGAACGAAAATAGTGGTTTTCCTACCTGATCGCCGAGATATTCCTGGTTCTGCGCTGCTTTTTGTTGACTCACTTGTTGGGAGGTCCCACCTGTTATAAACAGTAAACCTCCTGTTTTTTTTATTTTATTTTTTTTTTTTGGTTAGCTAACACACCTTCTTCCTGATTTCGATAATCCTGGTAAACGGCTCCAAATGTCACCCCCACTCTTTCACCCGCCTGTTGCGGACGATCGTCAGCCTCGGAACCCTTCCACTGCCGGTGATAATTCTTGGCCGTCTAAAGTTACTGGTATGGGGAAGTGACGGAATTATCGGTTGATCGTCTAGTTATATATCCTGGACCAATTTGTTGTGTACCCTCTTAACGACAAATGTCGTCGAAAGAGAACCATGGATTTTTTTGTGTAGTAAAAGAAAAAAAAAAACAGGATAAAACGATTCTTGACCAAATATATATTAACAAAAAAAAAACAGTACAGTTCTTATAATTCTTTCAGAGTCCTGAAGGAAGCGATGTGTTATTATGCTAAGAATATGGTCGAAGGCATCAGCTTGTAACCTTGTGGAGTGTCGGTCTCTGGGTACCTGAAGAAATGTGTCAAGTCAAGAGCAAACTCTGCTTTGACTGTGTTCCTCTCTGCGCATCTCTTCTCCAAGAAATGCCTGCACATTCTCTCTTTTGTCCATCTGACTTGTTGATATATATATAAACAAGTATATCGCCCTCTGAACATCACGCAGATATTATTTCTTTTTTGTTTAGAAATTCAATTCTCAGTCCATAATCTGAATTATCATTTACAAAAATAACACAATGGCTCTCTTCAAATCGAACTTAAATAAACAGTTAGTAAATACAGTTTTTGTTAACCTTTAACACACAGAGTTCTCAGGTTTCTTAAATAAATAACTTTATACCAAGTGGTTTTGCCTTTCTTCCTAACAGGGTGGGGGCATCAACCTACCCACACTCTTACTTTGTTACATACATATATATATATATATATATATATAGATATAGTTAGTATATATAGATATATAAATATAGTTAGTATAGATAGATATATATAGTTAGTATATATATATAGATATAGATATAGTTAGTATAGATATAGATATAGTTAGTATAGATATATATGTATATATAGTATTAGTATATAATATTAGTATATATATAGTATATAGTATATATATAATATATATAGTTAGTATATATATAGTATATAGTTAGCATATATATAATATATATAGTTAGTATATATATATTTCATAAATATACAGCTAGTATATATATAATATATACATAGTATATATGTAATATATATACAGTTATTATATATATAATATATACAGTTAGTATATATATAATATATACATAGTTAGTATATATATAATATATATATACAGTGTGTGTATATAATATATATATAGTTAGTATGTATATATAATATATATATATAGTTAGTATATATATAATATATATAGTTAGTATATATATATAATATATATAGTTAGTATATATATAATATATATAGTTAGTATATATATATAATATATATAGTTAGTATATATATAATATATATAGTTAGTATATATATATAATATATATAGTATATATATATAATAAATATATAGTTAGTATATATATAATGTATATATAGTTAGTATATATACACATATGTATATAATATATATATATAGTGAGTATATATATACATATGTATATAATATATATATAGTTAGTATATATATATAATATACAGTTAGTATATATATATAATATATATATATAGTTATATATATTATATACTTAGTATATATTATATAGTTAGTATGTATATATATATATATATATATATATATATATATATATATATATATATATATATATATATACTAACTATATAATATACACTGGCGTAGCTAGGGGGGGCGGGGGGGGGCGAATCGCCCCGGGCGGCACACCTGAGGGGGCGGCATTTTGAGAGGGTAAAAATAGAAAGTAGAAAAAAATAAGTAAAAATAAACAAAAGTTAACAAAAAATATGAAATTTTATACCAAAAAGGTTGTAAAAAATCCGAATTTTGGGGGGGTATCGGAATCAGAAAAAATGTGTCCTTATTTTCTGAGCGTCAGGGGGGGGCGGCATGGGGGCGGCATTTTGAGATGGTAAAAGGGGAAAATCGAAAAAAATGCTAACAAAAAATCTGAAATTTTATATCGAAAAGGTTGTAAAAAATGGGAACTTTTGTAGTTATTGGAATCGCAAAAAGGTGTCCCTATTTTGCGAGCGGCATATGTCAGGGGGCAGCATTTTGAGAGAGTAAAAATAGAAAGTAGAAAAAAATAAACAAAATCTAACAAAAAATCTGACATTTTATACTGAAAATGTTGTAAAAAATCGGAAATTTTTGAGGTATCAGAATCAGAAAAATGTGCCTCTTATTTACGAGCAGCACATGTCAGGGGCGGCATTTTGAGAGGATAAAAATAGAAAATAGAAAAAATATATAAAAGCTAACAAAAAATCTGAAATTTTATACCGAAAGTTTGTAAAAATCTGAAGTATTGGAGGTATCGGAATCGGAAAAATGTGTCCCTATTTTACGATTCCAAAACCGATTCTTTTAAATTTTTAATTTAATTTTTCATTATTGGTACTAATTATAAATATTTATTATTTTTAAATTATCACTAAAACTAAAATGAGAATAACCTCAAAATACGATGTAAATTTATTTTATTTGTAAAACAATTTTTTTAAATTGCATAAATTCTCTATGTAACCTTTCAAAGAAAGCAGTTGCTTTACATGTTCTGAAAAATGTTGAAAAATTAAACAGCAACAATCTTTGCAGCCTGCGGCGATCGTAAGATTTGCTGGATTTTCCCCACATTAAAAACCGGCCTTGTGTCTAACTCTGCCCTCGTGGAGATGCAAGTAAATGGGAACAATCGGCAGTCGTTGCCAAACCGACCTCAGCTCTAATTGTACACAAGATCTAATTTTAAACAAGACCATTGCTATATTCGCTTACGGCCGTTTGCCATTTTCGGCTCTCGTTATGCTTAACATTATGGGAGCATTATAATAAATACGTATTTATTTTATAACTATATATGTGCATATATACATATATATGTGCATATACACATATATTTATACATATATACATACATACGTGCATATATACATATATACACACACATACACATATATAAATACGCATATATACATATATATTTATATATGTATATATATACATATATGTATATATACATATACATATATAATATAAATATATACATACATATATACATACATACATGTAGATACATACATATACATATATATATATATATAAACAAATATATATATAATATATCCTTCAAGATTGCGGCAATTTTTTTGTTTTAATCTAGGTTGAACTTTCTCTACATTAAAAACCGATCTTGAAATGAATTAAAGCTATTTATTCTCAATTAATGGAAATTTTGAAAACTCCAAAGCAATTGTAAATTATTACTTGATAAATAGTTTAACAGTTTGGAGTTTTCAAAATTTCCATTAATTGAGAATAAATTGCTTTAATTCATTTCAATCACTAAGTTTAAAAAATGCAAGCATTAATTATTTCTGGAGATGTACTCAGTGACCGGCTGATCTAACAGGATAGGGCCAAGCCCAGACTTCGGCCAAGCACCAAAAAAACAAAATGACCTCAGAAAGATTTCATACTTAAAGGGGAACTTTCATATAAATTTTTATTGAATAGGTGCGAAAAGAAAGTTGGATATTTGGGTGTATATACACCGACATCAAAGAGGAAATAACATTAGATGCGAAAGTTTGCATTCATTAATTTTATTACTGTCCAATTCATGAGGCTAAGACTTTGAAAGTATCAAATGTTTGTTTTTGTAGTATACTTTTTATAACTCCTTGTAAACTTTACAATTGCTAGCTGGGGGATCAGACAAAATCACCCCGGGCAACCCCCACCATCTACTTAAAACAAAAGGAAAACAGATAAAATCTCAAATGGATAAAAAATATTAAAAATCAGTTTTCATATTTTAATTTTAATTTAATTGAATTTAGGAAAATTAGATACCGTAGAACTAATTTTCGCAAGGTATGAAAATTAAGCAACTACAGAATAAATATTAAATTAATAATAATGGACCAGTTTTCCTCCCTAGCAAAAAATGGACGAATTTTCCATGGGCGGGTTTTTATATATATATTTTTTTTTTTTTTTTCATGGACGAATTTTCCGGGCACCCAAATGCCGGGGGGGGGGGTCAAATTTTACTACCGCCCCAGGCGGCAAAAGGTCTAGCTACGCCACTGACTATATATATACTAACTATATACTATATATATATATATATATATATATATATATATATATATATATATATATATATACATACTAAATATATATATATACATACTAAATATATATATATAGATATATATACTAAATATATATATATAGATATATATACTAAATATATATATATAGATATATACACTAACTATATACTATATATATATATTCTAACTATATAGTATATATATATATATATACTAACTATATAATATATATATATATATATATGAAATTTATTTAAATAAACATTGATGGCTACATATGTGCATACATGTTTCTGTAATCACCCGCGTTGGGGGATTATGTCTTCAGGCCAACGCAGGTGATTACAGAAACATGTATGAATATATGTAGCCATCAATGTTTGTTTAAATAAATTTCATATACCTTCTCTGTTTACTCATTGAGCACTCTTTGGTAGACACATGTTGTTTCATTGGATGTGCTTCTGGGAAACTAAACTCTACTGGCTAAATATATATATATATATATATATATATATTAACTACATATATATATTTTATATATATATATATGCTAACTATATATATATATTATATATATATATGCTAACTATATATATATATTATATATATATATACTAACTATATATATATTATCTATATATATATATTGTATATATATATACTAACTATACATATATATATATATACCAACTATATATGTATTATATATATACTAACTGTATATATATATATTATATATATACTATGTATATTATATATATACTATATATATATTATGTATATATGCTAACTATATATACATTATATATATACTATATATTATATATATACTAACTATATACATATTATATATATATATACTAACTATATATATTATATGTATACTAACTCTATATTATATATATACTAACTATATATATATTATATATATATATACTAACTAAATATATATATTATATATATACTAACTAAATATATATATTATATATATACTAACTAAATATATATATTATATATATACTAACTAAATATATATATATTATATATATACCAACTATATATATTATATATATACTAACTATATATTTATTATATATATACTAACTATATATATATATATCTACTAACTATATATATATATTATATATATACTAACTATATATATATATTATATATATACTAACTATATATATATTATATATATACTAACTATATATATATATTATATATATATATATATATTTTATATATATACTAACTATATATATATTATATATATATATATACTAACTATATATATATATATATATTATATATATATAATATATATATACTAACTATATATATATATTATATATATATACTATGTATATATTATATATATAATATATATATATACTAACTATATATTATATACATATAAGATATATATATACTAACTATATATATATATATATATATATACTAACTATATATATATATATATATATACTAACTATATATATATATATACTAACTATATATATATATATATACTAACTATATATATATATATATATATATATATATATATACACACACACATATATATATATATATATATATATATATATATATATATATATATTGTCTACATAACCCCCAAAATTAAGCCATGATGAGGCTGACCAATACCAGATGGGGGACCATTTTGGAAGTGTTAGGTATTGCATGTGTTGAAAACAACTCCTGCATCTAGTATCATGCTTGGTCAACCATTGGTGAATTAACAAGATATTGCCGAAAGAAATTTACATATTTTAGTAAAATGCCCAGTTATTTATCGATTTTTTTTTTCTTTTTTGGTATCGATTTTTAGGGTTTGTGCAACCTGCTAAAATAAACAATTCAACACAAACTTCTGAAACAACGAACACAACGTCAATAAATGTAACAAAGAAAAGTTTTATTCAGGCGAATGGTCATAGAGAGATATATTCCTGATCAAAACCCAACTCTGGCCTCCTGGTGCAGTCACGGTAGTTATTTCCAACGGGAATCGTCGATACCGGATGAAATAACACAGAGGTGGAGAGAAAGCGAGGAAAGATGTTCGATATGCTTGGCGTCTCTCTCGGTAAGGAAGAGTTTTTTTCCTTCAAATCGGAGCTGTCCGAGTTCCTTAGGGAAGAAAAAGGATCAATGCGCCACACCCCTGATTGGTCAGTATATGGCCAAATAACACATGGGAGAGGCATTGATTTGCGAAAGAAAAAAGTTCCATTTGTTTCTGCTACAGATTCTTCAAAGCAATTCTTATTTAATGGTATATTATCAATATTGGACTAACTAAAATAAAATTAGTAATTTATCTTTCAAAGATTTAAAAGTAATGTTTTTCACAGAAATAATGAAAACATAATTGTTTGTTTTTTTTGCTAATCTGAAAGATAATCATTATATTCAACAAATTTCAACATATTCAACACTTCAAAACACAATAGATGGAATGAATTTGGATTTTCAACCTGAAATCTTATACGTACGCAGTTATTTTTTTTTTGTTTGTTTATTTGTTTATTTTATCTAAAATCTTCACCCTCCCCACAATATAATATATTTTGTTCAATTTCAGCTAATTATTTTAAGCATATTTGTAGCCACAAATAAAGAAGGAGGAGTTTGTAGGCAAACTATATATATATATATATATATATAAATATCAATTATGAAAAACAAAAGTAGACCATTATAAAGTTTATTCTTCACTTAATAATCGGTGAAAATGTCGTATTGATTTGATAATTACTGGATTTTTGGTAGATTTTTGAAGATAGACTTTGTGAAAAATTATTTACTCATTCCTTCCGTTTTGGCCGTGCCTAATATTGTCTGTCTGAGGAGTGGTCTCTACCAAACTCCTCTGTCAATTTTTGGTCTACAGATTTGAAATCTGATATATAGAGAATTTGGACTTGTGGAACAAATTCGATTTGGTCTTTAGCCAGTAAAAATAAATGCTAAGAGATCAAAATTGAAATAAAAAATGGAACTTCACAGGCAACTTAAAGCGCTAGTGTACGTGTATAAATATACATTTATATGTTAAAGTCTGTTTATTTTAACTTTTGCTTATCTATCTGATGATTGCTCAACCGGTAGCGACTAACACCATAGCACTAAATGTTTTGGTTTCAATTCTAGCTGATAGCACTCAATCATTTTTTTTTTAACCTTTGAAATCACTATTATACACTGGGTACAATATGATAATCAATAGAGTATTGGCTCTAATAATAAATATGAATAGATATCATATTGAAGCGTATTTTATGACTGGTCCATGCTAGACAGCCATTACAATAAATTGGGTACAATATAATAATAGAGAATTGGCTCTGTGATAAAAAATATGAAATCTGCATAAATTAAGATATCATATTCAAGCATATTTTACAACTGGGAAACGCCGGGGGGGGGGGTGAGGTGTTTGTGTGTGTGTGTGTGTGTGTGTGTGTGTGTGTGTGTGTGTGTGTGTGTGTGTGTGTGTACACTTTTGTTCTCTCTCTTTATCTAAATTATTTTTAAAGAATTTAACAAAATATTTTGCTAATTAAAATCGTTTCTACCCTTTGAAAAATCTATGAATAAACAAATTCAACCTTTTGCATTATTCCAATGTACAAAATGTTGAGGAAAGTATTAAACACTCATTATTGTTATATAATTTCCTGTGTAACAGAATGGCACCAGCGGTAGTTGCTGCCCTATATCTTAGGTCCTAGACTCATCAGGTCTCGCTAGGTTTTTGTTTTGATATTCCTGCTATATTAGAACTGTAAATGAGGAGGAGGAAGGAGAGGTAGGTGGAGAGAAAAGGAGGAATGCATAGCCGATTCCATCTCTCTTTTTTTCTTTTTCTTTTTCAAATGAGCATAAAATTGTGGGGGAGGAGGAGGCGATAAAAATAGTAAGGAAGCATGGTGGACATTTTTGCATGAAAAGAGGGAGAGTGGGCATTTTATATGATGAAAAACCTTATTACACAACTGAAAAAAATCATGCAACATTTAGTTTCACATGAGCCAGGTAGTTTGTTCATAGAATCTTGTAGACTATTATACATCTATTAGGTTGAGGTGTGGCACATGGCGACGGCATGGGGGGGGGGTGTATATCTTGACTGGTATGTATAACAACAAGAAAGTGGATAGCAATTCAAAGAGGCAGCCAACATTGTTGCCTACATCAACATTACTTTGCTCTTTAGACGGGCGTTTTCTTCTTCTTCTTTTTCTGAATGTGGGCTCTTATGTGACTGTCGTTATTCATAGACACTCTCCATATATGTGAAACTGTATGGCCCGTTTCTAACCCCTCTGCTACGGATTTTATCTCTCCAATGGATTTAACCCTTTTCGAATCATTTTCTCCTAGCCGGAAGAAGATTTTTGACATGTTTACTGATAACATGCTGATAGACTACAAACTGACAAAGTCGACAAGTTTGCATGACTTGAAGAAGCATCAACTTCATTCAAGCTCCTCATGTTTTATAAGGAGGCGGCAAAGCCTGGATTTCTCTTCCTCCTCATACTCTTATCATTGCTCTGCTCGACCTTTCACCTCTTCATGTTATGATGGCTTTCCTTTTTACTGCAACAGGCTCATGCCTACTGCATTTAGATCCACACTTGAAGAAAACAGAGAAACAACCGAAGAAAGTAGGTAAAAAAAGAATTCCTACCCTTTTTCCATTTTATATCTCATTTCTAAATATATTGAAATGCTTTACATTATCACAGGGAATTAGTAAGAAAAGCTTTTGCTTTGTTACAATATTTTGTCCATATAACAAAGTGTCACTTTCCTTGCCATTTGTAAGCTTGGGTTGTAGAAAGTAAACTGGGTGCACTTTTGGCAGCCTTATAATTCTGGCTTTATTTTGTCCTTAAGTCTTCAACCGTTTGCAGCTGCTGGTAAATTTGAATCTTTTCTTTTTTTTTTACCGGATGATTCTATGCAACCTTTGTCAAAATGGCTGATTGTGTTTCAACATTGGATAACCCAAACTAAAGTGAAAATAAACTCAAATAAGATTGTAATTTGTATCTCTACTTGTATGCAATCCCTATCATCTCTCTCCCCCAACTGAATTTTTGAATTTCATTTATTAAAGCCAAAATTAACAAATGTAGTATTGATAAAAGGCATAAGTTATGAATTAATAGAAAACATATCGCGTTCATGCTTTTTATTAACTGTCTTTTACATGTTTGAATATTGTATGTGATGAGAAAGTCTTATTTCTAGAATGACATCAGTAAAATTTTCTAATAAAGGGAGATAACTAATAACTACAGCTACACTTAATTTTTTAATGTTTTTATTTTATAACTAGGGTTGTGACAACAGAATATTCTTTTCATTCTTTTGACTCTCGGGTATATATCCGACACAGACACACTTAACCGAAAACCACATGCGTCTATATAAAAACATATAAGATATTAACGGATATATACTCAAGAGTCAAAACAATGAAAAGTATATGCTGTTGTCACAGCCCTATTTATAACTAATTGAACAATTCAATAATAATTCAAAAGTGTAACTAATAAAACAACTTTTAGCCAAAACTCGACTTTATTCATCAGCATAGTCTTCTCCTTCTAGGGTAATACACTGATTCTAACACATGATGCTTTTTTATAGAACTATGTCTTCAGCCACAAAATATGCCTCAGTTTCCAATAACACTGTTTCATTGGAGTCAAATCTCTTTCCCTGGTGCATTTTTTTAAGGTTACAAACAGCCAGTAGTCGCTGGGGTTCAGATCTGGAAAATAGGGTAGACGTGCAAACAATTCAGTCTTGCAATTCATGCAGTTTTGCAATCGACTTGTGACACAATGCATTGTCTTGATGAAAGGCCCTTCTTTATTTGTGATTGTTTTTGAAAATATTTTCAAATGCACCAATAATTCTATTTAATATTCACTGTTAATAGTTCTACCTACCTCAGAGTAATCAATGAACAAATAGCATTGGTTATCCCAAAATATGGAGGCCAAAACCTTGCCTGCTGATGTTTGTGTCTTTGATAGCTTTGGATTGTTTTTTATCTGCTGCTATCTATTCAGCTGATTGCTGATTTGATTTAAGAGTAAAGTGTTCGATCCATGTTTCATCCATTGTCACACATTAAAGCAAAAATTCCTTTTTGTTGTCGTGAAACAGTTACAATGTTTTAAATCATCGATATATTGTTCATTTTAATACACTGTGTGCAAATATAGCATCCACTTTGAAATTGTTTACAATAGTTACCAATCTATATATTTATTATTTGTCTACCAAGTGATGTGAAAGTCTTTTTGCTCATACTAAAAGTAAGAACATTCGAAGACCAATTAATACACTAATACAAAGCACATGTCCTGAATTCAATTTATTCACTTTGAGAACAGACAATAGTTAACAGAAATAAAAAGATGAAAGAAACGAAAAGGCAATAAAAATTACCTTCCTACCTACTTAGATATTTTTTTAAGTATTTAATGCATTTTTTAGTTCAATCCAAAAGTTTGGTCAATATGTCATATTAGAATGAAAAATAAGATGGCTAGCACTTTCATCAACTTGCTCCAAACTTTGATCTTTTTTTTTTTTTTATTCTTTTTCTCTTTAGGTAGAATATTTTTGTTTTTTATACTTTTCTTTGAGGTAAAAAAGTAAATTTTAAGGTGTTTGCAATCCGTATTTGTTAACCATTACCTGAGGATCAAGTTAACAGAAAAATGGCCTTCTACAAATTTTGGCTAAAGATCATTTTAAAAATTAAGGTAAAATTCTTTGTTCTTTTATTGGCTTATAAAAATGCAATAAAAACATATTTAAATACTTTACCAAAACAAATCATCTTCAGGTTAGGATAAGAAAAGTAACTTTTATTAGCTTTTATAATATTTATTTGTTGTTTATTTGTTTCTTTCATCTTTTTTTCTGTTCACTAGTTTTAAAAATTACCCAGTGCACGTATGCACATTAATTTCTAATATCTTTCAACTTAGTTACTCTCCAGCTTTCTTTAGGTGCACAATTCATTTACAGAATTTTTTCTTGAAATCAAATATGATTACTTTTGCATTATCAGATTTGAGTACGCAAGAAACATGAATGTATAGTGTTGTGTGAAATTCTTACTACCAAAAATTAACAATGATAGAAGACCAATCACTAAAGCCGAGATCATTCCATTTTGTACCATGAAAATGCTATTTGTACAACATGTGTCAATGTCAGTGAAAATGAATAAACTGAATTTATTATATATTGTTTTTGTTACTCTATTACTTGATCTTTTATTGTTCTGGTGTTTTTATCTTGTTAGACTGTTCTTAAGGTGAATAGACATATTTTTTATATTTCTGTATTAATTATTCATGTGATGTTATGTTTTCATGTAGGTTACAAGACTTCCAGATTACCTTGTACACAATCGATATAATTGTTTGAATAACTTTTCTACAAAATGAAATGAAATGGGAAAATGCCTCACATCCATGTCTCACATCAGGAATGTAACAACAAATAATAATCAACTAATAAAATACCCTTTTTTGAAACAAATATGCACTTATTAGGAAGTTTCACCAGATGTTCTGTTGGCTTGGCAGCCCGAGAGCAGGCTCAAAGCATTTCCACGAGAAGGTTTTGTAAAGTCAAGTGAATTCACAATGGTCCACAGTGTGGCGTGTCATTAACAGATAATGAGGCCATTGGGAAAGTTGTGGATGGCAGGGCCTATCGCTGCACTTATCTCCATGATGATTGGCTGGGATTCAAATCTGTCAGTGAGATCAGCATATTTTCTTGATCTGATGCGTGTGCATCTTATCTTGAAAAAGATTGATCACGTGATTGAGGACAACAAAATCGTAAAGAAACAATTTGCAAAGATTTAGAATGCTTTTTCAAAACATAAAAATCATGGGTTTATTAATTGTAATGCTTGTATTTTTAAAGATCTGCAAGTAAAACTTGATACAAGGTGTCGATTCTAGCAAAGAACTTACATAATGTACATCGATCATCATTTTAAAGTAGTTCTTTGATTTCTTTATTAATTAAACATTCATAACTGATGAATCCACTTCCTGATTGCTTTAAGGACTAATCAATATCCACTATTGTAAAGGAAAAGTCTTATCTAATATCCAAACAAATAATGTTTTTATTATTTTCAGCACACACACACAAAAAAAAAACATTTAAATTTATCATGTTTTATATTATACTGGTAGGATTAGGGTTAGATTATGTGCATACTCTATAGTTTTGCCACATGCTTGAGAACAAAATTTCGCTACCCATCATTGTCTTGAAACTAGGGATCGATTATTTTGTTGTTTCATGTGTGGATATTGCTTTTAAAAGTCTGAAGTACTTGCTAAAAGCAACTTCAGGGTTGAATAAGTATATGACGACTCATGAAAACCTCATAAAAACAACTGTGATTTTTGACAAATGTTGACTTTGTCGGTTTGCAATCATATAAATTCTATAATGGTATTAGAAATTGCTCTAAACTTAAATACCTTCCGTAATGTTTCATCCTTGTGTTTGTTTTGCAGTTTAATGGAATGTGCTCTAATGAACTCATAACACTGGTGTCCCCTCAATGTAGATATCCCCAACTAACCCAACAGCCAGCAAAATCGCACACCTTCACTGTGGAGGTCTTCTGATGCCAGTCAGCTTTCTATTCTAAAAGTTTCTTCATATGGACTGTGGTTTTGAAATTCCCTCCCTGTATTCTGCTTCCCTGACTGTACAATTAAGTATAATGTAAATAGACATCTTGCTGCTCAACTCCCTATTTACACTGTCCCTGTAGGCATAGTACCTAATTTACAGTAGCCCCTTATAGACATTATATGATGGCAATTTGCCTTATGTAAAGTTAATATGATTTTAAGAAAAAACAACTAAACAGTGATATTTTACATCAGAATGTTTGTATCCTCACACTTCAGTGTATGCTTCATACTTGAAATAATTTTTACTTTTCTTCTTCTTCTTTTCAGTATCGGCTCTTGATTTTTACATTTGTATGAATCGGCATCGTACTACTTGTTGGCATTAGTTTCCCTGCTTCTTTCAAGTACTTATGTGAAAGATCACTTGAAGGTTTCCAACATTTACAAGTGAAAATGGTGTTATAGAAGCAACTGAATTCACACTTGGATACCCAGGCTATCAGTCTGTGTTGTTATCCGCTTCACCACGGTCGCCAGCCATCTTTAGAGATAATATTTCACTTGGTTAGATCTATTCAATACATTCTGTGTATTGAAGTATAAGCTGGTTGGAATTTTTGTGAGATATTATTTTCTTTTTTAAATATTTCACTAGCATTCTCATTTTTTTAATATTTATTTAGCATTCTCATATTTTAATATTTCACTAGCATTCTCATTTTTTAAATATTTATTTAGCATTCTCATATTTTAATATTTCACTAGCATTCTCATTTTTTAATATTTCATTAGCATTCTCCTTTTTTAATATTTCATTAGCATTCTCATTTTTTTAAAATATTTCACTAGCATTCTCATTTTTTAATATTTCATTAGCATTCTCATTTTTTTATATTTCGTTAGCATTCTCATTTTTTAATATTTATTTAGCATTCTCATTTTTTAATATTTCATTAGGATTCTCATTTTTTAATATTTCATTAGCATTCTCATTTTTTAATATTTCACTAGCATTCTCATTTTTTAATATTTCACTAGCATTCTCATTTTTGCATTTCTACATTCACAGTGGTTTTGCTGTTGTACCTTCAAATTTCTACATTTGAAGATAGTACAATGGTGAAGAGATTTGAAATTTTAAAAAAAGTGGTATTTAGACATGGTTGTCATGGAGGTGATGATGGTCAGTGCTACTAAACTTGGCATTTTTGTCTAGAGAACAATGTTCCATACTAGGAAAGAGGAGGAGGAGGAGGCTATGCTGTCTTTCCTGTATCTTCATCAAACCGACTATACTTTTGCTTTGTTTCTTTCTAGAGTGTTATTTGTCAAATATTATTTTTGTTTTGTTCATTAAAATAACTGATAATATTTTCATTTTAAGTAATTATAGTTTTTATTTTAATTTTATATCCAGATACATTCTTTATGGAAAGAGACCTACCCCTTGCATAGCAATTCCTAGAGACGGGCATATCTTCGTTTAATGATCTTCTCTTATTCTCTCATCTGTTCTTATTTGTCTGCTATTGCATCCCACACACATAACCTTCATACTTGACATGATAATTATTCATCCAAAAATCATCTGTTCCTCATTTTTTTGCTTATACATTCACACAAGCCTGGTTTAAATTAAGACTATTCAGTATTTTACAGAAATTCATAAGAAATCATTTCTTGTATTAGAGAAGACTTCGTACCTCCTACCATACTGAAGTTAAAAAAGACAACATATTATTTCACTGGAAATAATTTGGTTAACTGGAGTAAGATGTGACTGTTGAAACATTTAAAAAAAGAAAAAATAGAGATGACTAATTATGATTCAGTAAATAATGGAAGACTTTTTTGACACACTACTACACATACCAGATCCATAAATTATAAATCTTCTTAGAAAAAATGCTAAATATTAGTTTAGACAAGCGAGTAATTGTCATAATAATCGTTGAAAAAAAAAAAAAAACGATGTCAACAGAGTGCAAAACTGATCTCAAAATCTATTGACAGATGTCCTCTTCTCTTCCATTCACTTTCTTTCTTATAGAAGAAAAGTTACTAGTTTTTTGCTCCTCTATTGTTATTTTCATGGTAGTTACTCGACTGAGCTCCAGTCTATGGTTTTCTCCTATAAAATCTTTACAACAAAGATTCGTCTGCCTACAACCACTGTAAATAATCTTCCTTTCTCCGTCTGTGTATTTAAAACTAAATAGCACTTCTATTGTGACCAGAGTGTGTACTGGACAACATCAGGTTGTCTTGCTTGTTGCGATCAGTTCTCTTGAGTGATCTTTTAACACGAATTCAAGAGATTTCACATTGTTGAATCTAAGTGATGATGATGATGATGATGATGATGATGATGATGATAATAAAAAGAATAATCTGTTTTCTTAATAGATAATCAAAAGCCGCTCCTCAGTTGGGATCATAAAATGAAGATTGTGAATTTGTGGAAAAATGCCACTTGAGTTTTATTTGACCACCAGGAAATGAAGTCAAGTAGATAAATTGTCGAGTGGTTTTAATTATTGGATTGAGATCACTTTGGAAATAGGGTTAACTATGATGACCAATTCACTTATCCTACCTTATACATATGGTCTTTGGGGTTTTGGGAAACCCCTCCCACAAGTAATGGTAAAGGGTACAGAAAGATAGAGACAGGGGGACGACCAGCTGCAGTACCCTTGTGGTAGTGTTACCAACCAGCCATCATGAAAGCAGGACTGCCATGTGAACTTAGGGTTATGCACAAGTTGCGTGTTCAAATAGAAAACGATGAGTTCCAGCAACTAGCGAGCGTCTGGGATAGATATTAAGGTCCTAAACACTAGACAAAGAAAAGATGAAGACAAAGATAAAAACTAGACAATCAAGCCACAACGAGGAGTTATGAATAATAAGTATTTGCCAATTTAAAGACTTAATTTTCAAGGAGTTGGATAGTTTAATACTCTGAAAAGCTTTGGAGAAGTTTTGAAGAAGATTAAAAGTTGTTGGAAACGTGAAGGGTCCAGACGCAAAGTTATTGAATTTTATTTGATAAGTTTATTGAATTTTCTTTTCTTTTATTTTATTTTCAAAAATGTAACCCTGAGCATCGGGAGTGAGGTTACCTTTAAGGTGCAGCTCAACTCTGCTCCCGACGATGGGCGACATAGCCTATAGGGTTATACTATGAGAAAAGTTTCTTTTCAAGAACTATCCGTCTGTGGAACACAATATCATAAGGCTGCTTTCCAGCTGACTATAACATGGTCGTTTTCGATTTTAATGTTATCAAATTCTTGTTGAGCCATCCTCTTAAATAATAAAATTTTTAACCAGTCTTAACCATCGTTATCACTACATTGTTATCTCACCGTGCACCTGAAAAATTCACTAACTCTTATCCTTGGATGGCCTTTTGGCATGGATAAAGGGTGATTTGTTACATAGGAACAATGTACTAAATTTAAAATAAGCACTGATTTTCTATAACTACAAGTTGTAGACAACATTTATTTACAATTTTCAACTGCTAATTTATGCATATTTTTTTTTTTGCCATTAGTTTCTTAGAAACAGTGACTATGTAGACATTTTTTTGCAGAATAATTGTGAGAGTTAGGATATAACTATAAAGTGACATCAGAGAGAAAAAAACATCAGTTATCTAATATCGTCTGAAGAGTATCATTAACAGTGGGAGTAATATCATGTGATACCTCTTCTGCCTTACCGAACATGCTGCATCTGCATTCTAAGTAATGTAGTGAAACTCTAGATCAACCAACTGCATGTCATACATGTGGCAACAAGATTGTGCTCTTCCATACCAGTCGAAAAACCCAACGGTCCGGCTGTCAGAACTTTGTTAACAGTATGTTATCTACCATTTAACTTCTTGGCTTATTTGCTTGAAACCCTTCTACTTCTTTGTGTAAGGCATTGTGGTACGAGCTGCAACATAAATGACAAGCTAAAGGACAGAGTCACCAAAAAATTTTGGAGCCTAAGTAAGGAAACAATGACGAAAGTCTGTAGGTTTGTTATCAAAACCGAAGACAGATTCAAGTGAAGCCAACAGAATAAATCACAAAGAAAAACTGATCTTTGTTTAATGAATCTCAAAAACTAAAACTACTTTAAAGAAAGGTAATTTATAGGTGGCAATATAATGCAGAGGTGTAACAAATAAACACAAACTGAAGCAAATTAAAACACAACAGTGGAATGAGTTTTATTAATACAATATATCTATTTTACAGTCTTACTTATCTCAGTGAAATTCAGTGGAAGTTCCATATAACATAGTTCAGGAAAAAAAAAATCCCTTTAGATTTGTGTTCAAGCTTAATTCAATTGTACATAGGAAAACTGTTGGTGATGAGGACATTCAGTGTATTTTTTTTAACAGCAATTTTGTAAATAGACATCTTTGGCAACCTGGAATTATAAAAAAATAAATTTCTATAATAAGATAAGCACTCTTGAAATAATACATTTTATTGTAGTTGATTAAGCTCACAGATTTTTCTTTTTATTCCTTATTTACTTTTCCGATAGCAATTTAAGTATAAAAAGTGATCAGTATCGAATATAGAGGTAATCCTAATATAAAACGAATGACAGTTAAAAGAAAAGTTCTATTACTTAGTTTTCAGTTTCTTGATACAACAAACTTCCAGAATTATCTCCCTTTAGTAAAACTCCTAAAAGAACTTTGATAACACAAAGATGCCTTGCTACAATGGCAAATAAAATACTAGTACTGTAATGTCTAATAAACCCACGTTATGTGATAATTCTTGTTATTAATTCATCACAAATACTATTATCTTGTTTTTATAATTTTTCTTTTCAACTTTGGATAAAGTAAAAAACAACTCCATTTTGCTAATATTACAATGATGAGATTTTCTTTGTTTCTTTTCAGTTGCTAATGGCTTCCAAGATGATTTCCCATTGCGGTTTCACAAAGTACATGGCCAAAATGTCATTCTTAGTAATGGCAAGACCCGAGCTTCTCGAGGAGATTCTTTTTGCAAAGGAATCTGTTTTAGTAACCGACCAATTTCGATTAATGAGAAGGTCTACATCCGGTTTGTGGAGACCTGCAGCAGTTGGAGTGGAGTGCTCCGCTTCGGATTCACTAATATTGATCCTATCACACTGAATAATGATGACTTGCCACGCTATGCTTGTCCTGACCTTACAAACATGTCTGGCAACTGGGCGAAGGCTCTCGGGGAGAGATATGCCGAATCAGCGAATCTACTCTTCTTTTACATTACACGGAGGGGCGATGTCAGATATGGTATTAATGGTGTTGAGAAAGGACTCTTCTTTAGTGGAGTCTCTATGAGTGGACCTTTGTGGGCATTGCTTGATATTTATGGCAACACAGTGTCTGTTGAATTTGCAGACCCAGGTAAGTGTGTCTATTCAAGTTTTTTTTTGTTTTGTTTTGTTTCTTAGTGTCAAGATAGAAATTATGACGATTAGACATCTTAGCCAAATTTGTTTAAAAATTACAAATATCTAAATAAATAATTTACATGGTTTGAGTAATAGTTCTTATATATCAAAAAGAAAAATCATCTAATATATAAAGTAAAATCAGTCTCTTTATCATTTCTTTGTGATTGATAGCTTTCTACATAAAAAATCAACATTTGATTCCGGTTTATCAGGATTTTTGTGTATAATGGATATATGTTGTTAAAAAGAATAACATTTAATTTAATTTCTTTCAGAAAATACTTTGTCTAAGTCAGAATTATTTTCAAATGCCCACTACCTTAAAAAGGACAATTGTAGAGTTACTTACCCTTGATTGGGACAAAAAATAATAATTTTGGAGGAAAATCTCTGCATAAAAAAAGTAAAAACAAAACAAATTTCAAATAAAAATACTACCGGGCAACACTGGATAGGTACAGTTAGTAATAGAATCTATATCTTCTATATTTATAAAAGATCAAACTTCTCTGTTGGTCTGCTATTTTTAACATTGGCCATTAGAATGATTCATCTTATATATACTGTCCGAAACAAGTGGTATGGATCACATTTTTTTTTCTATAAAAAGATTCCAGCATTCCAATTGAATTCCTTTTTTTCTTTTTTAGCTCTAATTCTAATCAGATTTTAACTATATTTACATTTGACTAAACAAAATCGATTCTCAAATTTTGTATGAAAATGAGCCAATTTTGAAATTTTCATTCTTTTCAGAAAAAATGAAAAACTTTTTAAGCTCCTAACTTTAGTTGTGTAAACTATATTTTCACAGTATTTTTCACCACATTGAAATATTTGAGGACTGCCCCTTTCAACACCTTTTCCATCTCATTCAGTAAGACTTCCTTAATTGCAGCAAATTCACTCATTCTCTTATAATTGAACTTAACACTGCTATAAATGTTTTAGGTCCATAATTTCTATTTTTGTAAAAAATTTTATCAGCTCAATGTTTTTGAGAGTTTGGTCTACAAATTAACTCAGTTACTCTACCATTTAATGGTACACATTTTCTGACATAAATTAACTCAGTTACTCTACCATTTAATGGTACACATTTTCTGACAGAAATTCCAAAGACAAACTGTTCACCATTTACATCACCTGAGATCTTCACAGACTGTTCCATGTCACCAAGAAGATAACAAAATTTGCCAAATTTTATTTGATATCTTGATAGTAATTTTCAGTTGCTCCTGTGAGTTTTAGCCATACTATCAATATATTTGGGAACAACTGTAAATGAGAGATAATTATGATGGAGTTTGCAACATATTGTTTGTAACTTTAAATCAAGTTTCTTCTACAAAACTTGAAAGGATTGCCTTATATTCAGACGTATCATATATCCAGACCTCTCATATGGATTGCCTTATTCTCTGAGCCCTCACCAGTATTGCCTTTATATGGAGCCATCACAAAAGTGTCCTTAACATCTTACAGGGATTGCTTTATGTCTCAAATTCTTACAAGGATTATCACATTTTTCACATTTCAACTGCTACCGGATATAAAGTGTTATCATCAAAAGTATTTGCAATACAAAATGTGTGGCTTCTGTGTAAACTCTGTAAATTTGTAATTAAAACAATGACTTGTGAAATATTGAGTAATTTCTGACCGAAATATTGGTGCTTTAAACATGTTTGTGTTATTTTCATACTCATCCACTTGTATAATATACTATTATATATTTGTGAGGTTGCGAGTTTCAGTTGTTCAATCACTGTAGACTGTTTTGATAACGTTTTGCCTGTATTTGGCTTTATAAATATTAATTTCCCTTAAATTCCCATGATGATTGATGCTGGTCTAAAGGTAACGTTTCTTGCTAATGAAGTCAAGAGTGGTTTTGTAGCTAGGTCCGAAACCCTCGACCACTAGCAATCGTCACTTCCTGCACTGATTGCAAAAGCATTAAACACTAGTGTCTGTATGCATTTAAATAATTATTAATAATTATATATATATATATATATATATATATATATATATATATATAAGAACAAGCAACAGAAATTTAATTTGCATAAGCTATATTAATGTTTACAGAAATTTTATTCATAAAAGTTTTACTTTTATTGCCAATTATTACTAATAAAAACATTCATAATAAAAAGGATGAAATTGTTTATATTTTTTCTGCTAAAAATTTTAATGAAAATAATTAAATATTTGGTTTTATTTATCTCAAGTATTATTTTATATTGTTCAGATAGGTTTGTTTTTTTTATTCTAATTATAATAAGTTTATTGTGTAAACTAATTTGTTTCAATTTTTTGGCATATTTTTTATGTATAAGTTTAATATAACTATGGCCCAAATTACTGCCGTTTTAACTTTCTAGCAAACACCTAAAAAAATATAATGCTTATGCATAAAATATGCAACATAATTTTGACAAGGATAGAAAAAATTGTGTATAAAAATTATATTTTTAATATATTTAAAAAATATTGCCATATATATTATATTTCTGTAAAAAAAACATTACATCACAATGTTCTAATTACATATGTTCAGTTTCTCAACTTTTCTGTAATTTTATAGCCAAGATTAAAAACATCTATTATATATTTTTTAATTTTTTTGCTTTAAAAAGCAAATAGTTCAGCTTTTTGATGATTCATATAAACTAAGAAATTACTGGAATTCTACAGCAAAAAAAAAAACGATTGTCTAGTGTGAAATTAGCCAAAAGAAATTGGTAAAAAAATCAGAAAAATCCAGTAAAGAATTAGTAAAACTAGCACAGCCTCCACATAAAAAAACAAGACAATTGTCTAGTGTAAAATTAGCAAAGAATTAGAAAAAATACTAATATTAATAAAAATAAAAATTATTGTCGTGTGTGAAATTAGTAAAAATTAGAAAAAAATGCCAATATTAATAAAAATAAAAAATAAAAATATTGTCTCGTGTGAGATTAGTAAAAAAAATTAGAAAAAAAAATGCCAATATTAATAAAATAAAAAATAAAAATATTGTTTTGCATAAGATTAGTAAAAAAATAGAAAAATTTGCCTCCACCCCCACCTGCCCATTGACTGAAATTCACAAGGGTATAAAATATTGGCACTAAAAGTGAATCCTTAGCCATACAGACACTGATCAAATGAAAATATTTTGTTTTTTAAACCTGTTTAAATGAGTTTATAAAGTAAATATACAAACATAAAAATCTGTTTTACTTCAGCACATATGTCAAAAAAAATTTACTTCAGCACATATGCCAAAAAAAAATTTACTTCAGCACATATGTCAAAAAAAATTTACTTCAGCACATATGCCAAAAAAAATTTACTTCAGCACATATGTCAAAAAACATTTACTTCAGCACATGTCAAAATAAATTTACTTGAGCACATATGTCAAAAAAAAATTTACTTCAGCACATATGTCAAAAAAAAATTTACTTCAGCACATATGTCAAAACAAATTTGACAAAGTGCGTCTCCTCCAAGATGCAAAGTTATAGAGCAGCATGAAGCAGGTCAAATGATTGCATTTTTTGGGAACTGTTTTTGGCTTTTAGCTGGTAAAAATAGTTGTTAAACGGTTGAAATTGAAAAAAATTGGATTTTGGCAGATGTAAGTTGACTTAAAGTGCTTTTGTACACATGCACAAATACCCATTTATATGTTATATTTGGTTCATTTTTAACTATTTTTTATCTACCTGACAATAGCTCAAATGGTAACGACTAAGTCATTATATGTTTCGGTTTTAGCTGATGGTAGTCATGTCATATTTTTTTTTTTTTTTTACTTTTGAAATCTCTACTTTATATTTGGTACAATCTAATTTATATAGAAAACTCACTGTGTGTGTGTGTGTCTGCGTGCGTATGTGTGTGTGTGCGTGCGTGTGTGTGTCTTCATTTTTTCAAGTGCATTTCCTCTAAGACACAAGGTTGCAGAACATATATAAAAATGATCTTGTCTTTGTGTGATAATCTGTGCAAATATACATTTATACATTCAAGGTTCATTTTTAACTATTCTTCATCCATCTGACGATAGCTCGGACAACTAAGGTTGGAGAGCTATTGTTTTGGTTTCGATTTTAACTAATGGCACCAAAGTCATATATTTTTATTACTTTTAAAATCACTTTTATATGTACAATATAATATTCAATAAAGAATTGATTCTATAATAATGAATATGAAATCTACATAAATTAATATATCATATTTAAGTATATTTTAGAACCCAGCAATGCAGAACACTTGGCTAGCAAACAATATGTCATTTACATGATTTGATGTGAAAAGTATAAATACTTATTATACAGGGTGGAACCATAAATTTGTTGCCCTAACGAAAAAATAGCACTACAATTTAATTTTTCAACTTTCATTGCAAACATTAATTCAGGTAACTTGATCATGTAGAAGAGCTGACATTTATTCAATGTAGCCACCTTCAGCCTCATTCGCCACTTCGATACATGTCTGGAACTGGGAGCATGCCTTTTCCACAAGCGCCAGCAGGAGCTCGGCACATACTCGGCAAATGGCAGTAATCAGTCTGGCTTTACTGTTGTGTGTGTGTGTGTGTGTGGGGGGTTATATTGGTGATGTTCTTGACATATGACCAAACAAAGTAGTCCAATAAATTCAGTTCAGGGAAGAAGAAGGGCCAGTGAGAGAAGGGTATAAAGTTGTAGCACTCCTTCTGAAGCGAAGCCTGGGTCTCTTTGAACTTGTGGGTTGGCACCGAGTCCTGCTGCCACACCCAGCGTTTGGCAGTGGCCACCTGATTACACCAGAGAATCACCACACTCTTCAGCACATCCAGGTACACTTTGGTGCTAACTTTCAAGCTAACTTCCATAATATGAGGTGGCATGATGTGGCCCTCACTTGAAACCACACCAAAGACTATAACATGGCCAGAAACTTTGTTTTCATCAACCTGAGCATGTCCCTATTATTCATGGCAATCCAGCGATGCATTTTGAGGGTGCTGGCAATGGTCCTGTTGTCAAAACTTTGATCAGTAGAAAACATCAGTTGTACAGTGGTGCATCTCCAATCTCGCTTGTCGAACATTGCGTCACTTTCAGACAAAATACAAGGCACTTATCGCTCTTGGGATTTGTACACAACTGGTCAACTAGTAGATAATTTGCAATAAAAACAAAGAAAACTGGTTTTCATCAAATGGAAATGGAATTATGTTGTCTTTTCTAGGGCAACAATTTTATCGTTTCACCCTGTACATAGAGCCAATTCCTTCATGTTCCTTAAGGAGCTATTTGACGATAACAAGGTTGGAAAATTGAGAGGCTTCAAGCTCCTTTAAGGCCGTTTGTGACAAATAAAACCCAGAGGTGTGCTTTGATACACATGTTGGCCTGCTCTGTCTCTTTCATTCCTACCTACGGAAACAAGACACTTTTGATGTGTAAACAATTGTCTGTTATGCCCCATATCCAATGGGTGGTTGACATGAGATACCCCTCTGAGTATCCTAGGAGTTTCTGAATTTAAACACATGTGTCCCTCTGTGTCTACAAAAGCAGGGATGCGATGATTGCACTGACTCCCTGGTTTTTGGTCTCCTGATTTATCGGAGAGGAACCTATCTTTTCAGTGGCGTCCATGCGTGCGTCCATGTGTCTCCATTATTCCAGACAATTGCCAGATAACCGTTGATTAATTTTTCCTGAAATTTTGCCACAAATTGTATTTCATTAAATACAGTAAAAACAATTTTTTTGCAAAAATTCCTGGGCCTAAAATGAGGTCAAAAATGCTCCAAAATGGCTAAAAATTACATGTTTTGCTCCATAACTTTTGCCCCATATATTAGATTTTTCTGAAACTTGGCTAAAATGTGAAGGTAACGTTGGCTCTTCACACTTCTCACAGTCATCATTTCTTCACTATTTTTGTGGCATCATCTCACATGCAGCACCAGAGGGGAACCACGCATGCACCGCTTGTTTCAGTACATGTCCGAATTCTGCATAGGTTTCAGGCATCATAGTCACCTTCACTGACACTGAGAGGAGTAGCTTTGGGATGTACTCCTAAAATTGCTCCCCATATCACTATAGGTGAGGCATGCTCACGGACTGTACCTTGTTTTGCTTGCAAGCAAAAAAATTATCCTGGTTACTATTGTGACGCAATTGCCTATGGCAAAATAGACCAAGAATTTACAGGATGAAGTGAAAATTGATGGAAAATCAACTCTATTTGGTTGTAGATTGAACCTAGGATGCTATTCTCAAACCAACGGGGTATAAATTTAAATTATTTTTATTTACTTTTTTTATATACATTGTTGGTCGGTATAAGTTCTCACGTACTTTAGATGAGAACCTACAATTGTTTTTGGCTTCATCAACTCATAAATCCAGGTGCAGATGGAATTATTATTGTTAGAACCAGTCATACTGACAGGTTGATGTTAAGGGGTTGTGTTAAGAATGATTCCAAGTTGAACCTTACTCTGTTTCCGTGAAAATTGATGAATCTCACAGCGAAAGTGGATGCACTTGTTCCATTAGGATTGATCAATGTTTGAGGGCTAGAGATGAGATGGAATTTTCTGATAAGGGGGGATTTCGCCCAGACCATCCAATTTAACTTAGTATGAAAAGTTGCAACTCAGCAAAATATTGATAAGAGGATAGAATGAGAACAAGATGTTGACAAGAGAATGAGCCAGAGACTCTAAGTGTCTAATTGGAACCCCTTCCCTGAGAGATACCCTGCATGTCAGAATATTTCAGCAGAGTAACTGATCCCTGTCGAAACCAAATGGCGATTGTGTGCCAAAGTTTTCTCTTGCTAAGATATTATTTAAAAAAAAAAAAAGAAAGAACTTATTGTATGCGAACATTGGAGTCTTACCCTATCACTTTTTCCTCCCTGTCCCTCCTAATAGTGACAGCAGCAACTGCTAAGTGAAAAATATTAAACCTACGAAAAAAAAAAGTTAACTTTAGCATGCCAACCTTCCAAATGAAAAAAAAAAAAAAATGGACAAATAATGTACAAGGACCCGTGGCACAGTGGTTAGAGTACTTGTAAAAATCAATTGTAAAAAGTGATATTCTCCTGAAGGTTGAAGGTTCAATCCTTAGTTTTATACAATTGCGAATTACTTAGGACCTCTATCCAGTCATGGCTGACAGAACAAGAGCACGTTACCTCTGTAATGTAAATAAAGGGTTCCGCTCGAAATTCCGTCATAATTCTCAAGTTTGACAGAAATATTCCCTAGTTCGACAAGATACACCTGAAGAAAATCGGAGGTTACATCGACCAAAACGTGAAAATCTCAAGATGAGAATTGTCGTCTGCTGAATCCAAACAATATGATGATTATTATGATGATTATTATGATGGTTATTACGATGATTATTACGATGATTATTATGATGATTATTATGATGATTATTACGCTGATTATTATGATGATTATTATGATGATTATTATGATAATTATTACGATGATTATTATGATGATTATTACGATGATTATTATGATGATTATTATGATGATTATTACGCTGATTATTATGATGATTATTATGATGATTATTACGATGATTATTATGATGATTATTATGATGATTATTGCAATGATTATTACGATGATTATTACGATGATTATTATGGTGATTATTATGATGATTATTACGATGATTATTACGATGATTATTATGATGATTATTACGATGATTATTACGATGATTATTACGATGATTATTATGATGATTATTACGCTGATTTTTATGATGATTATTATGATGATTATTACGATGATTATTATGATGATTATTATGATGATTATTACGCTGATTATTGTGATGATTATTACGATGATTATTACGATGATTATTACGATGATTATTATGATGATTATTATGGTGATTATTATGATGATTATTACAATGATTATTATGGTGATTATTATGATGATTATTACGATGATTATTATGGTGATTATTATGATGATTATTACGACGATTATTATGATGATTATTACGATGATTATTATGATGATTATTATGGTGATTATTATGATGATTATTATGGTGATTATGATGATTATTATGATGATTACTATGATGATTACTACGATGATTATTATGATGATTATTACAATGATTATTACAATGATTATTATGATGATTATTGCGATGATTATTGCGATGATTATTGCGATGATTATTATGATGATTATTACGATGATTATTATGATTATTACGATGATTATTACGATGATTATTACAATGATTATTATGATGATTATTACGATGATTATTGCGATGATTATTATGATGATTATTACGATGATTATTATGATGATTATTACGATGATTATTATGATTATTATTACGATGATTATTATGATGATTATTACGATGATTATTATGGTGATTGTTATGATGATTGTTATGATGATTATTATGATGATTATTATGATGATTGTTACGATGATTATTATGATGATTATTATGGTGATTATTATGATGATTATTATGATGATTATTACGATGATTATTATGGTGATTATTATGATGATTATTATGATGATTACTATGATGATAATTACGATGATTATTATGATGATTATTATGATGATTATTACAATGATTATTACGATGATTATTATGATGATTATTGCGATGATTATTACGATGATTATTATGATCATTATTACGATGATCATTACAATGATTATTACGATGATTATTGCGATGATTATTATGATGATTATTACAATGATTATTATGATGATTATTATGATCATTATTACGATGATCATTACAATGATTATTACAATGATTATTACGATGATTATTGCGATGATTATTATGATGAATATTATGATGATTATTATGATGATTGTTACAATGATTATTATAATGATTATTACGATGATTATTATGATGATTATTATGATGATTATTACAATGATTATTATGATGATTATTATTATGATTATTACGATGATTATTATGATGATTATTACGATGTTTATTATGATGATTATTACGATGATTATTGCGATGGTTATTATGATGATTATTACGATGATTATTATGATGATTATTACGATGATTATTATGATGATTATTACGATGATTATTGCGATGATTATTATGATGATTATCACGATGATTATTATTATGATTATTATGATGATTATTATGATGATTATTGCGATGATTATTACGATGATTACTATGATGATTATTACGATGATTATCACGATGATTATTACGATGATTATTATGATGATTATTACGATGATTATTGCGATGATTATTACGATGATTATTATGGTGATTATTATGATGATTATTACGATGATTATTACGATGATTATTATGATTATTGCGATGATTATTACGATGATTATTATGATGATTATTACGATGATTATTATGATGATTATTACGATGATTATTATGATGATTATTACGATGATTATTACGATGATTATTACGATGATTATTATGATGATTATTATGATGATTTTTATGATGATTATTATGATGATTTCTATGATGATTATTACGATGATTATCACGATGATTATTATGATGATTATTACGCTGATTATTACGATGATTACTATGATTATTATTACGATGATTATTATGATGATTATTACAATGATTATTACAATGATTATTACGATGATTATTACGATGATTATTATGATTATTATTACGATGAATATTATGATGATTATTATGATGATTTTTATGATGATTATTACGATGATTACTATGATGATTATTATGATGATTATTATGATGATGATTACGATTATTATTATGATCATTATTATTATGATGATTATGATGATGATTATTATGATGAGTATTATGATGATTATTATGATGATTATTACGATGATTATTATGATGATGATGATTATTATGATGATTATTATGATGAGTATGATGATGATTATTATGATGATTTTTATGATGATTATTATGAGTATTATTATGATCATTATTATGATCATTATTATGATGATGATTATGATGATTATTATGATGATTATTATACTCAAACATATTATTTTTTTTTTAATTGTATTTATGTAAATATCTTCAAGGTCCCCAAAATATATTTACTTTGTTTACATTAATCACTTGTTGTGTTGTGATTTTTTTTTAGAATGTTTGAAATAAAAGTTTAATCTACAAGCCTTAATTGACCGACTAAGTTATGGTTTACTTACTTACTTGTACAGCAGAGGTACCACCCAACCAACCAACCAACCAACCCAAGTGAAATTAATCCATTTTTTGGTACAGCAGAGGCACGCTGTGGGACACTGGATGCTGACAAGATTTCACTTGGAATTGCCTAAGTAATGAACTTTGAGTCTTATTAGGACTCGGCAACCAATGAAGGTTGCTAAGAACATTATAATTATCTGAGCTCAACCTCTGACACAGCCTAATGAGAGAGACAGTGGCTTGGCTAGGTTTATACCGTTAGTGAATATAAATGACACTCCACTTCTCAATACTATTCTTGTGGGTTCTATTTTGTACCCCTTTAATTCATGGCATACCTGTTTCAGGTGCCCTATAACTCTGCAAAATGGCACTTGAGTTTAGCTGCTGGATAATCCTTTTAGCTAATTGACCCTCTAGGGTATGACATCTTCCTGCATCTATTGCAACGTTTTGTGCATCATGGAGTTGAGGGAGCTTTGGTCTTCTGTTTTTGATGCAACTTTTGTACACCATATATAGTGCAAGATCGTATGTGACATCATCGTCGGGAGTTGACTCATTTGTTACTTCTAGACAGACTAATTGTGAAAACTTCTGCTTTAGTGTATTTAAGTGAAGCTACCTCTGCCAATAATATAAATATGAAGTATAATGGGGGGGTCACCTCAAATACACAAACGGAGCGTTCAAGAAAGATTATCGCTACAGTCCTCTGTCTCCACTCTCATTGCCTTCTCTCCTGCCCGATCGGGAATAATCTCCCAGTACCGAGAAATGAACATCGTTTATAGTTTCCATCTTCACGCACACACGAGATTACATGAGAACGGACGAAATAAAAATGCTGGCTGCCATGTTTGTTCTTCCTTTTCTTCGCCTGAACTCACTCGCTGAGCACCTATGTTAAGACTTGTCTTTCTTGCTTCTAACCACATGCCTCGCTGATCTCAAGATCACTTTTGTAGTCTCTCATCCACTGTGGCGGTCACCTCTCTCTACTTGGCCTCTGAGGTGTCTCGTCCTCCTCCTGTGGCTGCACACTCCCCTCCACTGCTTCGACGTCGAGAATGTGCCTCGGGACTCCTTCCACCACAATGTTGTTACTAGTGTTCCTCCCAGTCATGCGACCTCTACTCCATTGTGTGGTGCAGCGTGCCCCCGGTGGCTTCACCCATACCTCGTCCCCGAGTTTAATTGTCCCTGTGGCCTCTACTTCTCAGCTTGCCGGCTCCACCCTGGGATGTCTCCAGGAATATACAAACGTTGACAGTTGCTGGACCGTCTCTGGTACTTGTCCCAGTTTAGGCGACATGTTATACCAGAAGACGGCTTGCTCAGGTGAGGTGCCTCCTCTTTCCGCAACTGCCTTTATGGTGCGGTGGTTTCTCTCCACGATCCCGTTGCCACTGTTGAATCTTCCATTTCTTCAGTACTTCTGTCACTGCTACTGACTTGAATGCAATCCCGTTGTCGGTTAACAACTCTTCCACGGGGCCTCGCTCCAAAAACACCTCATCAAGGATTGCCGCTATTTCATTGCCTGTTCCTCCACGTAGCTTCTTCCGTAGGGCAAATCGCGCGGGCCCACAGTCAATCATGGTCAGGTAAAGTCTACCCCTGTAATGGGTGACATTGCATACCAGTTTCTCCCAGGTCCCACTCACCTCCAATTGGCCAGCTTCGTGCGTGCTTGGAGCAGGATCAATCGACTGACATCTGTCGCATGTCCTGACCACTTGCCTCACTTGCTCTTTGGTGATCCTCGGGTCGACTTTTTTCACTAATACCAAGTCCTCTCTACCCCCATATGGTGCAAATTGTGCAGTTCTCGCACGCCAACATCATCTAGATCCGATGCAGTAACAACATCTTTCTTTGGCAACAACCAACTCTCCTTCACTCTCGTGAGAGCATCTGCTAGGTTCTTTTCAGAAGCCACCATGTCTACGCGAAGCTTCAAACAAAACTCTTACATCAGCTCAGCCAGCACCCCAAGCCTGCGCTTCACTAACATCTCCGCAGCCCTTTTCGTTTTTATCCTTTTTTCGCTTGAAATGAGAGACTTTAGCCAAGCAAACACCATGGCAGAGTCTGTTTTGATGCAGATGTCACCTAGTCCCCATTTCAAGGCCAGAATGACTCCTTTTATTGTCACGTCTAATTCCGCCACATTGATGTGGTTGACGTCATTCTTTTTCCTCAACCAGGCTGCATCTTCTGCAACTACTCCCCCAATTTCAAAAATGACCCCTGTTGCAATGCTGCTCGCATCGCACCACAAGACTCCATCCAATGTTCGCGGTATGTTCCAGGTTCCCCGGACTGGGTCTTGCCGTTCTGCTTCTTTCAGGAGCTCTTCCATCATGGCGACCATTCTTTCTCCCACCTTATCATTCCATCCTCGTCCTTCGGCGTGTCTCTTTATGTAGCTGCATGCTGGTCTAAGCCAGCTAACAACGGGGTAATGTCCGATCAACTTTCCGCATATGGAAAAAAGTTCACGTCTGTTGAGCTCCTGCTTCAGTTGTGGGATCTCGTTTCCCCTGCGAAACTCTAGGCCGCCTGACGCACCTCATTTCAGTTTTAGGCCCAAAGCAGCCCCTTCGTCTAATTTTTCCGGCTCTTTGGCGACCAACCCGAACCTCTTCAAATGAGCCACCACCTCCTTGGCAGTTACCACAGTCTCATTCACCAGAATGTCGTCTATGTATGAGCTCACTACCTCATCTCCCTTTCCCATTGTCTCCAGAATCTTCCTGAGGATAGTTGACATAATCTTGGGTGCCGAATTTAACCCGAACCCCACTCGCGTAAGGCAGTAGGTTTTGCCTTTGTACTTGACTAACTGATATTTCCAGAGCTTCTTGGCAACATGGAGTTGCAAATAGGCAGATTTTAGATCTACCAACGTAGATGCGCCATTCATCTGCCTCCATTCCCTAATGGTCTCACTGCACACATCTACAGTGTCGCCTCCCGTATGGCACTTAACATGGCCATTCAGCTCTCAGAAATCCAGGACCGGTCTTACTTTCCCTTTAGTTGTTTGCAGAACGGCTATCAACGGCAAAATGCCCGACTCTACGTCATCCGTCCAAGGCATCAGTATCCCCTCCTCAATCCATCGGTCGGCTTCTTGCTCAAACTCCTTTCTCGCCCCTCCTCTAAGCGAATTTTTGTAGCACGCCACCCTGTTTGTCAGCGATGGCGCTTGATGTTTCCATGCCCACTCCACCGTCCACCACTCTCCGTCGAATTTGGCTCGGAAGTCCTGATCTTTGATCGACAATTTTCTTTCCTCCCCGGTCTTGTTGATCCCTCTGGGGGCTTGCTCCATCACCGCGCACTCAGCTAGTCCGAACCTCACGTTGTTACATGTGATGGTAACACCTCCAAAGCGGTATATAACATCCATTCCAATGATGGCTTGGACGCCAGGCACCAGGCGATCAGTGACAATTGCATGGACCCTCATCCGACGTTCAGCAATATCAATAGTGACGGTCTTCCTCCCTCGACACTTCATTCGCGACCCATCGAATGCCACTACTTCACCCTTCCCTTTCCATCTTCCAACCAGGGTAGTGTGCACCATGGTAGTGGTGCAGCCAGTGTCAATCAGGGCCATAACTTCCCGTCCTTCCACCGCAATCTTCTGTTTGGGCATCTGCTGTGGGTGCGCCACTATTCTCGAATCGGGGCAGCCGCTGGCGTGTCGGCCTCCCCTCGCCAGTTTCCCGAACTTGTGCATTTTACCGCTAAATGGCCTCTCCGATTGCATTTGTAACACACTGTCCGTTGCAAGAACTTCCTGCAGTCTCTTCTCATGCGTGGTCCCTCGCATTCGAAGCATGCCATCCCAGGTTCGGAAGATTCCTGCCCACATCCTGCTGTACCGTTGCTGTCGTTCCTCCAGGCTCCGTGGGCTGCGTGCTCACCAAGATTTTTGCAGTTTTAAGCAGCTCACTCACATCCAGCATCTCCACTCCCGGGACCTGCCGCAACCTTTTTGATATCTCTTCCGGGAACCCGGTAACGAAAGTCATTTTGACTACGTGACTCGTGGCGTGTCCCCTGATGCCTGACAACTCAACCAATCTCCTTATTTCATTCGCATAGACATCAACAGATTCACCAGTCCACCTCTTCTCTTTCAATTTATTAAAGGCCTCGAAAAGCCCCTCTGGAAAAGCTTCGATCAGTCGACCCTTGATGGCGTCCGCGTCACCCTGTTCCCGCTCGCTGAGCTCCAAATAGAGGGCCAGTGCGTCCCCTTCTAGAAACAGTGGTATTACTGCGGCAACATCATCCAGCCTCTGAATCCTTGCTACAAGGTCCACTTTTTTAAGCCACACCACCACATCACCATCGCCATTAAAAGGCTTAATCATGTTGCTTAAGCCTGCGTTGGCCATCGCCGAAATAGCTTGAAGTATAATGGGGGGGGGGTTCACCTCAAATACACAAACGGAATGTTCAAGAAAGATTATCGCTACAGTCCTCTGTCTCTACTCTCGTTGCCTTCTCTCCTGCCTGATCGGGAATAATCTCCCAGCACCGAGAAATGAACATTGTTTTATAGTTTCCATCTTCACACACACACGAGATTACGCGAGAACGGACGAAATAAAAATGCTGGCTGCCATGTTTGTTCTTCCTTTTTTTCGCCTGAACTCACTCGCTGAGCACCCACGGTAAGACTTGTCTTTCTTGCTTCTAACCACACCCTCCTTTGGTTTTTGGTGTTTCCTAGTTCCGTTATCATCTGCCCAGCAAGTATGTCATCTGAATAGTCTACTTGCTGCCGATAGGTTTGTTTGTTTGGACATTAATTTAAAATTTACAAAATTTGGTTTGGCCATGTAGCCTTGATAAGAAATGTGTTACTGACTCACCTTTGTTCTGCCTCATGGAGTGGAATTTCAGTCAGTGGACTTTTTTGTGTAATTGTTTCACTGACACCAGTCATATCTAGCATAGAAGGTACTCCTCTGTGGCAGAATTGAACCTCTCTGGCCCTACCAGTGTAAAGAGTTTATTTCCGGTGTACAGTTTTCCTGTAGTTCATTGAGGACCATGTGTCCAAAAGCAATGTCAATTCTCCATCAGATCGAATCCTGTCAAGGGCCATTCTATGCTTTTTATCTATAACATGTTGGGACGATTGCAAAGCATCTTTTTTCTTAGCTCGATGTTTTCTTTCTGAACCTCAATAAGTTGCTTTAATAGATGCACGCTTTCTTTCTCCACTGTATGAATTTCTACACATTACAACATTGATCATGTTCATAGAACCATATGAAATGGGTAAATGTGTTGTTCCAACTTGTTGCTAAGATCAAACAAAAAACAAATGGCTGCTCCCATATATAGCTATCAGAGGAGATCACTCTTAATTACTTGCTGTTAAAGATAGATAATTCCATAGGCTCTTCCTATAGTCAGGAGTAGATAACTCTTTTATATCTATACAGCCATATTGTTGACAAACAGTCTTATAGATAGTCACTTTTCATACTGATATGCAAGCACACACAAAAACATTCATCAACAACGCACCGATTATTTGCCCTTGTCATGGTTTCCAATTTATCTGACAGGTGATATCTCTACTTTCTGTTTCACATTCTCTATCTCATTCTTTTTTTCGCTCAAATCATCAATGTAGACGTGCACCTCGACAGGTGTAATATTCGTTTTAAGGTAAGACGACACAACAAACTTATGTGAACACTGGATACACACCGAACATACAACAGACAAGTTAAAAAACATGATTAGGCGTGTACACCCACAAACTCGTTGTTTTTACCTTTTGTTCGTTTAATATATATTATATTCTTTATATATATTGTAACTCGGCTTTAATGTTCCCCCTTTTGATGTACTTTCCTTAATGTTGTTCCTTTTTATCCGGAGTCATACGAACACGTACATTTGGCGTATACAAGATCAGTGATGAATATCTCTCTCCTTGACATGCTTACCAACCTTTCACAAACCAACTACACTATAGGTTCTCATTAGATGTATGGAGTAAAATTTTGTTGATGGTATACCTTTGTTATAAATTTCCCCAAAACTTTCTGGAAATTATAATTAAAGAAAGAATTTTCAAAACCTCTGTTTCACTGATTTAAATGTGTGGAAAAAATTTTTAATGAAAACTTAGTGATCGAATTTTTATAACCGATGATACCCAAACTATATGACCAAACAAATTATAACTTTAATTTCTTGATTTTTTTAAAGGCCAAATTTTACCAAATTCTCACCGGGTTGCTTTGGAATCTAGTTAAACATGTAACTAATTTTTTACACACAAAATAAAAGGGAAATGGTTTTACGATATTCATCAATTTTTTAATCTCACTGATAAAGTTATAAAATCAAGATATTAGTAGATATAACATTGAAAAACTTATAGATAAACCAATTTCCTTTTGTTTGATATATTTTTTGAAAGGATTTTATTGGTTTATAAGAATTTTATGAGTGTCTTTCTGATGCCCCCCCCTCCAAACGATGTTTTAATCATGAAGTGAGCATGAATTGCTAGTAGAAGATGAATTCTTGCTGTGAATGTCAAGCACACAAATCTCACAAGAGAATAAAACCTTTGCATATCAAATGTTCAACTTTATAAAAGTATCAATTCATGTTAAATTAGATTTGTTTCAACCCAACCATCCTCTCCTTGTCTGAAGAACTATAATTCTGTATAGTTCTTTTTAACAACTAAAGTGTTACAAGACAATGGTGCAAAAACATTAAAAACATCTTTTCTCTATGGAAACACCTATTAATTACTGTTTTGACTGAAATATAAATCCCGATGCATTTAGAAAATGATATCAGCATTAAAATAATTGAAATAATTTTAAATATTTCAGATGAGCAATCTTTGAAAATATGATGTAATACCTTTGAGAAATGTGTGCGAGCCTTTTCTAGTCTCACACAAAAACACACGTTCACTTCTCAAGCTATATTGTCATATACATACGCGCACACAAACATACGCGCCCACGTCCACACACGTACATATATTCACGTTCGCGTACATACACTGACATTCACGTGTATATACACACACGCTAACGTACACACATGTACTCACACCCGCGCACACGTACGCACACAAGGACAATGTCACTTCCCCTTTCAAAGGAAATCCACTCATGCGCAAAAGACCACTGGAAACAACTATAAAAGGAAGAGACAACCTGTTTCCAGCCCCTTTTCAGACCAGCCTCCTAGCTGGGCGGTCTACAGACCGACAGCATGCCTTTTCGGCATGCGCGCGCATGCGTGTGCCTCACACCATTTGCTACTATGTGGGACAAAAAGCCAACAGACAGTACGTACACTTTATATGCTTTCTCTCCCCAGGAACTGGATTGACATTCTCACTCTTTTTCTCTCTATCTACTACTTGTCCCAGAGAACACCACCGCGTAGCTGACTGCTAACATGGCGCACAGTTTAACTGATGTCAACTCTCTATCCTTTTCTTTGTCTACACGCTGGACTATCATTCCCATTTTTCACTACATTACTCACTTCTCTTCCCACGCGCGAACAAACAATAGTGACCCGAACTTGAGACGAACACACATTTCCTTTTTCTTTCTACACCACCAGTCCCGCTACAAACGATGGTTACACCCACGCGGGCATGAACACGTGTTATATCTAAAGCATTCATTCTTTCAACAGTAAATAAACGACACATTTATCTTATCCATCAATTGAGTTTTTGTTTCCTTCAATTCAATTCGTTTTCATTATTTTCTTTTGTAACGGGATTAGGATTTATATAACCTAGTCCTCTACAAATGTGACATATTTTTTGCTTACATGCAAACACTAAATCTAAATTATAACAACATTTATTCAGTGTTCTCATTATGGCAGCCAAACAGCTCAATAAATGAAATGTATTAAAAAAAATCAGAAAAAAATCTAAAAAAAACAAAAAAACTTAGCTAAGTTGTTTTGATACCAGTCAAGACTTGTCCTCAAAAATAAGTTTAACAGAGTCTGGGGCTTGCTGGTGTGGCTGTATACTCCCAGGCTTTGCGTCCTTATTGAGAAAGGGTTAGTTAATTGCTGCTCACCTAAGGTATCCTTACCAGAGAATGCCGACATGTTTTTTTAATTTTGTGTTCTTTTCAAACGTTTACTTTGTGTCTAACCTCAAATAAGTAAAGAAAAACCTTTCTTTTTTGATGAGAAATAAGAGTTGCTTCCCCTTATTAGTTTGCTATTTTCTATTGTGTAGGTACAAAAAAAAATAGAATGTGTGTGTGTATCTCTCTCTCTCTCTATCTCTCTCCCTCCCTCCCTCCCTCTCTCTCTCTCTCTCTCTCTCTCTCTCTCTCTCTCTCTCTCTCTCTCTATATATATATATATATATATATATATATAAAATTTTCATTTATTATCTTACCATATCGGTAAAGAGTGTCTGTTCAAACATTAAATTCTTGAAAATGTAAATGCTAAAAATTATAGCTTTTGAAGTGAAACAAATTTAGCACTTATGAAGCTATTTTTTTTCTTTTTTAATTAAAAAAAAAAGTTAGCCAAATATATTAGATGTACATAGATAGTAATGCTGCCATTACTATCTACATGCCTTGGCAGAAATAATGATAAACACAAAACAAATATTGTTATAATATACATTTTATGTCTGTTTGCAACTGAAAACATATCATATTTGTCAAATGTATTGCATCATATTTCTTGTGTAACAGTTGCAGTCTTGCATTGCTGCAAGCCCCTATTTACTTGCCTCCCAATGATTGTTTTTTCACTGTTACTACCATTGTTTGAATGAAAGTCTTTGCAAATTAAAATAAAATGCTGACATTAGAAATAAACAAAAATAATATGTCAACATCATTGAAAAATGTGTCAAAAAATGGTTCAGTGATTTTTATTCTGTACTGTTTATATTGTTTATATAATTAAAAATCTATAATATAAAGCTGAATGTGTGTGTGTGTGTGTGTGTGTGTGTGTGTGTGTGTAGGGGGGTGTCTGGTCACGAATAGGCCCCTATATGGTTGACATTTTTAAAAAACTGATTACATATAATGATAGAAGATGTATCAAGACACAGGAATGGGTATGTTTGATCTGGCAGAATGGTGGTTCATTAAAATTGTGGGGTCTGCATTCGCGCCTGGTCCACAAAGTATGGAAATAAAAAATTTAAAAATAAAAAAAATAACGTTTACAAGTGTTTTTGATATAGATGTACATAAGAATACTTTGATAAGTATGTTTTAACTTAAATAGGGATGGTATAATAAAATTGTGGGGTCTGCGTTCGCGCCTGGCCTCCATAGAATGGAAATAGGCACAAACTTTAATAAAGACTTTTCATATCTATCTGTGTAAGTATACTTTGATAATTATGTTTCAGTTTGAAGAAATATGGTATAGTAAAATTATGGGGTGTTCATTCGCACCTGACCTCCATAGAACAGAAATATGTCACAAAGTTTAACAAGGTTTTTTTAATATAGATCAACAGAATATTGTGATAAGTGTTTCAGTGTGAACAGGTATGGTATAATAAATTATGGGGTTTATCTATTTTATTTTTACTTTCATCATATTTTGCTTTGGTTTTGATACCCCCAAATTCGAAGCTGTGTCTTTACAACCCTTCCTTTTCATAACCTACCATACTTTCATAAATCATAGTGCATTTTCTGTAGGCTGTTTTTGAACCCAGTCAATGACGGGTACTTTTGCTAGTATATTTATAAAATAAAACAATATTATTGCAAACAGTCTTTCAGAAGTATCCTATTACTGTTGCAATAGATTTCCCCCCTATGGGTTTTGTACTCGAATAGCTTCTTTTTTCCAACTGCTAGCCTTTGGAATTTTTCTCTTTTCTCCCTGTTTCCATAACTGTACTGACATGCAGAAATTTAAATGTAATTTTAACAGATCCACAACTTCTCACTTAGGATGGCATCTATAAATCTGAACACTGATTCACAGGAGTCCCTTACTCACATGGTTAAAATAAAAAAAAAAGATAAAGAGAGAGGTGGGTAATTAGTTTTCCTTGCTAACCATTTGGCCAAAGAGGATAGTGAATTCAATGAGTTTGTAATTAACTTTTGCCTGGGTGGAGGATATTGGCATAAGGACGAAATAAAAAAAAGATAGAGAGAGGTGGGATCAAACTCAAAAATGTAGGGTAATTAGTCTTCCTTGCTAACCATTGCTAATATATAGTTATGATTTCAAAAGTAAAAGAATATATGATTTGAATGCCATCAGATAGAATCGAAACCAAAACCAAAACATAACAAAATATAGTTTCGTGATTTAAACTATGTCTACAAGTTAAGCAAAGACTGAAGTTCATTTGTACTCAATATAGTTGGACTGTGGAAAGGAGTGTGAATTTTATTAAATACTAGCAGGGGTCCTCGGCGTTGCCTGGGTGGAGGATATTAGCACAAGGACAAAGCAATGTTAAAAATGACTTCCACATAGTTAAAATAAAAAATGAAGATAGGGAGAAAGGTGGGTAACCATTACCATTAGGCCAAAGAGGATAATGAATTCAATGAGTTGGTAATTAACATAAGAATCATAGGAGTCGCCACGCATGCACAGAAATGAACGTTGCTTTTAAATCTGGCTGGGGGCCAAGTAAGCTTTCTGCTTTTTGTCATTTGCATTCAAATAGTTTCGCTTTATTATATGAAAAAGATAAACACTCGAGACGATGGCACAGTGGGAATTTTTTTTAACTCAATCAAAAAAAAAGGAATCTCAGATAATATGATCTCGGAAGTATAGGAAAACTGTTTGCGGAATTTAACTGACAGCAGAACCCTGATCTGAAAAGCCTTTCGCGGACATACGCAAACACATGCGCCAATTTTGCTTTTTATATATATAGATTTATTTTCATGTAAATCATCATCATTACCATAAAAGACTTAGTGTTTAATTTTCAGCAAGGATGGAGTGGATATTGTCTTACTACACATGTTGTTTTTGTTTTTTATGTATAAATTCATGTGCATCATCATCATCATCATGAACCAACCTCCAGCTATGGGCAAATAGCTCAACTCTTTTGGGATAAACACTCGAGACGATGGCACAGTGGGAATTTTTTGTTAACTCAAGCAAAAAAAAAGGAAAGAAACGGTGTTTGTTTGCTAATCTCAGATAATATGATCTCGAAAGTATAGGAATATTAACTAATAAAACTCTGGTTTGGAGTCCCATTGGGCAGATGATGAAGAACTGTAACACCTTTCTGGCAACTCCTGCAGATGTGCTGGCTCTGACCATATTGGTTTGCCTTTCAAACTTTCTCTGCAATATCAAGAGGGAGACTCTGATAACTGGGCAAACCTAGGGCTCCTTATCACCTGCCCAGACATACATCTGGAGATGCAAGTCCAGCTTCGACTGTATAGCCATGGCAAATGCTGCAGTGTGCCAGATGTAGAAAGCCGTTGTCTTACAAGACAGAAGATTACCACTGCTGCCATCATCATCATATTTCACAAAAGGCCATAGTGAAATACACATGAATTGCTCTTTGTTTTGTTGTTTTATTATTCAAACACGGTTTATCAATATTATCATGGAATTTTTGCCATCACTAACCAGCAGATAATGAATATTGAAAGAGGAAGAAATGAATACATAGTATCTGAAACACACATGAGTAGTTAATCTAATTGAATTGAGAAACAGGTTTTGGTTATTATCCTGAATACAGAGGTGGGCAAATCAACTTTATATGATATAGATGATTTGACATATCATAAACATTTTCTCTTATTTCCAAATACCAAGAAAATAATTATGTTTTTAAATATATAAAACTTGATCATATAATATTTCAAATAAAATTAGTGCATAAAAAGAATTAGTATGATGATAAAATTGTAAGAATATTTAGAAAATCACACAAAGACAAAAATGTTGGAATATAAAAAAACGTTGAAATTTTTCAAATGATGTACTGACCCAGAAAGTAGAATCAGTTAAACTGAGTTCAAACTCAAATAAATGCACTACATTTACTTTTCACTGTAATATCATTGGGAAAGATAACAACGCCACCCATTCCCATGTGTAAAATAGTAACTTGTATTTGTTTACAATAAATCATCAACTTAATTAAGCAATTATAGAGCAAGAATATAAATAATCTAATTTCTGGGCAGTCTCAACCATTGTTATCAATTCCATGTTGTTTTACTGTCTTTTTGACAAACTCATTCTTATCCTTGAGTAGCTTATAGGCCTTTATATGTGGTAATTCGTTCCTACATAAAAGAAATGATGATTACTTTGTTATCAAACTTTTTCAAAGAAATAAAAATATTGCTGAAAAAGAAAATGTTTACATTATGTATTCTGTTCACTGCTAAGTTTTTTTTAGCCAGTTGCTGTTTGACATGAGCAGCTACAGCCTGATTGAGCTCTCTGTACCAATGTACACAGTAGTTAGTAGAGCTAATGCATAACTTTGATTCTAACTCCTCAAATTTTAAAATGTCTGATTCTAGCAAGAAATTTTATTTCTCCATTAGCAATGATTTGTTTATATATTATATATAGCTGACACTTGCATCCATCTCCAAATGCCACTCACTGAATTATTAATAAAATTCACAATTCTTTGTCCAATCCAACCATATGTGGTACAAATAAAGTAGTGTCTTGTCCACCAAATTTCACTCTTAATTTACAGTTGTATCTTATATCACAGTGACAACTTGCTTTGTTTTGAATGAATAAAACTAAAAGAAAAAAATATGTGAGGACACTGGTGATTGTTTCATCAGTAGAAGATGTGATCCGAAATTGGTTTCACACTTACTGGACCTTAATACCTCAGTTTTTATCTGTCGTTAGCTCAAAGATAATATACATATCCAAGCAATCCTCAGATTATTTACAGTCCAAATCAGGAAAGTGTTAATAAAAAGCTTATTGACAATGTTATTATCTACAAAGTTGCTTATAATTGAACAGTGATAAAGACATTCCAAACTGAAAATTGGTTCCAGTTTTGAATTTGGGGGATAAGCTATGAATGTTTGTATTATTTAGATTAATCAAACAATTGTTCTCATCTTGAGTGTTAGCTGCACAAAGTTTCGGTCGATGGGATCCTCGACCTTCATCAGGTGTTAAAGTCGCCATGTTGTGGCAGAAAAAAGGAGGTAGCTCTGCACTCTAATTTTTTAATTTTTCAATCTAGTTGGAAGTAAGTATACACAACTTATAAAGATAATTCAATTATAAGAGAACTCTAGGGGGTATAATTTCTAACTTATAATAATTAAATTTTTGATTAAATCCATCAACCAATTGTAAGTTCTTAGAAACATGATATTTACAAAACTAAGAGGTTGCTGGTTTCAGTATGGTCAATCGTGTGTTATCCATTTTTTAACCAGATGTAGTTTTTAATTTTTTGATATGTTATCATTATTACTGATAGGAGGGTTACCTGATAATTAGATTATCTTTAGAATTCATGTAAACTTCCAACTAGATCCAAAAATACAAAACCTTAGAGGTCATCTATTATGCAGTTTGCATTCAATGTTTTTTTTTTCTAAGAATGAAATCTCAAGAATTGAATTTACCAAACAAAAATGATCTATGATGAAAATGAAGCTGTGAAGTCAATAGCTTAAACACCTGACTCTGATTCCTAAAATTTTAAAAGCTCCACTTCTGACTTGAAACTCTGTTTTGCTATAACTTGGATATTTCGATGCCTAGTTATAGTCCTGGTCATATCAGTCTTTTGATTCTGTTAGACCCGTTGTTCTACTAAGGTTGAAGTGTCTATCAACTCTACTCTTTCATTCATAGCTGCCTGAGAGCTGCATTTGCAGTTATCATAATCTTGTTGCAAGGTTACTAGTGCAAATGAACTCAGCCGCCTCAACAGAATTTGAACAGTTTATGCTTATTTTGAACTGATAACGATTCCACTCGTTACAACTGCATAAAACAATGAGTAATAAAACATTTGTACAATGATTCTTTTGCTTTTACACAATTGGATATTTTTGTCTTCATTTATAACTTAGTAAATGTTATTTTTGATATCTAATCTAATAGTTTAAAGGTATTTTACCATCTAATTTATCTTTGATGTTATGAATAGTATGGGAGCGATTAATCGGAATTGGGAATAAAAAAATCGAACATTTTTGGAGTATCAGAATCGAAAACATTTTCACCTAAGTTCTGATTCTAAAATTGATTCTTTTTTTTTTTTATCTATTGATTTGTAGACTATTATCCTAATCGTTTTTATAGTTGTTGTTGTTTCACGTTTCGAACAACTATTCCTCTGGCTTTCATCAGGTTGTTAGCCGCGACAGGATAGGAATGCTGAATCTCCAACTGTATCTTCAGTAATTACTGCTTTCCATAGTTGTTGTCGTCTCACCATGTTTTGACCAACTAATCCTCTGGCTGGCTTTGGGTAGGATTGAAACCGCTATCTTCAAACAATGCTCACCTGGAACTGTAGAGATTCAACATCTCTATCCACTGCATCGCAGGCCCTGAAGGGTGATCAGGGTTGGATTTTTTTGGTCTTATAAATACATTTTTTTTTTGTTATCTGATCTTCCATTGTCGGGTCTATACCTAATGGTATACATTATTTAATTATTGGAATTCTTTTTGAGATGAATGATTTGTATATTTTATTTATTTATTTAAATAAATAAAATATTTATTTATTTAAATAAATCTATATATATATAAAAGGCAAAATGTGTGTGACCATTTCGTGTATTTCTCGCAAAGGCTTTTCTTGCACACGGTCCCGGGGGGGGGGGTACGATCGCTTAGAAGTGTTTAGATATGCCGTAGATAATAATATCTAGGATTTGGGAAAGCGCGTCACGTCTAGATTTATTTACATCGACTTTTACAAAATTATTGCTGTTTTGGCTTCTCGCGTGTTGATTGGGCTTTTTCGTATAAAAAGCGAAACTAATTCAAAGTTAACAATGTTCTCGGCATTGCGCCGGGAAACGTCCAGAAGCAATCAGCTTTGATCAATGTGGGGACAAAGTCCTTTCATATCAGACAATTGCTAATCAATCTGGAAAATGGGGAGCTGGTTTCCCCCTCCCCAACATCTGTTGGGGAAAAAACTTGGGTAAACAAACCCAAGTTAACTGCATGACTTCTATATGACCTCAACAATTAGGTCAAATAGAAGCAGCAGAGTTAACTTTTATTGTTGCCACCTGTCAATAGTTAAATAAATAAATTCATACATGTTTCCCTTGTATATCTTCGTGGCCCAGTGGTTAATGTCGTACATCTTTTTTTCAAACTTTCATTTCCAACTTTGCTTCAAGGGTTGAGGTTCGAACCTCATACTCACCTACCAAAACTTTTTTTTATTATTTTACCCCCCCCCTCCGGAGTTTTGATTTACCTCAAAACACCCAGGCATCACCGGGTACCCCCCCCCCCCGATAGTCTATAATATAAATCTCAATCGTCTGTTTGTGTGTGTGTGTGTATGTATGTATGTATCGCTAAAACTTTCAACACACGTGACCAACACGACAAAATTGGTATTGTTTTAAAAGCTTAGTTTCTCGGCCGACAAATATCCAAAAATCAGCCAAAAACATTCATTCTTTCATCATCAACTGGGCCGTTTTCTACAAGGAGGGTTCACTTTTTTCATCAACATTTTTGCAAAGTCATTCATGCCTCGTAGCATCAACGTATGCATAAAACGTGTTATTTCAAACACTCGTGACGTCACAAGTCACGGGGGTGGTGAGACAACTAAATGGTTTCCTTTTCTCTCACCTCCTTTTCCTCTTAGCGTTACAGGTTTGAGCCTGGCTATTGCAGCTAATTTTTGTTTTTTTTTGTTTTTTGTTTCACTTCTGGCTGATGGCACCTAAATGACACACTGCCCCCGTTGTCGCAATTTCTTTTAATTAAAAGCGGATTTTACGACCAGGCAATCTACTTCTTCCCAATATTTTGTTATGGCTGGGCAACGCCAGGCGTCCCAGTCCCGCTAGTAAAATATACAAATTACTCATCTAAAAAAGAATTCCAATAATTTAATAATTGATTCTTTTAATTTAATTTTATTTATTTTCCATAGCTAGTACTTATGATAAAATGATTAATATTTATTGATTTTAAATTATGTGTAAAACAAAAATCAATAGAATTTGGATAAAAATAGGACTGGAAAAATGTCTAGGGTAAAAATAGCATTGGTAAAAATGGAATAAGAGAAAAAGTATAGATAAAAATCTTGGATACAATACATAAAGCGGTAAAGATTAGAAATTTATCAAATTAAAAAGAAAATTACACCCACAATTTAAAAATAGATGTGGACTCTTTATTATCACGTTCACCCCTAAAATGAAACTATGCATTTTTTAGAATCAGAATCGTTGTTTCAGAATTGGGAATATAGAATAGAATCAGTAGTTCTATCAGAATTAGGGAAAAGTATAGAAATGAAATATTAATTTGCAGTAAATAAAATCCTTATCAGAAAACTATTTTCTGTACTCTTTTTTACTACATAATAACAACAATGTCAGAAATCTAATTAAAACTCAACAAGACTTTTCTGTCAAGCATAATTACTTCTATTTTGGTTTCTGTCATTTTTTTATTTTTTTCTTAAACGTTTTTTTAAGTTATTTCTACCATTTCTTTTTGAAAAGAAAAGAAGGCAAAGAAATAAATCCCATATTTATGAAAGATTTTTCAAGATGTCAGTTTTGGCTCTGGTGTAAATGTCTTTAGAACAAGTAATGAGTATTTGTGTTTTACTAACAAAAATTATTGAAGCTGAAGCAAAGATTTCCAACCTGTTGAAGAAGAGAGATGGAAGTAATCAGAGGCTGCTGGCTGAGCTGCCATTGAGAATTACAAGGCGAAAACGTACACAGAATCTGTTAACTGCCTACCTGGTTCGCGACGGGGGAGTAGAAGAAAGTTAGGGTAACAGGGCAACTAATAGCTCCTTCCTAATAAGGTGGATATGATCAGGCATCAACTTCACTATTTCTGTGGAATATAAACACACATACACAAACTAATGTAAATACATACACATAGGATCATACATGTGCTTACACATAGTTATATACAGATGTATATAAAAAACGTTTGCATGTGTGCATAGATGAATGCATGCACACAGTATGAATATATATATATATATATATATATAAATGTATATAAATGTATGCATTTATACATATACATGTGTAAGTGTATATGCACACAGTATCTATCCATATACTTGATCAGCTTACTGTTACCTCTATTTATGGTCATTCTTTAATACTGAGGACAATTACTGTATATATTTAGATGCATACAAGTAGACATTATATATATATATATATATATATATATATAATGTCTACTTGTATGCATCTAAATATATATATATATATATATATATATATATAGAGAGAGAGAGAGAGAGAGAGAGAATGAAAGATACATGCATATCTATATAGGAAGAACGTAAACATATGTGCATATGCATAATATAAATATGCATATATATCTATATAAATGTACATGCACGTATGTATATATGTGGCTATTGCACACAGACATATGTATACATGCATATACATACATATTCTATGCATATATATATGTGTGTGATGAGAATACACATGTGCATACATGTACTTATGCATACGCATGCAGATGTATGTGTCTGTGTATACTCATTGCTCACATATGCATGTATATATGCATACACATGTATAAATATATATGTGCGTGTGTCATGATTACAGACACACGTGCATTCATGCATAAAGATGTGTGTGCACACACCTGCTCATATATATGTAAGCATGTATACACACAAAAACTTATATATATGCATACACCTAATATATTTAAGATAGAAATTTGTCATCAATTGCTTTCCTTCTACAGGGCATATAATTCATCTGATATGTTCATTTTTTTTACTATATTTTTTTTACAAAATGGAAATATGGGATTATGCAACCTTATAGCGGTTATATTTGAACCATTTCCTGTGCAATTAGGAAGGTTCTTATTTTTTGTTTAATAGATTATCAGTATGTGGTGTCATGTGGTTCATAACACATGACTTCCAGTCACCCATGTATTTAAAAGAAGGTGCATAGAACACTCAGGAGAGTGCACCCATTCCATTAACACTAAGTTCACTATTTAATACTCGCTGACAATACCTAAACGGGATGAACAAAGATTCAGAGAATTACACAATCTATGCAACTACAGTAAATAGATACTGTGAAAAATTCTGGTTAAACGAGATAACGTCCGACACATTTAAATGTTTAATATTCATACAAGGTTTAACTGTTACATCAGAAAAAGAAATGCAAACTTGATTACTAACAGAATCAAAACATTATTCTCCAAAGAAGTATGACAAAAAATTCTAGACTTTTCGACAACGTAAAAATCTAAGAACGTGATCTAGCAAGTATGCAATAAAGAACAAGGTACAAATGAACAAAAATTCTTATTTTAAAATCCGTATTATTGTTGTGGGGAATTAGATTTATATTAAGACTTCTATGGTTGTGGATTCAAAGGACATAAATTATTCTGAGGGAGGTAAAAATGAAAAGTAAAAACGTCAGACATGACTAAACAGAAAATAACTGAGAAGGTTCAAAGAAAATATATTAATATTAGTCACAATAATAATAATAAATATGGGGTCGGACTTAACCAAAATTAAAAGTTCTTTTGTCATGCGACATTCACAGAATTTGTTGGGAACAAATTGGATGGAGGAATTCGACCTATTTAACATTTCAAAAATTAATTTCTGCAATAAAATAGAAGGTATTGTGATAGATTAGGTTTTTAGAAAAGGTTAAAAGAAAATTTCCTAGAAATATTTTCAGAAGATCTTCGATTTAAGGCAAAGTTCAAGTTATAAGAAAATGTAATGCCAGTTATGTTTTAGTAGATATAATTGATAAGGAGATAGAACGACTAGAAAATAATGAATAAAAAAATGCATTGCGATTTCTGGGCAGCACTTATTGTGTATGTAAAGAATCTGTGATGATTATTCTACCAGCCTGATGATTATTCTACCAGTCTTGATGATTATTCTATCAGTCTTAATGATTGTTTAAAAGTAATGAATTATCCCTTCTATAACAACGAAAGAAATTTTTGCAAATTTATATGGTGGACAAATATTTTTTAAATTAGATTTGTCAGAAGCATATTTGTAAACTCCAGTGAAAGAAAAGTGTGACAAATTATTAACCATTTATAAACATAAAAGATTATTTAGAATAAAAATTATTAATAAAGGATTATGTAAAATAAAATAAAATTATTAACCATTATAATAATGCATAGAGGATTAATTGAAATAAAAATCAAATTAATAACCATTAATATGCAAAAAGGATTATTTCAAATAAAAATCAAATTATTAACCATTAATATGCATTTTGGATTATTTAAAGTAAAAATAAAATTATTAACCATTAATATGCATAAAGGATTATTAAAAAAAAGATGAAATTATTAACCATTAATATGCATAAAAGATTATTTAAAATAAGAAAAATTTTTTAACCATTAATAGGCATAAAGGATTATTTCAAATAAAAATAAAAATTAACCATTAATGTGCATATGAGATTATTTAAAATAAAAATAAAATTATTAACCATTAATATACATAAAGGATTATTTAAAATAAAATTATTAAGCATTAATATGCATAAAGGATTATTTAAAATAAAAATTAAATTATTAACTATTAATATGCATAAAGGATTATTTAAAATAAAATAAAATTATTTACCATCTATATATATAAAAGGCAAAATGTGTGTGACCATTTCGTGTATGTCTTCAAAAGGCTTTTCTCGCACACGGTCCCGGGTTTGTTACTATCGCTTACAACTGTTTATATCGGTCCTAAATAATAATATGTACGATTTGGGAAAGTGCGTCGCATCTAGATTTATTTACATTGACTTTTACAAAATTATTGCCATTTTGGCTTCTCGCATGTTGATAAGGCTTTTTCGTATAAAAAGCGAAACTAATTCAAAGTTAAGAACGAACAACGTTCTCGGCATTGCGCCGGGAAATGTCCAGAAGCAATCAGCTTTGATCAATGTTGTACATCAGACAATTGTTATTCAATCTGGACAATTGGGAGCTGGTTCCATCAAAAAAAACAAAAACAGACAACTGCGTGACTTCGATTTGACCTTCTTAATTAGGTCAAATGGAAGGAGCAGAGTTAACGTTTATTGCGCACGCCTGTTTTTATAGTTTAATAAATAAATTCAAACCTGAGTATGTTGTATGTATGTCGCGGTGGTCTAATGGGTAACGTCGCCCGTTTTTTTTTTTCACACATTAATTTCCAACTCAAGGGTATGGGTTCGATTCTCATACTTACCTACCAAAACTTTTTTTTATTTAATCCCCCCCCCCCGGAGTTTTGATTTACCTCAAGACACCTGGGCATCGCTGGGTACCCCCCCCCCGCTAGTTAATATACATAAAGGAATATTTAAAATAAATTTTTTTAACCATTAATATGCATAAAAGATTATTTAAAATTAAAAAAATGATTAATAATTAATATACATAAAGGATATTTTATAATAAAAAAATTATTAACCATTAATTTATATAAAGGACGATTTAAAATAACAATAAAATTATCAACCATTAATATGCATAAAGGATTATTTAAACTCAAAATAAAATTATTAACCATTAATATACATAATGGATAATTTACAATAAAAAAATTAATAACCATTAATATGCATAAAGGAAGTTTTAAAATAAAAATAAAAGTATTAACCATTAATATGCATGAAGGATTATTTAAAATAAAATAAAATTGTTAACCATTAATATACATAAAAGATTATCTATATATATAAAAACGATAATATATGTATGTGTGTTTGTATGTCTGCTAAAAACTTTCGACAGACTGAACAAAAATTCACAAATTTGGTGTCATATGAAAGCCCCATCCTTCGCCCGACAAATATCGAAAAATTGGCCAAAACGTTAATTTTTTCACCCTGAAATCAGCACTTTTCTACAGGGGGGGGGTCAGTAAAAACCGTCCTCTCATGACGAGATTGGTTCTACGCATGCGTCAGACGACGTCATAACCTGATTTAGTTTAAATATTTGAAGAACTGACACAAATCATGTACGTCGTGTTAGCTCAGTTGGTTAGAGCGTTGGGTCATTATCTAAACGTTTTGGGTTTGAATCGTGGTGTGCGATGTCTTTTTTTTTTTTTTCGATTTTTTAAATTTTATATTGAAGAAGGGTTATTTAAGCCATTTTTCACGTAGCGTTCGTTTTTCTGTTTGTTTTTTTTACTTCGCTTATTCTTAGGTTTTTATTACCCCCCCCCACACACACACACACCGACCACACACACCCAAAAACACCCGGGTACCCACCGATTTTTTAAATCTTAATATTGAAACAGGCTTATTTAAGCCATTTTTCACGTGTTTTTTTTTGGGGGGGGGGGATATTTTTCAGATTTTTTAAAGGAGTTTTAACGTTCGTTTTTCTGTTTTCTTTTTTTGTTTTTGTTTTTCCGATTTTTACATTTAACATTGTTCGTTTGCGTTACATTAGTTTTTTTTTTTTTTCGATATTTTGATTTTGTGTTTGGCCATTTCATGTATGTCTCGCAAAGGCTTCTTTCACACATGCTCCCGGGTTCATTACTATTGCTTACAACTGTTTATATAGGTCCTAGATAATAATATTAGCGCGTAGCATATAGATTTATTTACATCGACTTTACAAAATTATTTCTGTTTTGGCTTCTCGCATGTTGATTGGACTTTTTCATATAAAAAGCGAAACTAATTCAAACTAAAACAACATTCTCGGCGTCACGCCGGGAAACGTCCAGAAGCAATCAGCTTTGATCAATGTGGGGACAAACTCCTCTCATATCAGACAATTGCTATTCAATCTGGACAATGAGGAGCTGCTTCCCCCTCCCCAACATCTGTTGGGAAAAAAACAGTCAAAGTTGGATAAACAAACCCAAGTTAACTGCGTGACTTCTATTTGACCTCAATAATTAGGTCAAATAGAAGCAGCAGAGTTAACTTTTATTGCTGCCACCTGTCAATAGTTAAATAAATTCATGTGTGTTTCCCTTGTATGTCTCCGTGGCCCAGTGGTTATGTGGCATGTCTTTTTTTCACACTTTCATTTCCAACTTTGCCTCAAGGGTTCGGGTTATTAATATGGATAAATGATTTTTAAAATAACAATTAAATACTAACCATTAATATGAATAAAAGATTATTAAAAATAAAATTATTAACCATTGATATGCATAAAGGATTATTTAAAATAAAAATAAAATTGTTAACCATTTATATACATCAAGGATTATTTAAAATGAAAAATTAACAATCAATATACATAAAGGATTATTTAAAATAAAAATAAAATTATTAGCCATTAATATGCGTAAGCGTTATTTACAATAAAAATCAAATTATTAACCATTAAAATGCAGGAAGAAGTATTTTAAAAAATAAAATTATTACCATTAATATGCATAAAGGATTATTTTTAAAAAAATTATTAACTATCAATAGTATGCATAAAGGATTATTTAAAAAAAAATTATTAACCATTAATATGCATAAAGGATTATTTTAAAAAAATTATTAACCATTAACATGCGTAAAGTATTATTTAAAATTAAAAAATTATTAAACATTAATATACATTATGCATTAACTAATATAAAAAATAAAATTGTTAACCATTAATATACATAAAAGATTATTTAAAATAAAATAAAATTATTAACCATAGATATGCATAAAGAATTATTTAAAATAAAATACAATTATTAACCATTAATATACTGAAAAATTTTTTTAAATAAAAATAAAATTAAATATTAATTATATACATAAAATGTTATTTAAAATAAAAAAAATATTAACTATTCATACGCATGAAGGATTATTTAAAATAAAATAAAATTATTAACTATTAATATACATAAAGCATTTTTTTTAAATAAAAAGAAGATTAATTACCATTTATATACATAAAGGATTATTTAAAATAATATTATTAACCATTATTATGCATAAAAGATTATTTAAAATTCAAAAAAATTTAACCATTTTAACCATTAATATACATTATATATATATATATATAATATACATTATATATATATAATATACATGATTATTTCAAATAAAAATAAAATTATTAACTATTAGTATGCATAAAGGATTATTTAAAATAAAATTATTCACCATTAATATACATAAAAGATTATTTAAAAATATTAATTATTAACCATTAATATACATAAAGGATTATTTAAAAATATTAATTATTAACCATGAATATACATAAAGGATTATTTAAAATGGTGTATTACAAAAATGATTGTTTATCAAAAATAACACCGAAGATTTACACTGACGCTAACGCATCTGCTACAGATTTAATATTTACTAGAAAGTATGTTCAGTTTTTGATAAATTGATCCCTTCAGAAATAGAAAAAAAGCAAATAAATAACACCTTAAATAAAACTAGGTGGAAAAATTTATTTCTTAAATTATTATTTAGGAAAAGCTGATTAGAGGCACAATTGCAAGATGAATGGGAAATATTATAAATTATAAAACTTCCAAAACGAAAAGTACAATGGCATATTAGGCAAATAAAAAACAAAGATATAGTCTAGACACAAATGAACGATGAGAAGAACCTATGTCTGTCATTTGTGATATGTTTGATATACAAAAAAAAAACAAAAAAAAAATAAGCAAATTAAAACTTACCCAAAAGAAAAAAAATATGATATTCAACAGACATAAAAACTTTGAGATGGGAGTTGTGACATGGCTCATACAAAATGACTTCGAATCACCCAGATTTTTAAAAGGTGTGCGGATCGAGTGTGTATTTTATTAACATGGACATTTTTTACTAATTGTAAATACGCGTTTTTCTTGTTCCATTACTTAATAAATAATTAATTAATATTTTTCCATTCTTTTTTGTGTGCTATATGTTTAACTATGGATTCCTCTAATCACAAAGTGTAACTTTTTTAATTATAAGCAATCTAATTTTTTTGAGGGAATTAGATCTGGAGTCTAAGGAGCAGAGTTTATTTTAATGTACTAGTAAATGTATTAATACTATGAAAAGAAAAGAGTGCTCATTGTGTAAAGGTATCCTAGAGCTATTTTAATATTGAGTAAAACAATTCATAATTTTGAATTAAAAATCAGTTTCAAAAGGAAAACAAACAAAATCCAATAAATTGTACGATCGTTTCAGAAACGATGTTCATTTTCTTTAAATTGACAACAAATATTGACATTTATTTGACAAAAAAATTGTCCTTTAATAACAAAGTCTCCTCATCAACAAAGAATAGGGGATGGGGGAAACAGTTAAAGACACCAAAATAAAACTAGCATTTTAGTCGTATATAAGGCAGATATCCTTTTATCTCCATTATAAAATCTGTTTTAATTTGAGTAAGTCTATCCTCTGGCATGCTGCTATTTTTGCCTTCAGTATGGCGGAGGATAGACGTTTTACTCATATGTATGTGTGTATATATATATATATATATATATATATATATATATATATATATATGTACCAAGGTATAGGTATTCAAGAAAGAAAACTCGTGAATTAAACAAGGTTATTAAAAGTGCTCAATAAAAAAGAGCAAGATATATTTTTATTGATATAGACAAATTTATATGGTCGCGACACTGAACATGCTAATATTTCGGACAGTCCTCGCCAGGTGACTTGATAAAGTTTGTCTTCCACTGAAGAAGCCCAGTTTGTAAATAAGTGGAAGACAAACTTTATTAAGTCCCTGACAAGGACTTGTGGTCTTGATCGACCATCTGTTCAAAATATTAGCATGTTCAGTGTTGCGACCATGTAAATTTGTCTATATCAATAAGATATGTGTGTGTGAGGCACAGAGAGAGATTGTGCAGACAATGTTTGTCCACAAGAAAAAAATAACATTATTTTATTTTTTGAGATTTTTTGATCAAACTTGAGTCAGTTTCATGGCTTGTCCTGTTTTTGTTTCATGAACTTTTATTACTCTCTCTCTCTCTCTCTCTCTCTCTCTCTCTCTCTCTCTCTCTCTCAACTTAGGTCCCCAAAAGCTTTGATGATTCTGGCATTTAATTCATTCTTCATGTTACAGCTGTATCTGCTAGTGTTCATTCCACTCTAACAAAGGAGTTGAAGGGGCATTGCAGTTAGGCAAACTTGGAAGTCAGGTCAATAAAGATGAAGTTCTATGATAGCCAAGCTTGAGTCTTTCAGCTGATATAACATGGCACTGAATCTTGCTGATATATGTATGGTTTATTCACAACCACATGGTTAGTTCAGTATTTCACTGCTTTCATCCAAACAGATTTATAACATGAACATATTTTCCGTTCTTAATTCCTGGTATGATACTCCAACGAGTGATAGAGCCGTTCAAAATAAAAGGAAAGTCAACCTGACTCGGGTACAAAAGTTCTTGAGACTCTATGTTGTTAAATTTCATAGGCTTGTTGTACGTACTTGGACAACTCTGGATGGTTTGCTTTCAATGCCGAGCAACGGGATTTTATTTTTTAATTTTTTTTTTTTTTTTTTTACAGGCCACTCGAGGATAAAGGTTAATGAGTGTACAGTAATCAATGGGATAATAGTGTAGTAATCGTTAGTAGTGGACATTTGGTAAATTGGATTACTTAAGGAGATGGCCCATCAAGAATTTGTTTATGTTGGACTTGAAGACAACCAAATTGTAGTCAGCTGGAAAGCAGGAAAACTGAACATTGTTCCACTGGCGTGCAGTTCTAAGAAACTTTGTTCATGGAATCTACATTTAGGTTTAGGCACAGATAATATAGAGTGGGGGAAATTGTTGATAGTGGTTTCAACTAGACAAGTGTTTTCGTGAAAGTTTGGTGAGGGGAGGACCATAGATTGGAGTTCAGACGAGCACTTGCCATGAAGATAATGATAAAGCAGAGACAGGCTCACAACGTCTCTTCTGTGGGAAAATGTTGCAGGGAAGAGAAAAGGGCATCCCCCACTAAGTTTATTTCGAACTCTATCAAGGCAGGATAATCTGTTTCTAGCAGCCCCTGCCCAGATGTGGTAACTACTCCATCATTGGACATACCTAGATTTTATATAGGTAGAGAATTGCATGTAGGTAGATATTTACTGGAGCGGTAGAAGGATCCCACCATTTTTCCAGTGACTTTGGCAACATATTTGATGTACATGTTTCATTTCAGATTTGAGTAAAGTTAAGCCCAAAAGCTTGTCAAAACATGGAACATCCCCAAGATGAGAGCCATTCAATTCAATTGATGCCAGATGGAGATCAGAGCGGTAATGATGTAAAGATAGGAGCTTGGTTTTAGATGCATTAAAAGTAACCAACCACCTCTTTCCCCATTGTACCATGTGCTCAGGATCAGAGAAGAGAGTCAGAGAGAACTTGGTCATTTACAGCCTTTGCTGTGTTGCATAGATGGTAGTGTCATCAGCATAAATGTCTACAAATGATATTAGGATGTTATTTGGAAGATTATTAATGTAGATCACGAAGAGAGTTGGGCTCAGGATCATTATCAAAAGAAATCTTCATTCAACAGGTAATTTCTTTACAATATTTGGGGAATGTCTTTGCTCATGAGTTAATTATGATGATCCTCCGTCTTTGATTTCATCCTCATTACGTGTTCAGTTCTTTGGTTCCAGAATTGCTATTTCTTCTCGGATTTTTCACAAATCTTTGAAATATCTTCCTTCATCTGTCCATCTTTTGGGAACCAGTCTGCTTTATGCCAGAGAGCCCTACCAGTCCTGATCCTCTACTCTCAACTAAAAAAACTCAACTTAAACTGATTCCAACACAAACTCAAATTCAAACTGAAGAACATAGGTGGGCAACTCTTTTTATATTTAGGTGATGGTCAGGTTGGGAGATGCTATCTTCCTTCATCCACCGATCAAGGCTTGCAATGCCAACTCCCACTATAAGATGATTGGTCAACTGTCTTTGCCAGACTGGTTGCATATTTGCCGAACTTCCAAGGACAAATGCTAATCTCATGAGACTGTTCTTAGCCGGGATCAGACAGGATTAATTTCTGGTGTAACATTTTTCATCAACAATCAAGAATTACATCAAATTGATACTTTCTAATCGCTCAAAAACTAATCTTAATCAAAACAATTATTGTTTTCTCCTTTCGCTTGCTTTTTTACATTCAATTTTTTGCATTTATATCCATAGATAAATATATATATCCATGCTGATATCTACTTGTCGATATACACTTAATATAATCAGGGTCCATAGGAATTATAGTAACACTTCTATTAGATTTAGCAATTAGCTGAAAGCTCTAGTTCCACCTCACTTTACCTAGAGGTTGAATCTCTCGGGGTTAACTACACTGATGAGGCACTGGGATCATTCAGGTGATAGCATTACAGATGTAGCTATTGGTGTTCTATTTGAAATCTCCAGAAAAGAAGTGAGGTGGCATGTTGTCACTTTCACTGCTATGGACACTATAATTGCCACCGGAGATTTGTCAGCATGACTCTTAGCATATCTTTGGATGAGGTAACAAGCCACTTGTTGTTGTGGGAGTTGATCTTTTAGTCTTTTTCTTTTGTCAGAGAAGAATTACAGCATTTCTGGCTCTAGTAGTTGTTTCAACTTATTGATCTGCTTCTTTGCATGCTTCAATCACTTCAATGACAATAATTTTCCTTATTATACAATGAAACCATGTTCTCATGCACTACTAACCTTATGAGCTTTTCATCTCTGATTTTTTCCCTTATCTGTCCTTTAGTTATAGATTCCTAGGAGAACTCGGTGTAAAGATAAACGTTCAAGCAAGTGACACGATTCGAACCCTGGAATAAGAGTTACATGTAATTTAATTCCAAGCGCACCAATAAAGCTGGCTTAAACAGCAGAAACAATCAAAGTAATTGCCAATAGATTCAAACTTTGAAGCAAATTAATCTCTTTTTTTATGCCTTTTGCACTTTTTCTTTTTTGTTTCTTATAATTTACTTTAAGATACCATAAAAAATCATGAAGCTTTTTTTAATAATATTTTAAAAAAATATTTGAATTGGTGAGTTTTGCAATCAAATTGAAAATAAGTGTAAAATACATTTTTTTTTAAATTTGGAGTTTCTTACTTTTACTTTTAAAGTTTTCTCTCTTTTTCATATCTAAATTTGAATATCAATCCACATCATCATCTCCAAGTCTTTATTCGTTTCATTATTTTTCAACATTTGATCTTAAACTATCTCATCGTCAGTACAAATAGATGTACATGCTTCATTTCAGATTAGGAGTAAAGCTTGTCAAAAATGGAACCTCCCCAAGACGTAGTAATATTTTATTTTTGTATTAAATTATATTACAACTGAAAATAATGTTTTTTAAGATATTTATTAAAAATAGAAATTAAATAATGAATTAAATGTTTAAAATATAAAACACATGGACCAGATTTTCAAGGTACACCACTGAGTGTAAAACATTTTCTTAGTAGGAAGTAGTATATCTCTGGTATTACGTTTTTTTTTTGTTTGTTTTTATCTTTTTAAATTAAATTACATAGTTTTTATCAAAAAAAAAAACCCCAAAAACCCCAAAAACAAAAAACTTTGCTTGAATATTATGCTTTTCTAAAATAATAAGATATTTTGAAATAATTTCTAGCATTCACCTAACCATGGATACTTTTTTTATTTCTAATGTAAGAAACCATCTAAAAGAAGTAAAAAGGCATGACATATGACATAAAACGATGTTATTACTATGCAAGAGGATTTGGTCAGATGTAGTGGTTAAAGACATAGACTATGTGTCCAGTGTGTTGGGTTCAAGTCTTGCTAAGGCTAGTATTCATCACTTTCACTAATATCAGTTGAAAAGTTATGAATAGATATATATCCTCTATCTAGCTCTGGATTATATATGTATCAGGTTGACAAGAAAGTTCTTGCGGTTTTTAACTTTTAAATTCAAATGAATATATCTCGATTCAAACAAAAACTTATTGATCGAAATAAGTACCATCAGAATCAACATACTTTCGCCAACGCAAAACAAGTGTATTTTTATGCCAATGACGTAAAAATCTTGAATTCTGGTGGTGATTAAGTCACTAAAGGCGTTTTTGAAGGATTTCTCAAGCAGAAAGTTGTCAAGATGCTTGAAAAAGTAGTAGTCGGTAGGTGAGAGGTCTGGAGAGTATGGAGGATAAGACAGAGTTTCGTAGCCCAATTTGTTCAATTTCTGCAGGGTTGGTTTAGTAACGTGTGATCGGGCATTGTCATGGAGGAGAATTGGACCTTTTCTGTTAACTAATGCTGAGTGTTGTTGTCAAAGTTTCTGATGCATTACATCCATTTGTTGGCAGTAATTCTATGCTGTAATAGTTTCACCTACATTCAAAAAACTGTAATGGATTATTTAAAATAAAAAAAACATGACCATCTTTTGGTGCAACTCTGGCTTTGAGAAGTGTCATGGAGCTTCGTTGACGTCTAACCACTGAGCTGAGTGTCGCCAGTTGTTGTAAAGAACCCAATTTTCATCACAAGTCACAACCCGGTCAAGAAACGGGTTGTTCTTGTGTAAAAGAAGGGAAGATGACACTTCATAACAGCGTTTCTTTTGATTGTCGTTCAATTTATGAAGCCATTTATCGAGTTTTTTTTTTTTCCCAATCTCTCAAGTGGTTGGAAATCGTTGTATATGTTACGTCTAATTCAGAAGCAAGTTCTCGAACAGTTGTGCATGAATTGGCTTTGACTTCGTTGTCAACATCCAATGGTCAATCACTATGCTCATCATCTTCAAGACACCTTGTCCCCATGAAATTTCTTAAACCACCATTGTGCTGTGTTCAGTAGTGGCTCCTGTGCCAAACGCTTCAATGATATCGCAAGCTGTTTCAGCAGCCTTTCAGCCTAGGTTGAACTGAAACAAAATTTTGCAAAGTTGCATCTTTTCCATCTTGTATTCAACGTTCTGAAAAGAAGACGTAATTGTTTTTAAATGATTGTGATTTAAACGATTAGATGGTGCGAAAAACACTGTTTGAAATAATATATAAAGTAAAGGTATTATAATGAAAACTTATTTGAAAATACATCATTTGAAATCAAAATTAAAAATTCTGCAAGAACTTTCTTCTCAATTGGCCCAGACTCTCAAATCCTTTTGTTGTTAAATTTGTCTAAGAGCAAGAAAACTCCATAATGTTATTAATCGTATTCTGTTTATCCTGATATTGTTTCTCACTGTCCTGGACTTCTCCTTGCCATTGGACTCAAGCAATGTCAAGTCAATAGAAGTGAGGTTTGAGATTACGCAACCATTGCTTCATTATAGACTCTCCATCCAATGTCTCTCGAGACTAAAAGGAGGCAAAAGAATTCTGCCAGAGGAAAAATTGATTCAGAGATTGGAGATTGAGATTTGTTTTTCACTCTCTCTTTCGCTTTTATCTTCTCTTTCTCTCTCTCTATCTTATTCTCTCTGTCTTTATTGCTAAAGAAAACTTTAAACTCTAAAGATCGGAGAACGAAGCAATCACCTTCTGGGAAGTATCTTTTTAACACCAAACACTTTACCAGTGGTCATTTGCCAAGGTTTAAAAGCAAACGACTCTCTTCCGTAGTAGACTTATCTGTAAGCAAGTTGCTAAAATCTTACCTGTAAACTATTTACTTTTATTCTTCTATGAAGTTAAGAAGGGTGGGAGGAAGGCGTCTGTAATCATCGTGATCGTGATGAGAGAGAAGGAAGGCGTGTGTGTGTGTGTGTGTGTGTGTGTGTGTGTGTGTGTGCGCGCGCACCAACCAAACAGCAACTTACCTGTCTGCATCGGTTATTTTTAGTTGCAAAATATAGAGTATGGAGTTGAGTTGAAGAATTCGCCTTCTTTTGCTTCTATCATCGAAGTAAGAGTAGCATGTAATGTTGACCAAGTTAGTAGGGATTTACCTTCTCTGATATCAGAGAAAAAAAAATAAATATGAAATTTCATTTTTTAACAGTTGATCTGAAATGTCTCTTATGAAACCTAGTCGTAAAGTATGCTTAAATATATTTTGATTCTTGCAGATTTTATATATATATTACTATAATGTTCTATCGATTTTTATATATCATGAAGTTGCGATTTCAAAAATAAAAAAATATATCCATATGACTTGGGTGCATCAGCTTAAATCAAAACCAAAACTTATAAAAAAAATAGATTACTGGAATGTCATCAGCTATGATCAAAACCAAAACTTATGAAGAATTTTTTATAAAATTATTTCTTACAAGAAATGGAAGACAATAACAAATGACTCGGATGTGTGACACAGAAAATAAATAAATAACACACACTATCGTATTAATATATAGATTATTATTATTATTATTATTATTATTATTATTATTATTATTATTATTATTAATAATAAATTATACTACACAATATTTTTTTGTTAAAACAAATTTTTTTAAATGATTGAATCTGATGCTTTTCTAAAATTAATATTTTGAAATAAGGTATTTTGAAATAATGCCTAGCAGCCTAACCATGAAAACGTTTATTTCTAATGTAAGAAAACTGCAAAAAGTGAAACGGTGATCAAAATATATGACCATAAAATGATGCTATTATGTGAGATGGTGTGGCATGATGTAGTGCTTAAAATGCTGATTGTGGATTCAGTGTGTCAGGTTCAAGCCATATTGTAGTTAGTACTAATATCATTTTCATTAATAACATCTGGGATATATCCTCCATCAATCTCTGGATTATATATAGTACAGTTTTCAGTGCATCATTTTATGCCACTATTCTGCAGCTTTTTTGTTTGTTTTGTAATCCAGAATTATATTTCTATGGCGCATTTTAATTAGAATGATTATTAGTTTTCATAATTTATTAACACAAACAATTTTATATTTCTAATATAAAAATGACCTTGTCTGTCTCTCTGATTAATGAACGGTCTCTACTAAAGCCTTCTGTCAATTTGTGGTCTACAGATTTGAAACTTGATGTATAAGGAATTTAGATCTGTGAAATAAAATCTATTATGTTTTTAGCTGGTAAAAATAACTGCTAAGTGGTAATAATTGATAAAATTGGAACTTGGCTACGCATGCGCAAATATATATTTATATGTAAATATCGGTCAATTTTTAGAGTTTGATATCCATCTATTTGTGGCTCAGATAGTAACAAATAAGGCTGGAGCGCTTGATGTTTTGGTTTCGATTCTAGTTGATGGCACCCAAGTCATATTTTCTTTTACTTTTGAAATCACTAGATTTGGTACAATATAATAATTAATAGAGTATTGGCTCTATAATAATAAATATGAAAACTGCATAAATTAAAATATATTTAAGCGTATTTTATGATCAGGCAACACCAGGGGAGCGGGATACTAGTAAATACATAAAAATCATATGATTCAACAGTGTTTGGAAACATTCTAACAGCATATTATTTTCCAAGAGCTAAGTATCATTTATCGTCTTACTTGAAAGTATATTTGTTTTACAATATTATATATACGTTTATCTGAAGTAATAAATATGAAATGAAAATTTGAGACAAAATGTAAAATTAGTTTCTGTAAATGTGGCTAAGCAAGGTAAATCTAGAAATAAGAACACAAACACAGCATTAAAGCTGGACCGAAAGGTCAATGGGTTTGATCATATCTGGTGAGTAATCAAATAAGTAATCAAATTTTGTTTAAACGAAAAATACCTTTGCTAAGGTTATGGTTTTCAGTAGTAAAAAAAAAATGCATGAATTTATTTTTGCTTTTTTTATGAAAATAAAGCATCGTAAATTGTAACAATTAAGTAAATAGTATTTAATTATTTACAGGAATATTCCCTAAGCCCCTAAAGTCCGTATTAATGAATTCGATATAACTTGAAGAAAAATTAATTTCTCGAACTAATAATATTATCATTGAATTGTATTGTTTATTTAATATTTTCACACCAAAAAATTAAAAAAGCAAAAAATATTTCTACTTTTTTTTTTAATTTCACATAATTTTTATATGTACAGTTCTAATATTTGCCTTGCTTGAATGAATGTGAAACTTTTGGCATAACATAATCTATATAATTATAAAACTCAAATGACCTTGTAATGGGTATTGTAACCCAACATCCGGTTTACGACTTCCGGTTGCGCATGCATACATAAACATAGACTCATAACAGCGTAAAAAAATAAACCCAAATCGCTGGACTGGTTTCGTTCGAACAAACGGACGTCGTTTGAAACGCAAATATCTTAAATTTATTGAATAAAACTTCAAGATATGGGAAGCAAATGCAAAACATGATTACAAATAATACGTATAATCATCAACCGGTTTCATATATACGATATATATTATACTAAATAATCAATGCGACAATAAAACGTACTGTTTTATTGTGTATGTTTTCAGCGTCCCATTTATTTTTTTTCACGTTGAAATTATCCAAATAAACAATTGTTAATACTTTCTGCTTTTTTTTTTACATCGTTCATTTCCGTATTGTGTTTAAGTTATTATAACGCCATTTTCTTACAAATAAATCTACTTAAACCCGTTGACAACCATAAGAGCATTTTACAACGGCGATTCACACAACAATAAAATGTATTGTTTTACTGTGTGCGTTTTCTGCGTCCCAATTTTTTTTTTTCACGTTTAAATTAAAAGATATATCAAAATTTGAATTTAACTTCAAGTATTATAGTATCTGTTCAGTGCACATATACTTATAAGTATGGCAAACCACTTATAATTCAACAGCTGTAGATTTTTTTTTCCAAAATAAACAGAAGGACTCATAGAAATCCATCTATATTCTTTTTTCATTTTAATATACTTTCATAGAAATGTTTCTGTTATGTCACAAAAAACTATTTTCTTTACGTCACAAGTGTCACACTCATACATTAATTCCTTAGCTAATATAACATACTGACTCAACGGGTTACGGGTAATCTAGTTTTTATATAATCTTGAAAAATAAAACTTTTTTTGTTTTTTAATTTAAAAACAGAACATAGAAAAATTATTGAATTAAAAAATGTTAAAAATTAGACAAACGTTCACGATAGAAATGTACGGATGCACATCTGGAAGAAAAAAAGAAAAACAGAACCCCCTGTCTCTCTTTAACTACTTGACGTCATTTTCAGACAGCCTTTCGACTTTCTGAAATTTTGAGCTTCCGTATAATCCATGTGAAGGGGACTTTGTTTTCTTTCGGTTGAACAAAGTGAGAATCTCTCGCTTTTGAGAACTTATTAAAACTTAAAAACACCCTGTTTGTACAAACAAACAGGGTGTTTTTTCTTATTTAATTCAATATCTTAGGGGTTTACTAATTATCTTTGAAATAGACCCAGGAAACTAATATTTATCTTTCAAAGGATTTTTACAATGAATTTATTTAACTTCAAAACTTTGATGAATTAGTTAGCTCGCTGTGAAAACATTTTTCATAACTTTTTTTTTTCACGTGCACAAATATTTTTTTCCTTTTGGAAATAAACTTTAGTCTTTAATCTTTCAAATACAATCAAAAAATAGTCGGAAAACTTAAAAAAAAAAATTATGATAAATCGGATTTCAAAACTATCTTTAGTCCACTATTTTTGCCCGTACCTACTAATTGTACATTTAAATCAGCAGCAGCCATAACTGCTATCTGCTGATGATTAGCATTCTTCATCTTCGATTATTATTATTTTGTTAATGAACTATGCCCAAAAGTTTCTGATCGTTTTATTTTTTATGTTAAGGACTCCTGAGATAGAAATCATTCAGCATAATTTTGGCTGAAGAAAAACTGAAAAAAAATTTTAACACGATTTTTGTAATCTGTTTTAAAATGTCGAATTCTGTAAATACATTTTCTAGTAAGAAAACTATTTATAATAAAAGGAAAATCAAAATTGCTAAATTATACAAAATATAGAATTACATATAGATGTCTACATGTCTGAAGATTTTTAGATGAGGATTGATTATTCATATTATTTTGATTCTTCCGACTGTAACGTTGTTATTAATTTTAAGATGGACCAAACATTGTATTAGAGATTTGCAAAGAAAATAAAACTTTGAGATAAACTTTTTATGCGAAAAAAAAAAAGTTATTTATTTCATTCATTTTCACACACACAAGTCACAGACACATAGTTACAACACGACACGATATGTTCTCCCATTCATTCTCTTTTCTGTCGGTTCTTTGTTTTTAGCTACAATATGCTTGGCCTTTTGGTCAAGATCAAAGTGTAGTAGGATCCACAGAGTGATTGAGGTATTTTGGTAAATGTTGCCAGTCAAGAGTAAGACTTCAAAGTCTCATCTGTTACATAGTCAAAAAGACCCTGTACCCTCCCCCTCCCAATTTCTTGTAGGGCCTTGTGCCTAATTTTGTTGAATTGAATTTTTTGTACGTTTTTTATGTTCAATTTTTTCTTTCTCAATAAAATATATAAACAAGATCAAAGTGTAGTATCTGTTCTCTCAGTTACTAAACTTTCCGCCACCGGGCTTTCGGGCTAGGTTAAGGTGTTTTTTCTTACTAACCTTTGTTAGCAAGGACCGACCCCCTCCTTTGGGGAGTCAGGACCTAGAGGACCGACTCCACATTTGTGGGAGCTTGGACCCGGAAACCGATCCCCTCTTTTGGGAGACTGGAATCTCGGGACCAGCACCACTAGCTGGTAGTTGAGACCTGCTTTTGTTGTTTTTTGCATGCATTTTTTCTTCGTTCCGGTCTCTTCCCTCTAGAGACAGGGGATGGTCTAATTTCTCCACACTTAATTGCCTGAGCAGCACTCTGACCTGTCAGGCCCAAACTTTGTCTATCTTCGCTGCTCTCCCAGTGGATCGAGCAGACAGGGTTCTCTTTCTCGCTTCTGTTGGGGTAAGTTAGTGGGTAGGGTGACGTGGGGTAGGGCGGGTGCTTCGTTTCTGCTCCCCTCTGTGGGCAGGGATGCCTATCCCCTCTCTCTCTTAATTGCGACGCGGCACTCTGACCCGCTAGCACCCACTGCGTCTTTCTTCTCTGCTCTCCCCCCTCGCGGGGGGATCTGAGCTGCTAACCCGACATCCCCGTGAGGGGAAGTCAAAAACTCTAATTTCTTCAAAGTCCGCTCCTCCCCCTTCTCCCCCTCCATTCCCCTGGGTTTTCTTTTCCCCCACTACACTTTGGTCCGCGCCAGCGGCCAGTGCAACCGCCACGATGCCAGGCAGGAGGGGTACGTCACCCCAAATGCGCAGCATCTCAACTGCGAACTACTCCCTATGTGAGGGAGCTGATGCATCTCCCGGCGAGACGGCGCCAGGAAACAAGGTAGGGCCCCGGTGCGCGGCGACCTTGGAAGAAAGCGGGAGGGTAGGGCCGCAGCCTGCGGCGACCCCCCGAAAAGCACCTGCAACCGCTCCCCACGAGGGCAACCCAGCGGAAAAAGCTGCCGTTAAGTCACTAGCTGGGGAAAGTGCAGAACCCAGCCAACCAGCTGCACCCCAGGACAGCAGAACCAAGGGAGGAAGACCGGGGAACCCATCCCCCGCTCCCCCAAAGGGCGACTCCCCAACAGAAAAGGAGGAAAACAGCACCGCGGACCAAACTGAGGTGCTGGATGAAGATGTAATAGCCTCCATCTGCTCACTATTCGGCGGGGAAGACAGTGATTGGCCCCCCAACACTCCCCAAGAGGACCAAATACGGAAAAGGGGTGACTCTCCGGCCAGTGGTAACAAAAGCAAACTGGAAGGAGAGACACCCTTGACAGTACCCACCAAGGCTCCAGCTGGGAACACGGCACCAGAAGGGGAGACACCTCCATCCCCCAAGGGGACAGCCACCCAGCAAAGGAAGAAAATAAGAAAGGGGAGCGGCCCGGAGAGCAAACCAAGCCAGGACGAAACAACGCCAAAGACACAATGGCCTACTTTGCCTGGCAACGGCCCCGTTCCGAAACCAAAAATGCCCATAACAATGGAGAGCCCCACAACACCAGCTACGCCCCCCAACCCGAGTCCAGCTGACACCCACCAGGATGGAGGACCGGCATGGGGCCCCAAAGAGCAGCAAGGGAAGTTGACGCCCGAAGACTACAGAGCACTCTTCGACTCCACTTACAAGGAGTATACCCAGGGGAACAACATCCAACCCCTCCCGGGTCAAGTGGAAGTTCTGGAGAAAAGAGTGCTCTCGCTGATAACTTCAGACACCAAGACAAGGGGTCTGACGGGCGTCAACAAGGACACCATGATGAACGTGTTGCTGGAGCAGAACATTCCCGCCAACTACATCTGTAGAAGGAGTTACGCACAGTGGGATGTTCTGCTCCCCACCTCCAAAGACGCAGTCAGGCTGTCCAGGACCTGCCATCAGAGCAGGAACATAAAGCTCCAACCCATCTATATGAACAAGAGGAGAGCAAATGTTTCTGCTCTAAACGTCCCCTGCTATATGGAGGCCAAACAACTGGGGGCTATCCTAAGCCAGTATGGAGACGTAGAGGAAGTCACCCCGGTCCGCGGATTAAGAAACATCATGACCGGGGACTACAAAGTACAGATGGTCCTGGACAAGGCTGTATTCTACGCTATCCCAGCCACACTCAAGTTCGGAGAGTGGACACTCTCCCTTATAGTTGAAGGGAGGAGGCCTCATTGCTGGCTGTGCACACAACAAGGGCATATGGCGAAGGACTGTCCAAAGAGGAATGGAGGGAAGAAGCCCACAAAAGCGGCGGGAACAAGCGTGACAACAAATCAAGCCGCTGCTCCCGCGCCGGCCGCAAATCCTCCAGAGGCACCGACAGGCTGGGTGACGGTCGTAAAGAAAGGCAAGATCAACAAACAGCCATCCTTGCAGACAGTCACCCAAGACCAAGAACAACCGAAGAGCGAGACGGAGAAAATGGACACACAGACACCCTCCTCCTCAAACAAGAGGAAACTACCAGAATCTGAGGAGGAGGCCGCGTCAGAGGCAGAGGAAGAGACAACAACAGTCTCTATGGCCCTGAGCGCAACAGAGATCAGGAGGGCCAGGAGGAGGAAAAGCCGCAAGACACGCGCAAACCCTCCTACCCCCACTGAGACTGAGAAGGACTCCCTCGCAACAACAACACAGGATGAGCCCCCTGTGATCCCAACACCCCAGCAACCCGAACAACCTTCCCCCTCTCCTATAAAGGCCCCAAGAAACTCTTCCCGCCCCTCATCCCGTGACAGGAGCCAAAAAGAAGAAAACGAGCAGGCTACCCCCTCCCCAAGCGCTCAGCCTCCCCATCAACCAAAAGAGGTCCCCTCCCCCACTCCCAAAGTCCGCACTGAACGGACCAAAAAGCTCCCCTTCCTGCCAGGAAGCAGGATTTGTGAAACAGACCCTCTCCAACCGGCTCCGGACCTTAAAGGACAACAGAAGGTCCGGTACAATAAACTTAAAAACTTTGAAACAGTCGGTGGAGACCTAGTAACAGACCCCACTAAATTCAAGGACGCTCCCTTGTTGACCACTTTCGTTAGGGTCAACAAGAACGCTAGGACTGGAGGAATGTGGGCAATGATTAAGGCAGCGAAGAATGCGATCCCAGGCCAGCAGCTGGTGGATAGGGACCATCCTTCACTGACCAACATTTTCTTTAAATGTGAGGGTAGAATCCCCATGTATGTACACCCATCGCTATACAGGGCACTCAAACTAACCTTCCCCCTGGACGTGGGGGGCGTGGCCAAGGATGGATCACCTTCATCGGATTTACTTACCGGCAGCCTTGGCCAGGCCTGCCATGTCCTCACTGCCCAGGATTTCAGACCCGTCTGTGACAGTGCTTGAGGTAAGTGATCATGTCTTTGAACTTGGCTACATTGAATGTGAGGGGCATCAGGTGTCGAAGCAAGGCCTCGCGCGTTGTGAGAGACTTGGTGTCCCTCAAGGTAGATATTGCCGCTATCCAGGAAACCCACTTTGTTTGTGACGGGGATTGTCAGGTGCTGGTAAACGATTACGATGTCTACTCAGCATATGGCAATACCTATAGTCGTGGAATCTCCTTGCTAGTGAGTCGCACCCTGTCAGCGTCGGTGAATATTGTTCACGCAGGCGAGGACGGGCGGGCGCTTGTTGTTGATGTTGCTGTTAATTGTAGTGTTTTTCGGATTGTTGCTGTTTATGCTCCCAATGCTGCTGTAGAGAGGGCAACCTTTTTTCGACGGTTGGAGGGCTTCTTAGTGGATCCGGAACGGTTAGTTTTAATGGGGGATTGGAATGCAATCCTTGATCCCAAAATAGATAAGGTCGGGGGGACTAGCGGGTCGGCGTGGTGTGACAGCAGTCTGTCTGACCTGATGGCCTCGTGCGATCTCGTCGACAAATTTCGTCTGGATCATCCGGGGCGGGAGATGTGGACGTGGCATCCTGTAGTGCCTTCCCATCCAAGCACTTACTTGGATCGGATGTTAGTTAGAAGAGGCGATGTAGACTTCCTATCTTGCCCACGTTCCACTTGTTAGGACACTCGGACCATAAACTTGTTATGGCCCGTTTGAGCTTAAGTGCTAGGCCTAAACTGGCTGGATACTGGAAGTTCAACAGCACCTTGTTGGAGCTGGAGGACTACCGGTTGAAGGTCACTGAGCTAATTCAGCGGGCTTTAGTGGGGGCGGTTACAGGGAGTAAGTGGTGGGTTAGTCTCAAGGCCAAAATTAGGCGCTTCTCTGTCCAGTATAGCCAACGCCTCGCGATAGATAAGGCTAAGGCAAAGAAGCGTTTAGAGGATAAGCTGACTCGGGCGGTGGAGGGGGGGGGACCCCCTAGAGTTAGCACTAGCTAAACAAGATCTCAACCGCTTGGCTAGCGAGCGGTATGAAGGTCAAGTAGTTAGGGCTAGGTTAAACAAAGTTTCTAACGAGGCTGTGAATGTTGACGCTGTTGAGCGTAAGGCTGCTTTAAGGCGCGGTTCGGATGGGTACATTCGTAAAGTACATAACCTGGAAGGACACCCCTTAGTATCGACTCGGGAGATCTGCGAGGGGTTTCGGGAGCATCTATCGGTGCGCTTCACCCAACTACCCGGACTCAGGGTTGATGAGTTTGGCAGCTATTTGGCTGACTCGCCCCGCCTCACGGCGGCTCGGGCGGCTAGCTGTGATGGTCTTATTACTGAACATGAGGTCATTACTGCGTTGAAGCAGGTCGGCTATAACAAATCCCCGGGGCTTGATGGTTTACCCTACGAGTTTTACTTGAGGCTGTCGCCCATGTTGGTCCCTATTCTGAAGGATATGTTCAACCATTGGTTTGCCCAGGGTTCCATCCCTGGACAGGTGACCAAGGGTGTGATCACATTGCTGAGGAAAGGTCAACGGCATGGTGGGAGGGAAAACTTTGATGATTTTAGGCCCTTGACTCTGCTAAACACAGAGTTAAAGATTTTGGCAAAGATTCTTGCGAATCGCTTGCAGGTTGTCATCACTGACTTGATCGAACCGGACCAGACTTATGCTGTGAAGGGGAGATCGATTCAAGACAATTTGCACTTGATACGCTCGATCATAGAGGGGACAGAAGACGACGCCGAAGCCGCGCTGATCAGTTTGGATCAGTCCAAGGCATTCGATAGGGTCGACCATCGGTTCCTAGGATCTGTGCTAGAGGCCGCCGGATTTAATCCGGACTTCCGCAAGTGGATCTTTGTTCTGTATGACAGGCCGACGGTAGCGGTGCAGATCAACGGTAAGCTGTCGGAGTCATTCGCTGTCTCTCGGTCGGTGCGACAGGGTTGTCCGATGTCGCCTCTGTTGTATGTCCTGGCGTTGGAACCCCTCCTTCGCAAGTTAAGGGACGAGGCGGCTACACCAGTCCTGCGCGGAATAGCTCTCCCTGGAAGCACACGAGCCAGGGTTTCCGCGTTCGCCGATGACGTCACCGTGTTCGTGTCTTGCCTCACGGACGTTCAAGCGGTGGTCGAGGCGCTCGCTCGATACGAAGAAGTAACAGGGGCCATCTTCAACCATAGCAAGTCTGTTGGCCTGCGGTTGGGGGCCTGGACCGGGGTAAACTCGCTTCCAGGTATTTTCAGCTGGACCGATGGACCGGTCCGCATTCTCGGTGTCTGGTTTGGACCGGGACTTCAGCTGGAAAAGAATTGGTCGGAAGTACAGTCTAAGGTCAAATCGTCAGTAAAGACTTGGATTGGAAGGAAATTGTCCTTGAAGGGTCGGGCGGAGGCGTGTGCTACATATGTCTTTCCGCTCATCCTTTACCGTTTGTCTGTACTTCCTCTCCCTGCAGAACGACTAACCCGCTTACAAGGGCGCCTTGATTCACTTTTGTGGAACGAGGGTAAGCATTATGTCTGCAGAGAGGTCTGTGTTCAAAGTCCGAGCAAGGGAGGCCTGGGTCAGCCCAGTCTCTTATGTCATAGAAACGCCGAGAGATTGGCTTTCCTGGGTCGTTCGCTTGAAGGAGACGCTCCTTGGGTCCCTGTGGTTGAGAACTCGTTTCCCAATCTCAAACCCAACCCTTCGGTAGAAGGTCGTCGTAGACCGAAGGGGGAGTCCAAGTTCTTCTCCGAATGCCGAACCGCTCTTAGAGCTTTGCCGGGGACCAATGTCCTCGATCAGCCAAGGAAGAAACTGTATCGGGATTTAGTGGAGGGGACCGCGAAGGATCCACTTTGTAGGCGGATGGGATGGTCGATGGAGGTTGTCCGTTCTCAATGGTGTTGGGCGCCGGGACGGGAGGTTCTGAATAACTCGGAATTCTCCCTGACTTGGCGACTGGTCCGAAATGCGCTGCCCCTCTTCGACGTACTTTTCCGGTATAAAGAACATACCAGTCGCTTCTGTCCGTGCTGTGACGAACGCGAGCCCGAAACAATCGAGCACGCGTTTTTTAGTTGCAGCCGGATACAGCCCCTATTAAAGTACGTCGAGGGGGTAACAGCTCGCATCGATGCCGAGTGTCTGCTCGATCTCGACGTAGGAACTTTTGTGTACAACATGGAGCCGCCGTTCCCCAGGTAGGAAAGTTTGGTTTTCCTGGCGATCCTAGCAGTAGCGCGCATGACCATTTGGATCACGCGCCTCAAGTTGGTCCACGAAGGGACATCTGTTCCTGATCGGGATCTGATCGTTTACTTTAAACATTTGCTTAAAGTAAAGATCAGATGCGATTGGAAGAGGTTGCCTAGAGTGGAATTTGACAAGAGGTGGGTGCACAACACTAGTTTGTGCATCCGTCGAGGAGCCAAGTTTCAATACGTGTTCCCTCCTTAGGCATGGCATGGGCGGTGCTGGGTCCTACGGAACCCATCCCGCCTAGGTTAGCATTATAAGTTCAGTAAAGTAACTCTTGACTGGTGGTACAAATGAGATCCTGTTCCTGATTTTATTTTTTGGTATTAGAGAACCTCTGAGTCTGCCCAACCCCCCTGCTCCTAATCTTTATTTTCTGATGCCCCCGGTCATCCCCCTACTCAGAGGTCACCTTCCTACCCCCTCCATCCGTTGCTTTATTTTCTCCCACCTCCATTAAGGCGACTTCGCCAAACCCCATTAGGGATGCTCTGCTTGTTTTCGGTTCCCCGGAAAACAGTGGGGGATCTAGCCACATAGAATAGTACAGGGGGGGGGGGTCTTACTAACAACACATTAGTAGTTTTTTCCTTTTTTTTTGAAATGAACATTTTCATTAGTTTTTTCCCACTCCACGAACATTTTATGCCAATTAATTCAAGAACTCTTTCTAATGAAATCGAACTTTATTTTCTCACACACACACACACACACACACAAAAAAAAAAAAAAAAATGCACACACAACATACAGAAATGAATATACAAATTGTACATAGTTAAATTTTACATTGAACGCTGGGGTTATTAGTTAGATTAGGATCCACAGAGTGATTGAGGTATTTTGGTAAATGTTGCCAGTCAAGAGTAAGACTTCAAAGTCTCATCTGTTACATAGTCAAAAAGACCCTGTACCCTCCCCCTCCCAATTTCTTGTAGGGCCTTGTGCCTAATTTTGTTGAATTGAATTTTTTGTACGTTTTTTATGTTCAATTTTTTCTTTCTCAATAAAATATATAAACAAGATCAAAGTGTAGTATCTGTTCTTCAGATGGGGCCTTCGGGACAAGATCAAAGTGTAGTATCTGTTCCGGCAGATACTGCAAGCTATGACTAGCTATGACTAGCAACGACCAGATGTGGGGGCAACCCCACATGCCTGACCTTTAACCAGCTCCCATTTCCCACCTCTCGGGAGCTGGTCCCCTTTTTCCCTTCCCCCTCCCTTCACTCCTCACATTAAAAATCGGCCTTGTGCCTAATTTGCTCGGTGGGGGAGCAAATAAATACCATCTGTTCCGGCAGATACTGCAAGCTATGACTAGCTATGACTAGCAAAGACCAGATGTGGGGGCAACCCCACATGCCTGACCATTAACCAGCTCCCATTTCCCACCTCTCGGGAGCTGGTCCCCTTTTTTCCCTTCCCCCTCCCTTCACTCCTCACATTAAAAATCGGCCTTGTGCCTAATTTGCTCGGTGGGGGAGCAAATAAATACCATCTGTTCTTCAGATGCTGCACTTCCATTTCTTGTTCTCTTTCAGCAGAGGAGAAATCCTTCACGATTGAGACAATTTTTATTTTTGTACCTTTTCTCCACGTTAAAAAACGACCCTGGTGTCTAACTCTGTCCCGTGGGGAGGCATAGTAAATAGGTACAATCTACTGTTGTGTTGCAGTAATTCTCCCTGAGACCCAGAGGTCGGTCGGTTCACTTTTGAAAGAGTAGGAGTTGGAGACTTGTATGCTTGTCAAGTGTACCATCCAAATCACACATGTCTTTTTCTTCTCCTCTGTAGTAGTCAGCCAAAATTTGCCTGTTGCGATGAGTCATTTCACTTTCACCCAGGGAAAATGTTGACATGCAAAAAAATCAGTCACGTGTCCCTTTTTCTTCTTTTTCTTTTCTTTCAATCTTGATGCATGTGCATTTCATTTTGTGACGTCACACTCATGTCATGGATTAAATGCTGATGCGACATTAACTTGGCATGTGAGTCGTCAATTTGTGTACGTGTACTGGCTTCAGCATTTAAATGACAGAGCCAGCAACTATGTTACAAATATACAGTTCAAAGAAAACTAATTTAACATAATATTTGCTGAAAAAAGAAAAAAAATTGTAAAAAAATCTCATTTAAAAATTATTTTAAAACTGATGCATTTTTAACTTAAAATTAAACTCATGTGTAACTTAGTAATTAAATATGATTGGTCAACCGTCTTCACCAGACTGGTTGCATATTAGCCGTACTTCCATGCCATGGGCATTTAAATGAGGGAGTCAGTGACTACGTTACATGACTATTGTTCTCATCTTGATTGTTATTTGCACAATGCTTCGGTTGATGTAACCTCCACCCTTCTTCAGGTGTATCTTGTATATTTTTATCTGCTTGTCAACTGTTTCACAACTGTACATGAGTGGTCGTGAAAAATGACAGCTTCATTATGTTTAGAATAAGTAAGTTTGAAAACACTTTTTATAAAACGTGGCAAGCTGGTCTAATAGTTATCATACTTGACTCACTGTCTTTAGCTTTGGGTTTTGATCTCAGCTCAAGTATTTTTTACTTTCAAGAAGTGAACTGTTTAGAAAAATATTATACTCCTATGCACATGTCTCAGTTTCTTTTCGTTTTTTTCCTTCATGTGTTTTTGTTTTTTTGAAGGAATTTAATGTTATGTTTAATACCTATGGTATTTGTGTTTTTGATGAATAAGAAATCTGCATTAATCTCCATTTATAATATTTTGATTGCAAAAATTCCCTCTGGACCAATATTTGCAACAAAGGTTTGCAACAACAGATGCCACATACAAATTTATTATGTCTAGACTATTAGCCACTATCTTATGTAACTTTAGAACGCCATTTTAGACACATTTAGTCGTTATAATAAAATCCTACATTTTATCCTAGGGGCAACATCATCACAATTGCAACCATCTTTAGAGGAAAGAGTTCTTATTTTTCCCTTTAAATAAAGTCCTACCACCCCTAGTCATCACTGGGAGGAATTCTGCACATTTTCACCCTTCATAACTGGATTATAAACTCACAAACATAATAGAATCTTTCCCTTTTTTGATTAAAAAATAAAGTCTCCCCAAACTAATTCTGCTCAATCTGATTGGCTGAGCTTTTCTTACATTTTACAGTGTAAGTTTGCATTTCCTTTCTCTCTCTCTCTCTCTCATTACCTCTCTCTGTATATTTTCTTCCCAACTCTCTTTCTCTTTTTCTCTCTCTTTTGCTCTCTTCCTCTCTGTCTCTTTCTCTCTCTTGCTTTTGAAATTTCTTTTTATGCCAAAAAAAATTTCACAGTGATGCTGAAAGAAAAACAACAACCATTTATTTCCTCCTTCTCTCACTCACTCGCTTTGTACATTTGTTCCAGTAATTGATTATATTTCTTTCAAACAGTTACGTGTTTTTTATATGTACACTCTATTATGATCGTTGCCGAAAAAAAATGTTTTGGTAATATCATCTACTGGATTCTCAACATTATGCACATGCTAACTTTTTTTATGGATTGGGGTAAATTTGTGCATTAAGTCCACCTCCACAATTTTCTTTAGAATGACGACTCTTAGAGGTTTTCGACTATGCTGATTAAGAAAGTCTCATTCAAATTTTGTGGAGACAAGTACTTATAGAGATACAAAGACCTGTATTATGCACTGTAATTCACTGGCTGCCAGGTTTGTATGCATACACGATAAACAAATCTACTTCTCTCTTACCAACATTGCAACCCTCCAATTTTTTCTTTTTTAGTATTTGCGAGTGGGTATGCTGACAACGATTATCACAGTTAATTTGGGGGAATTTTTTTCCATCCCCCCCTCCCAAAAGGTGGTTGTTTACTCCAAAAGCTGTTCTTTATATGGAGATCTTGGAGGTGTCTATTCCGAATGCCGTTCTTAAGATGGGGAGGTTGATGGTGTCTTTTCTGAAAGCCATTCTTAACATAGTGAATTTGAGATGTCTATTCCAAACACTATTCTTAACATGACAATACTCAGAGAAATGAAGTGAAAAAACTCGTAATTGTGTTGTTTTACATGTTAATAAAAGACAACATAAAACTGGAATTTACTTTAATACTTTTGTGGAAGAGTTGAAAAGAAGAGGAAGACTTGGACAACAGAAACGGACTGTTACCTGTAGTTTGACTGTTACCATCATTGTTCTACCCAGAAACTCTCATGAATTCTTTCAAACGTGGCCATCGAAGCTTTTTCTTATACTATCCAGATTGAATCTTTCTCGGAGTTCATTAGATCTAAGCCTTTAAGACACACATTACGCATTCATCGTTCATCGTATCATTCTCTTCTTGCAATATATGTCGTCCACCCTCACTGGCCAGACATCACTTCCATATAGCATAATAGACTTTTCCTTTGGTCATCAGTGGAAACGTACTGCTCGTTAATGGTAAAAGTTCACATAACTTACTCCATCCGCTCCTAATTCTAGTTATTACACTAGCACCTGCTCTAAGGTCACCTATATTCTAAACAACCTCAATGACTTCACCATCACTCAGGTGAAGCAAATTCAGATTTTTCATAAAGGTGATATTTTTGGTTTGTTTTTAAAGATTATGACATGCTGAACGTTTTAGAGTCAAGTTAGTATTATGTAGGAAAAAATATGTTTAACATTTTTTTTAATTTATGGTGTCATATTAGAAATGAGCCAAGGTACTATCAAATATAGTGTAATCTAGGAAATAAGCCGAAAATACTAGCATTTTTACTCATTTGAAAAGTGTTTTTCCTCAGATTTCATGCATAATACTATTTTAATATTTTAATTTCAAAACGTTCATCATGTCATAATCTAAAAAAAACAGGAAGAAATTATTCGCTTATACACTATTTTTAATCATCTCTAATCTTAACATATGCCAAAATGAATTTGATCCATTCAATTTATGCCTCCGATAGGTAGTCTATTGAGAATATCCTCTTTTAGGGGAGATAAATTCTCGACTATAAACTATAAATATACTCTAATAGACTTTAATAGACAGGTTCCCTCAAAAAAGAAAACATGAATGCCAAAAAAAGTTGGGGATCAATTTAATGTTGTAAACAAGACTCTCCATTCAAAATAATAGAAAATTAAGTAAAAAATAAATTAAAAATATTTACCAGTTTTGCATTAACTTGCCTTAAATTTTACAGGATTCTTTTCATTACTTGAAAGACCTCAATAATCATTTCTCAAGTTTTTGGTAATTTTCTAGTTTATAGCTATTATATTAGGATATGTTATATATATGTTATATTAGGAAAATTACATATATGTTATATATATATATATATATATATATATATATATATATATATATATATATATGTTAGAAAAATTGCATGTTATATATATGTTATATAAGGAAAATTACAGATATGGTATATATATATATATATATCCATGTTATATTAGGAAAATTACATATATGTTATATATATATATATATATATATATATATATATATATATATATATATATATATATGCTAGGGCGAATGAACTCTTTTTCTGGGTCAACGGCCAACTAGCACCGTGTATATGTGTGTGTGTGTGTATTGGGGTGGAGAGGGCTCCCGTAAGCCGTGGTGAAGGCAACCTTTCTAGGAGAAGCAAATCTCTGATTTAAAAAACCATAAAGCAGAAGACCATTACCCGTATTAAGCTGGTCTGCAGTTTAATTTGTTGCTGGCTATCTTGCTCTTGCTTGTTGCTGGATCTGAACATTTTGAACCGAGAGAGAGACTTAGCTGTCGTACAAAGCTAAGACTCTGTAACATCATATTTGCATAGATACTCCCTCAGGCATTTGGGCTCATGGATTTTAAATGTCTGAGGGAGTGGCACTCGTCTGACAAGACGTTGCAATCAGCATATATATGCTATATTAGGAAAATTACATATATGTTATATATATGTTATATTAGGAAAATTAAATATATGTTATATATATATATATATATATATATATGTTATATTAGGAAAATTACATATATGTTATAGATATGTTATATTAGGAAAATTACATATATGTTATATATATATGTTATATTAATAAAATTACAGATATGTTATACATATATATATATATATATATATATATATATATATATATATATATATATATATGTTATATTAGGAAAATTACAGATATGTTATAGATATGTTATATTAGGAAAATTACATATGGTTTATATATATATATATGTTATAATAGGAAAATTACATATATGTTATATATATATATATATATATATATGAGGAAAATTACATATATGTTATATATATACATATATATATATGTTATATGAGGAAAATTACATATATGTTATATATATATATATATATATGTGTGTGTCATATAAGGAAAATTACAGATATGTTATATATATATATGTGTTATATTAGGAAAATTACATACATGTTATATGTTATATTAGGAAAATTAAAGATATATATATGTTATATTAGGAAAATTACAGATATGTTATATATATATGTATATATTAGGAAAATTACATATATGTCATATAAGGAAAATTATATATATGTTATAGATATGTTATATTAGGAAAATTACAGTTATGTTATATATATATATGTATATATATATGTTAGGAAAATTACATATATATTATATATATTGTATTAGGAAAGTTACAGATATGTTATATATATATATATATATATATATATATATATATATATATATATATATATATATATATATATGTTATATTAGGAAAATTACACATATGTTATAGATATGTTATATTAGGAAAATTACACATATGTTATAGATATGTTATATTAGGAAAATTACACATATGTTATAGATATGTTATATTAGGAAAATTACACATATGTTATAGATATGTTATATTAGGAAAATTACACATATGTTCTCTCAGGAAAAGTACATATATGTTAAATGTGTATGTCATATTAGGAAAATTACAGTGGTGAATATAAATTAATTGTTTATATGAGTATTTTTTTTCATATTTTACGAAATTATTAATAATTGTATTCATTTATAGTTTGCAATTTATTCAGAAGCTTCATAATTAAACTGTAATCAACATCATTTTATATCAAGCTCTATGGTTTGGTGAAAGTGTAACTGCAGACTAAAAGGTGATGTGCTTATCGACTGTACAACTAAGAAAGTAGCAAACAAGTAACAGCAATAGCAAAGTGATGACAAAGCCAGATGAATGCTTAAAAACAATGAATATCATGTGTTTATTTTGCCACAAGAAAACAGTAAAGTAACAGAAATCAAGTATCTTGATTGTTGCAGTTTGAGGTTGGACGTCTTACGGGATTGAAATTCGGGCATCCTTGATGTATGATGACGTGCCTCAGGTTGGTCTGGGATGTATAGATGGAATCTGATACTGGAAAAGGTAGCCAGATGTTAAGGGACACATGAATGGGTAGCTGGATGTCAACAGACATTGGAACAGATAGCTGGATATCAAGACATTGGAACAGATAGCTGGATGTCAACAGACATTGGAACAGATAGCTGGATGTCAACAGACATTGGAACAGATAGCTGGATGTCAACAGACATTGGAACAGATAGCTGAATGTCAACAGACATTGGAACAGATAGCTGGATGTCAACAGACATTGGAACAGATAGCTGGACGTCGGTGGGGTCTTGAACAAGTAGCAGGACATCAATGGGTGCTGAAATTGGAACTGAATGTTGGTGCGCACTGAAACAGGTAGCTGGGTATAGGAAAACACTGGCATAGATAGAGACATTATATGGTGTTGGGACAGGTGATTGGACATTGATAGATACTGGAACAGGTGGCCGGATGTCAACAGGTGCTGGAACTGGTGTGGCAGTCTGAGAGGAGAGTCTCAAAAAGCAGACGGCAGTGGAGAGTGAAAGTTATGTCGCATTCAAGTAGTTTATAAATCGTCCTTAAAAGGATGGTTTGAATTGTATTGTTTGTGGTTAGTTCTTAAAAGGACTGGTTGGGTACTGCTACTGGTCCTTTCGGCTGCTGGGTTTGACAACTTGCCGAGAGCGTGTCAAAGTTAGAATTTGGAGTTTCCTTGAACTCTCCAGATGTGAGAAATTGACACTAGGGTTAGAAAATGAGTTTGAAAAGTCAGCACCCTAGCACTCTGACTTCATCCATCAACCTCTGGAATGTCTGAGCTGCATTGCGCAGTTCAAAGGGTATTTTTATAAATTCATAAAAAGTGCTGACTCCTGTCCTTAGGATGTCCTCCAGAATAACTGGAACTTAATAATATGCTTTGGTGAAATTAATTTTTGAGAAAATGCGGGCGCCTTGCAAGCTTGAGGCAAAGTTGTGAATGTGTAGGGCAGGATACCGGTCAAGTATGGTAGATGCATTGAGCTTCTGGTAATTCACACAGATTCTCAATTCCCCGTCAAGTTTGGGTACAAGATTAAGTTGTGAGGCATAGAAACTGTCTGAGGGATGAATGATGTTATCCACCAAATCTCAAACATTTTTTGTGCAAATTTATGTGGAGGGGGTTGTTGTAGTCGGGAATATCCTGGTTTCCTAATGGTCTTAATGTACGTTTTGCCTTTGTGTATCTCAAATATAGTTATCTTCTTCTGTGGCATTAGTTGATCGACACTAGATCGTTTATGGTTTTCTTCTACTTTAAAATTTTTTTATCAAATCTCTTTGGGAAAGATTTTTGCCATCATCACTTGGTGGATAGGTTTCAGTGTGTTGTTTGATGGCATTGTTGATGAATATAACGTTTATATACTTTTCTATTTTCTCGGTAGTAGACTAGATATGGTGGGCTGTTTCTGTCATATCCGACAAATATCCCCTCTTGGCACTTTGGGTCTAGTTTTCCTTTTGTGTCAGAGTAGGTATAACACACCAAACCGAAAATGTGCATTTTCGAAAGATCAAGTTTTTTCCCAGTTATTTCATAACAGAGCCTCTGCTTTAAACGCTTGTTGAAGCACTTATATCCTATATCTCCGGATGTCATAACAGTATTGTGATGGTTGGGGGAGGGGTGTATATGAGTCGCCAGTGTCGTAACAAGGAATGGCCGATCCTCATCGATGCCAGCGTCACATCAGCGACGTGAACACGGATAAAAATTGCTCACACCTCAACATAAACAAAAAAATAATAAATAAAAGTGTCAGAATAAGCATAATGGCGAAACGAATTTTAACGTTTCTAACAAGGTTTTATTTAACAATGAAGATCAATCATTTTTTGCTGTATTTTATATGCTTGTGCTGTGTCGACACTCAAGAGGAAAAAAAGTCCTTGAATGATTTACGAGATGCTCGTAGTTGTTGGAAATAAGTGATTTTTACAATCATGTATCGTCATGAGGACTTTATTTTTCTTAAATATATAACTTGAGTAAAAACTGTACCAAATAAAGGAAAAGAGAAAACTTCCTCTGACTGAAGCAATTATGTTCTTTTTAGAAAAAAAAATTCTTTTTATTTACAAAAGGAATTTAACATTTGTTAAATTGGTTAGTCCCAGTAATGTGGTAATTTTGCTCCATAAATGTGTCCGAGATGCCAAAAGGTTTTCTGTTTAAATCTGCCGGGTCTATGAGGCTGGCTAGGTCTGAGGGTATTAAATGTAATATGGTAGTTGCTCGATTGTCAGGGTGTTTATTTCTACTTTAGAAAAATTTTCCTTAAAGGCAGATATCACAATTTTTGCTGTTCGTGTGTTTTTTTTTTTTTAATTTTTATTTTCATTCCACTATCGGATAGTTTTGTTACGTCATCAAGTTATTTATACCACGTGTGAATATTGTAGTATTGATGACATCTGTCTTCAGTAATTTCATCTTCCACAGTCATTAATAGGGCTGCGACAACAGCATATTCTTTTCATTCTTTTGACTCTCAAGTTTATATCCGATACAGTAAGACACAGTCAATCAACCGAGAACCACATCAGTCTATATAAAAACATATAAGATATTAACGGATATATATTCAAGAGTAAAAACAATGAAAAGAATATGCTGTTGTCACAGCCCTACTTATTAGGTAGTATAGTCTTTTGTGTACATATATTTTAAATTTTGTACCCTTTTTATGCTTGAATTCATTTCCTTTAAAAATTACCATGGCTCCATTTTTGGTTGTAGTTTTTACGGAAAATATGTCTTTTGGGTAGGAGGGTATAAGCGTGGCCGTAGTATAAGTAGCACCATTTTTAGGGTAACTGTGACACAGTTTCCATTTATGTCTAATAGGCATATTTCAGCGTCTCCTCTTTTTAATGCTATACCACTAGTGTTTTTTATCTGCTAGCTCCATATAGCAGTTTTCTGACTAGAAATTTTCATCAAAGTTTTTAAATTTCTTTACATCTCTAACGATATGTGAAGTAGTTCCTGCATCGCCTAGTAAGCCCATGCGTGATATAGACTTTCATATGTAGTAGTCCTCTATTTTCTTTGATATCAATCCTTTTTCATAGTATCCCGTTGGTGGTAACGGCTGAACGCTCTCTTGTAGGTGGTGCTTTTGCAATAGTTACACCATGGTTTTCGTTTTTTATCATTGTTAGGACAAGTTGTGGAGAGATGCTCTTTTCCATTACAAGTAAAATGCAGGGTGTCTCGCTCGTCATGATTATCGTTCCTCATAATAGTGCTTGAAAAAGAATAAGTTAAGTTCATGGCATCGTCACTGCTCGACTGGTCTTTGTGTTTTAATGTTTCTTTGAAACTGTGAACTTCGGTTTTAAATTCCGAGAACGTTAGTTCTTTATTGCTGTGGGTTACATAGATAGAAAAAGAGTCAAAGTAGCTAGGTAGCCCTTTTAATATCATTGTAATGACCAAGGCATCATTCCACTGTTTGTCCAGCATTTTCTGAGAACTGTTTCTGCCGTTATTATATAGTCCATGACGCTTTCATCAGTTTTCTTCTTTTTTTTTTTTTTTGTTTTTTACATGGGAGTCACCACTTATCAAGGCCCGGAGGCCACTCAGGTATAACGGTTATTGCGTGTACAGTAATCAATGAGATAGTATTGTAGTAATCATTAGTATTGGAGATTTGATAGAGCGTCTTACTTAAGGGGCGGTTTGTTAGGAATTGGTTTATGTTGGATTTGAAGACATCCAAGTTGTAGTCAGGTGGGAAACAGGCGAACGGAAGAGAGTTCCACAATCGTGCACTTCTGAGAAAGAAGCTCTGCTCATGGAATTTACGTTTGGATTTAGACACAGATAAAGAGTGGGGAAAATTATTGACAGTAGTTTTGGTTAGATGGGTGTTTCTCGTGAAAGATTGGCGAGGGGGGGGGCGAGAGATTGGAGCTCAGACGAGCACTTGCCATGGAAATAACGATAAAACAAAGATAGGCTCGCAACGTCTCTTCTGTGTGAGAGAGGCTGCAGAGAAGAGAAAAGGGCATCCCCCACCAAATCCCGAAGTCTATTTTGTACTCTGTCAAGGCAGGATTGGTTGTTTTTAGCAGTTCCTGCCCAGATGTGGCAGCAGTACTCCATCCTTGGACGTACTTGGCTTTTATACAGATAGAGAATTGCATCAGTAGTGAGATATCTTCTGGAGCGGTAGAAGGATTCCACCATTTTCCCAGCATACCTGGCAACAGATATGATGTATGTGTTCCATTTCAGATTAGGAGTAAAGGTCAAACTCAGAAGCTTGTCAAAACATGGAGCCTCCCCATGGAGCCATCCATTTTAATTGATGCCAGATGGGGATCAGAGCATTGATGATGTAAAGATAAAAGCTTGGTTTTGGATGCATTAAAAGTGACTAGCCACCTCTTCCGCCATTGTACCACGCGCTCAAGATCAGAGGAGAGAAAATTAGAGAGAACTTTTTCATTTACGGCCTTTGATGCGTTGCCATAGATGGTCGTGTCATCAGCATAGATGTCAACGAATGATTTTAGTATGTGTTTTAGGAGATCATTGATGTAGATCAGGGAGAGAGTTGGGCCCAGGATTGACCCCTGAGGGACTTCAGCATTAATACTTTGGACCTCTGATTTCTGCCCATCAACAACTACTCTTATAAACATATCAGAGAGAAATGATTTAATGATTGAGAAAACATTTCCAGTAATACCATAGCTGGAAATCTTGTGAAGTAGGCCCTTATGCCATACCTTATCGAAGACCTTCGATATGTCAAGAGCAATTGCCCTCAAAAGGAAACCTTTGTCAAGAGATACACTAATCCTATGTGATATAACCGTTAACACATCTGCTGTAGATCTTGCAGAGCAGAAACCATATTGTGTGTCACTAAGAAGGTTGTTTCTGTTGAGGTGGTGTACTACTTCTTTATTTAATATGGATTCCAACAACTTACTCATGACACACAGGAGACTTATTGGTCTGTACTGAGAGGGAGATGACTTTTCACCTGAATTCTTAAATACAGGGCATACTGATGAGGTTTTCCAGGGTGTTGGAAAGCACTTCTCCTTACGGCAACGCTTAAACAGTTTTGTAAATATGGGGGCAAGTTCTGGTTGAAGCTTTTTCAGCACTATAACTGGAATGCCATCAGGGCCAGTTGCTTTACTGGAATCAAGCTTCTTGATTAGCTTGGCAACCTCATGCACAGATATTTGTATTTTGCATAGCGTGTTGTCTGTTATAGGAGGAAATACAGGGAGTTGATGACCATTGTCGTGTAGCAACCCCCCCTAATGAACTATACTCTCTGGCGGATCAATGCTTCCCTGTAAGTTCTTCGGCCATAGACTGGCCAATCGACAGGCAGGGCGCATTGATCCTACTGTCCCCAAAAAGAGTGCAGGGGACATCCAACAGTCAGCACAGAGCTGCGAGCGAAGACACACCTTCCTCTCCTCCTCGCCCAGCACCGACAGTCCGACGTGGACCTGACTCAAGAACTTCGAGCTCCACCACTATTATCTCGTGGAATAAAGACTTGCAAAGGTTCAATGTTAAAAGGAGTTTGTCGTTTTTTATCGAGGGTTCTAAAAGATAAATAATTAGCTGGGGTACAACTACCCCACTAAAAATGGTGACCCGACGGAACGCTCCTCGTTAAAAAAAAACTTCTCAAACAAAAAAGAATATTTTTTAAAGAGAACGTACAAAGTTTCTTCCAAACATTTGCAAAAACAAAAAGAAATTACGGAGAGCACTCAAAACGAACAACAACTACAGACTGAAAGAAGAAATAATATTTCATATATATATATAATTCTTCGAAGGGATTCGCACAAAAAGAAACAAAATTTTTTTTTACCAACCAAAGAAAAAAAAGGACAATTCTTTGTGTTAAAAAAATCCCACATGGCCCCTCCCTCACCCACCTCCAAAACGCACATACACGTCAAAAGTATCGGCGTCAAGGTGTCTGTGGCTTACAAAGGAAGGAAACTAAAAAAAAAAAAAAAGCGGCCTGATATTCTCCATAGAGAATATATTACAAAAAAAAAAAAAAATGAATTTTGGTTAAAACAGCCATTTCCAGCTAACAAGCTCTCTATTCCTCCCCCCCCCCGATAAAAAAAAAAAACCCCAAAATCATCTTCCAAAAATCAAATACTTATCACCGAAAACCATTCAACAACACCGGACATATTGTTCCCCCACGGAAAAATAAAAAAAACATCCCCGCCGGACACATTCATGCAGTTCAAACACCACGTGTCATATATAGACTTAAAAACGTTTTAAACGGATATTCTTCCCCTGCCAGCAAAAGAAAAAAACCAACGTGAGTACTTGCTTCATATAAAATAAACGCACGCACACACACACACATAGTTTTTCTATTTTACCAGAAATATAAAAAAAAAAGAAAAAGCATAGTCTATCAATTTATTTTATTGTTTAAAAATATATATGTATATATATATATATATATATATATATATATATATATATATATATATATTTTTTTTTTCTCCTACGTACAGTTCGATACCTTTTCTAAATACCCCACGCCACACGTGCTTCGGCTTAAATGTTCCTTTTCCTATTAGAATAGATTTTTTTTCTCGGTCCTCCCAGAAGGGACCCATAAAAGTATATTTCTTCATTTTTTTTTATTTTTAGTACTTCCAATATTTCTTGTGTTCCTTTGGCATTATCCTTCAAGTCGGATAACTGAATATTCTTTGGTCTGTTCCTTTTTTTTTTTTTTTTTTTTTTTTTACGTTAGTTAAACATGTCCACCGTATTGCCTGCCTTTGCTGGCGACGTGCGAGTTTGGTTTGCCCAATTGGAATCTCATTTTTTGGCAAACAACGTATCGGAGCAGACAAAACTGCACATATTATTCAGTGCATTCTCCGCATCGTTGACGCCAGTTATCAAGGATTTGATAACTGACACCCCCATTAATTCTACCTATGAAAGCATAAAGCTGGAGGTGCTGCTCCGAACGTCAGTCTCAGCAGAGAGGCGTTTCCAAACGTTGGTCCATGATGAACTTTTAGGGGACCGTATGCCAACGGAGTTACTCCGTAGAATGAGAGAACTGGCAGAAGACGTCCCGGCCGACAGTGCCCTTATAAAGCAGCTCTTTATTTCGAGGCTGCCGTCTCAAGTAAAGGCAATTTTGGCACCTATGGTTGAGAAGCAATCTGTAGATACCATAGCAGCATCGGCGGATAGTGTGATGGAATTCTATAGGGGACCTACCACCGCTGCGATCCCTCAGCCACAGGCTGAAGTTTTTACACATGCTGCTGCGACTGGGAATGCAAGCCGAGACGCCACGTCTTTGGCTATACTTGACGCTATTGAGCGTCTCACCAAAGAGGTAAAAAAATTAAACGCAACTAGAGCACCATCGCCCAGACGCCACTTCCGAGGTCGCTCACCATCTCCCCATCGCCGCCGCCAGTCTAACACGCCAGGGCTATGCTTTTACCATAGCCATTTTGGAGCAGAGGCACAGAGGTGCACAATGCCCTGTTCGTTTTCGAACCAGGAAAACTAAGGTCTGGGGACTTGAGCACGGCAAGCTCTTCACCAGGTATGCACACAAACTGTGCCTATTTTATTATAGACTCGCTATCCCAGGCACTTTGCCTGGTTGATACGGGAGCCGCTTGCAGCATATGGCCGCTAAAACTCCTTGGTAAAAAACCACCAGTATCGCCAATCACATTGCAAGCGATAAATCACTCGGCAATCCCCACGTATGGTCAAATTTCTCGTTCTTTAGACTTGGAATTACGGAGAGACTTTACGTGGGTCTTCACGGTGGCCGACTTACCGTACCCCATACTAGGCGCGGACTTTCTGCACCACTTTAACCTAATAGTGGACATGCGAAGACGTCGGCTGATAGACGCTAATACGGAACTTTCCGTCTCTGGGGTAAAAACAAACACCCCCGCTATCAGCCCGGTATTCTTCATTGCTGCGTCTGATGACCCATACCAGACTTTACTGCAAGCATACCCGGAATTGACCAATTTAAATTTTGTGGTCAGCAAACCCACTCACTCAACAAAGCACCATATTGAGACCACAGGTGCACCTGTGTTCTCACGACCACACCGCCTCCCTGCTGATAAACTTAAGGCAGCAAAGGCAGAATTTAGCCATATGCTGCAGCTGGGAATAATTCGCCCCTCGTCCAGTCCATGGGCTTCCCCTTTGCATATGGTCCCTAAGCGTGATGGGGATTGGCGTCCGACTGGGGACTACCGACAACTGAATGCCATGACGGTACCCGATCGTTACCCAATCCCACACATTCAAGACTTTGCTTCCTCGCTGCATGGTTGTAAGACCTTCTCTAAGCTAGATCTGGTTAAGGCTTACCATCAGATCCCGGTGAATCCGGCCGACATACCCAAGACTGCGGTTACAACTCCATTTGGAGCGTTTGAATTTTTAACTATGCCCTTCGGTTTGCGAAACGCGGCTAGTACCTTTCAGCGCTTCATGGACGAAGTAGTGCATGACTAGACTTTGTCTATAATTATATAGATGACATTCTCGTGGCAAGCGCCTCACCTGAGGAACATGCCACTCACCTCCGCCTACTGTTCGAACGGTTTCAGAAATACGAGGTGTGGTAAATGCGTTTTCGGTGCTTCGTCGCTAGTTTTCCTGGGCCACATTATCAGCCCAGACGGTATATCTCCGTTACCAGAAAAGGTGAAGGCCCTACAAGACCTTCAACCACCTACTTCACTTTGCCAACTAAGGCACTTTCTTGGTCTGTTGAACTATTACAGACGTTTCATCCCACACTGTGCGGATCTTCTAGCCCCTCTTTCCGACCTGTTACGCAACAGGAAGAAGAAAAACGAGCAAATCTCACTTAATGAGGTCCAACTAGAAGCGTTCAACGAAGTAAAAACAAAGCTAGCGATGACATCCTTACTTGCACACCCCATACCTGATGCCCAGTATTCTCTGGTCGTTGATGCATCAGGCACAGCTGTAGGTGCAGTGTTGCAACAGCAGCACCAACAACAATTACAGCCTCTCGCATACTTTTCGAGACAGCTGAAACCGGCAGAACAACGTTACAGCACGTTTGGCCGCAAACTCCTAGCAATATACCTCGCAGTGAAAAATTTCCAACATTCACTCGAGGGCCGTCAATTCGTGATCTACACCGATCACCATCCGCTTACATACGCACTGCGTGCTAAGCCGGACAAATATTCTCCCCGTGAAACTCGCCACTTGGATTTTGTTTCACAATTTACTAGCGATATCCGACATATTTCTGGTGAACAGAATGCTGCGGAAGATGCTTTGTCTCGCCTTCCACTTAATTCTCTGTCCTCACCATCGGATATCGACTTACAGCAAATGGCCCTAGACCAGCCAAGTCTGGACACTTTGGATCCGTCGTCACCTGAATTTGCAACTTGCAAATTCGCATACCTGCCTGTGCCCACTTCAGACACACAGATCATTTGTGACACCGCAACGGATTCACCTCGACCACTAGTTCCAATGACTCATCGTAGAGTTGTTTTTGACACCCTACACAATCTGGCACACCCCGGATGCAAAGCCACAGTGAAGCTGATTACAGCTAGATTTTTCTGGCCAAATATGAGGCGTGATATCACTGCCTGGACACGTTCCTGTGTATCCTGCCAAAAGTCAAAGATGCACAAGCATATCCGTGCACCCCTAGGAACATTCAGCACCCCAGACGCTCGGTTTAGCCATGTTCACATAGATCTGGTTGGACCATGGCCGGTCAGTCAGGGATTTACTTATCTCCTGACCTGCATAGACCGTTTCACACGGTGGCCCGAGGCCATTCCCCTCACAGACATTTCGGCTGAGTCCGTAGCGCGAGCCCTTATATCAGGCTGGATATCGCATTACGGAGTTCCCACCACTGTAACCACGGATCGTGGTGCACAGTTTGAATCCCACCTATTCCAGGAACTTTCCAGAATTCTAGGGATCCAACGTATTCGCATGACAAGCTATCACTCAGCTTCGAACAGGATGATAGAGCGCTTCCATCGCCAATTAAAAGCTGCACTACGTGCTTATCCTGACCAACAGAGATGGAACGAATACGTACCTGTTGTTCTCTTAGGCTGTCGTGCTGCCATTAAAGAGGACCTGGGATACTCTCCAGCCGAACTAGTTTAAGGTGCACCTCTATCGTTGCCAGGTCAAATGCTAAGCCCGACAGAGTCTGCACAAATGGATTCAGCTCTGTACGTTGACAGACTGCGAGCTTATTTCAATAAGCTCCCACCTATGCATACTAGGGAACAGACCATAAAATCTTCGGTCCCAAAGGACATTTCATCTTGGACTCACGTTTTCCTTAGGAAGGACTCTGTGAAAGCCCCTCTTACTCCACCTTATACCGGTCCTTATCACGTGCTTTCACGTACTAACAAACTTTTCACCATAGACATCAGTGGTAAAAAAGAAACTGTCTCTATTGACAGAATAAAAAAAGCCTTTCTGGACACGAAAACGCAAGAGCCACACATTCCCCCTACATACATGCATCATCAACATACACCTGAAGCAAGTACTCCCAATGCAGACAACTACGTTACTACCACGCGTAGTGGTCGTAGAGTGCATTGGCCAAAGAAGTTGTGCAAGACTGTATATATATAAAAAAAAAAATTAAAAAAAAAACATTTTTTTTTTCCTCACACAAAATTTTTTTTGCACAAAGACATTTTCTTCTTTTATAAAAAAATAAAATAAAATCCTTTTTCTTCATCCTCAGCATGAAAACTCAGCTTTTCACTGAAAAACAAGAACATTTTCTCATTAAAAAAAAAAAAAAACTTTTGTGAACATTTTTTTTTTCTCTCTCTTAACGACTGCTACATTTCTTCTTTATCGGCTTTCCGCCTAAGCAGGGGGTGATGTAGCACCCCCCCCCTAATGAACTATACTCTCTGGCGGATCAATGCTTCCCTGTAAGTTCTTCGGCCATAGACTGGCCAATCGACAGGCAGGACGCATTGATCCTACTGTCCCCAAAAAGAGTGCAGGGGACATCCAACAGTCAGCACAGAGCCGCGAGCGAAGACACACCTTCCTCTCCTCCTCGCCCAGCACCGACAGTCCGACGTGGACCTGACTCAAGAACTTCGAGCTCCACCACTATTATCTCGTGGAATAAAGGCTTGCAAAGGTTCAATGTTAAAAGGAGTTTGTCGTTTTTTATCGAGGGTTCTAAAAGATAAATAATTAGCTGGGGTACAACTACCCCACTAAAGTCGCATAGGGTAGAATTAGCTGCAAAGTTCTTGGCAAATAGTCTGACCTTGTCTGATGCTGACGAGATGATCTCAGGTTCATTGATGATAGTTGGGATAGAACGCACGCTTCTGTTCAAGATCCTGTTTGCTATTTGCCAGAACTGGTGGGAACGAAGCTGCTGCTCAGCTACTTTGGATTTAACAGACTGAGCATATAGCTCTCTTGCATTTTTTATTATTCTTTTACAGTGGTTGCTGGCAGTCCTAAAAGCAGATTTAGTCTCAGTACATCTATTACGTTGGTAGCTATGGAAAAAGTGATTTCTGTGTGCGATGGCAGCAGCACATTCAGGGGAGAACCATGGCTGGTTGTTAGGTTTTTGTTGGAATTTTTTTGGATGGTATGAATCGGTCTATGCCTACAATTAACCATTCGGTCAGGTCTGATACTATAGAGGACACATCTTTTTTAAACATGGAATGCAGAGGTAGGTCAGATATGAATGTACGGAAGCTATCCCAGTCAGCCATAGAGTATTAATATACAGTACGGTGGAGAGGTACGTCTGAAGACTTATTACATTTCGTTTTTATCTTAACTGCTACAACAGAGTGTCAGAGGATCTCAGAGGAGATAGAACAGAACATGAACAGAGCTCAGGGGAAGTTGTGAGGAAAAGGTCTAGAAGGCTTGCATATTGGCCAGTAGTATCGGGCACATGGGTGGGTTCGTGAACAATCTGAGTGAGGTCATAGGCAATGGCAAAATCATGACAAAACCTCCCCTCGTCATCGGTTTTATTTGAGTGGGTCAGCCATTCCACATTATGGACATTGAAGTCACCACAAATGTGAATGTTAGCCGAAGAATGAGCAGACAGGATGTGGTCAATTTTCTCAGATATGCTCTTAAAGATAGTAACACCGCTGTTGTGAGGGCGATAGAGGGCAAATATGAATGCAGTGGTGTAAGCTAGTGCAACCCAGAAGCACATATAAGGTAAATTAGGGTCTTCTCTGGAGATATCCCTACCACATAGAAAGCCATCTTTGATGTAGGCACATATTTCATGCCCATGGCGATCTTGGGGGTCAGATTTAGATGTTAAGTTAGAGTATCCTTTAATTATGAATTCGTCTAGAGAAGTGGTTGGCTGTATGCCAGTTTCACTTAGAAAGAATATGTCCGGTTTCATCTCCTGTAATTGTGTTTCAACCTCTGGAAGGTTGGAACGTAGACCCCTGATGTTGGAGAAGGAGACCTTGTAGTAGGAGTCTACATTGGAGGATGGGGTTCTAGGTTTATTTGTGTTTCTTTTTTGGAGATTTGTCATGATTGTTGAGGTTTTGGGGTTTGTGGAGCAGGTCGGTAGACTTGGTTGGAGCAGGACAGAGAGGGAAAATAAGAGAGAAAAAGACAAGAAAATTGTTTTTTTTTTGTAGCACATGATAAGGTAAAGCTGTATCAATTACCCACTAGTATGGCATCAAGAGGCCCTACCAGAAACTACTGTATGGTCCAGAATCCATTCACCAAATGGCGATACAGCAGCCCCAGTACTTTGCACCTGCTGATAGGACAGCCTCCTTAGTGGTTAATCCAAGGTTCGGGTCCCTGACTATCAGGCGGATAACGTCAGCCCAGATGAAACGTTTACCTCCAGCACCCTTACTAGTGACATGACCACAAGGATAGACATAGAAACAGAAATTTTCCGACATCTCAGGCTACTCTTTACAAAGTACTACTGACCTGGAAAGCAGCTTTTTCTTCACCCTTTGTCAGAGAAATTATTCATTGGAAATGAGGACTGAAGCACAAAAAAGGAGAAGCGAGAGTTACTGGAACTGCCGATAACACATCCACATGCATTATCTACTCTCCATTGAGAAAAAAATAAAATAAATAAATAAAAATGGGGGGGAAAAAGAAAAAAGGGGGAGAAGGACTTATTAATATCTACTTAGTATAAGTCCATTGCCCCATTCCCGGCTTAGGATAGTCTCCCCTCCCATGTTAATGCATGGATACTTTTCGCCTTAATCTAGGTCGAGCTGGGATGTTCGACCATTCCAGCTCCACTCCATAATAAATATGCTATAATGGAACTTTTATCAAATTGAAAAGTCTGATTATTTTTAACTCATTTAAAAATCTGGTTAAGAAGTAATACCTTTAGGGTTATGTATGAAGTTTAGACTAGTTAGAAGTAATGCATACTTACGAAAAAAAAAAAAGTCGCGTGTTTTGGAGTTCAGATAATATGCAAATACAATTTGGGAAATGTTCAATTTCATGGAGTTCTTTTTTTTTCCTCGTTTTAAATATAAGAAAAATATTAAATATATATATATATATATATATATATATATATATATATATATATAATGTTCTCCTTCTTGAGTTGAGCTCACTTGGAAGTAAAATCACCAGCTAGCTGCTTATAATGTATTGCTATATGGAAACAAATAGAAGATTGACAATGTTTCGCTTACTCTCAGCAAGCGCTGAATGATATGTTGGTAGAAGCACTGTGATACAGCAAAACAGTCAGTTTGTGGTTAATACACACACGTGTGTGTAACTTGACTGATTTAAAAATGAGTTAATCATAGATCCTGTTGGATCACATTTTATTGCAATCAAATAGGCGATACTGGTTATTTTGGATGCAATACTCCTCGATTAGGTAGTATCTTTCAAGATTTTTGTCAGAATGTTGGAAAGATGAAAAAAATTTACATTCACTCCAGCTAAAATTTAACTTCTGCAAACTATTTTTAAAACAATTAAGATTTAATACTTAAACGATTTTTTTTGAGAAATGTTAGAAATAATTCTCGGCTTTTCTTTTCCTGCATAATTTTCGCATAATATTTCAAGGGCCTTTCTTCCATTATCGGCAGCTTCTTTCATTATCAGAGATAGGTTTTTATCACATAACAACTGTACAAGTTCTGCATAAGCTTCTTCATTTTTTTCTCATTATCAATTCTGTCTCCAATAAGATTTACACCTAAAACAGCATCTTTTAGACCAACCGTGTGTAGATGATCTAAGAATTTAATTTCCCAAATTTCATATTTTGCTTCATCTCCATCAAATAATAATCTGCTTCAGTGGTTTCCATTATCACTTCTGAGCCCATAACCTGTTGCAAGTTGCATTGTCAGTAAAAAAGATTAGAAAATAACAGAAATTCAAAAGAGAGTCCAAGAATTTTAATTTTTAATCCTAGCAACCATCAAGTAGTGCCAAGAGGCATGGTAGGGTCGGTCTTTTTTAGCATTTGTTAAGTAGAATGTTTACACCTCTCAACCTCGTGTTACTAGCATCATCATTATCATCACCATCATCATCATCATCATTACTTTCCCCACAGTCACTTTGCTTGCCCTGTCAGGAGCAAGGGAGGGAGGAAAAGCTCTTTGCCCAATTTAAGTTAGTTTCGAGTTAGCCAGTATAACCAGAAAACACAAGCAGACTGTAACTCTGTCAAGAAAAAAGTTTTTGACATTAAGATTCTGTATTTTCCTCCTTTAGAAAAAACGGTTACCATTTCATTCCCAGTTAATTACAAGGCAACAAGGTCTTATCATCTGGAAAACTAGAAGTCTCAAAGGACTAATAGACAAAACCAGTTGTTTTTTTAGATATTTTTCTAGAAGAAACAGAAATTAAATTTGCCAGCCTGTCAAACAAGAAAACGAGCAGATTATCAGCACATGTGTTCTCCAGAAAAGTAACTTAACGAAAGAGACCGTCTTGGAAGACAATTCTACCAAAATTCCCTTCTCATCAGGATATTTTTATTTTAAAAGAGAAAAAAAAAACATTAGAACCAGAAGGTTTTAGAAGATGGAGAGAGTGCCTCTGAAAGAAAAAGACTGAAAGAAAGAACATTTTAAAAATTTTTGTATGTTTCTTTACTTTCAGATTTTACATATCAAATAAAACTATTTTTTTTCTGTATCATTATTTTCAAAAAGGACATTTTTCCCCATTTTATTTATTACTTTTGTTTAGATAATAAATTTAACTTTGTCATTTCATTCGATATAATTAATTCTAAAATTAGTCTCTAAATTAAAGACCCCTTTTTTGTATGTTCTACTTGTTTATCTTTTTGCAATTGGTACTTAAAGTTAATTGTTTACCCTTGCTTTGGGAAATAAAAGCAACAGCATTTTATTTCTTTTAATAAAACTTGTCTAAATTAATATCCTTTTTGGTTCTGGTTTTCATTGGCTCCTTTTTTATATGTTTATTGTTACTTTGTCTTTATTCATGTGATTTTGCTTTACCCCCCCCTTCTCCATTTTTAAAAATATTTGTTACATCAAAAAACGTATTTTGGTAATAACAATTACAAAATACTCATGATTAATAAACTGGAAGAGATGTTAACAAAGTCAAAATTTTATCAATTTAAAATTTGGATTGTTTGATTTGTTTGTTTTGAAATTTTTTTCTTTTGGGAATTTTAATGTTTGGCTATAGAAAGATTGTCTATAGTTATTTATTGTCCCCTAAATTAATCCCTATTTTAGTCATGTAAATTCTTTTGACGTCAAAGTTGTGCTAAAGTTTGATGAAACGTTTGCTTATTTTCTAAGCAAGTAAAGATTAAAAAAGAGTCAGAACTCTTCTTCATTCTCAACGTCATTCTTAAGAGGCCTTTTCTCTTTCACCACTTGTTTGCTTCAGCTGTTATATTTTTCTTTTTGTCTTCTTCCCAACTGACAGCAACCTCATATGCATAAAATAATATCACTGCTATGGAACAAAATACACTTCTTTTTATACTACCACCTCAAACCACAATAGTGTCTAAATTTGGATTTATCTTATTTTTTGTATTGGATGGGTTTCAGGTTTAAGTTCCAGTGCTTCTCTACAGAGGGCACACACCAACCATGGGCACTTATTGCTGTGGTTCTCCACACCGTTATTACACTCCTCCCTGATCTCATGATCACATAGACGACATCCTGGTGACAGTTGTTTTTGTCAAGTACTTCTTTGCAGAAGTGGGACTTTTTCAGAACTGTGGGCTTCCTCAGGAGCATATGCTTCCATTTCTGCCTCATGAAAATCGTCTAGCTCTATTTCATCGTCATTGTATTCTGACTCACTCTCCGAAGATGTTATGCTGTTAGAATCTCCCTCATTCATTCCAATGCACTGAGTAACCGTCTGTACGGCGAAAAAAAACTTTCCCATTCCTCCAAACAACCTGCTTTATATTATATTCACCCACGTGAATCTCACAAGATCACATGAGACTGTTTCTGTTAAATATCGCAGACGCCATCTTGTTTTTTTTTTCCTCTCCAATGCGCATGACAGGCAGACACATGGGCACTTCACAGGTAGACTGTTTGTATATCTGTTTCTATTTTTCCACATCCTCCCCTCGTCTCATGATCACAGAGATGAAAGGGAGGTGGCGCTCTCTTCCGGCAGGTGCTTCTTCGAAGGGGGACTATGTAGGCCTTTTGTTCATTTGCACTCTTATCCGCAGTCTGAGGGTCGAAGAACACTGCCTTCCCTGAGAGGCTACTAATATCGGATTCACTGCTTGATGAGGATGAGGATGGTGCAAACCAGTGATGGCCCACTGGCCTCAGACCCAGAGTCGCTCCCGTCATCCAGTAGTGGTTGCACCTGTGTCGCCGGCCTCAGGTCTCTAACATCCTAACATGACGGGGCACACCATCAACCATCACTGACTGCTGACTCACCACATCAGTCACTAGGCCCCGCGTATATCTATCAGTTCACCGGCTTCCTGGCGGCTTCACTCAGCCAAGATCCCCTGGTGCGTATGACCTCTGTTCTTCCTCGTTGGTGACTTCTCTGTTGGGGTAGATTCCCTTTTCTTGGACTCAGTATTGGTAAATTGCATTGGCAGGCGCTGTTCCTGGGGAGATGTCATCCTTTGGTGTGATGTTTCAAACGAGAATTGTTCCTATATCACGGCTGTTATATATCTGTTAACAACGAAAAGGTTGTTTTTAAAACCTCTGTTGAGCGATATGAAAGACAGCTTGGGGTGAGGGGTCGCCGCCAGGCATTGTTCGACCTGGGGTGACTAATCATGCCTAATTGGTAATAAGTAAAAACCTCAGTGCAGGTGGGGGTTGAGGTCTGGTAGAGATAAGCTCTAAGAGAAAAGAAAGAATAACTCCAGAAAGGTGGAAGGGGAATTTCTGATTTGATAAAAACGATTGGCTTTTTAGAGTTAGAGTCCTTTTTTTTCTAGCTGGCATCGAGGCATTCACATCGCTCTCACCCTGCCTGCGAAACATCCATAAGAGCTAAGTTGAAAAGCTCTTGTTCTTAGCTGGGAAACTAATTAGAGAAACTTAAGTTATACAACCTGCATCATGAAGCTTGGATCAGAGAACTCGACTATAAACAAGTGTAAAACGATTTATGAATAATTATTTGGTTTCGTTTTATAAAAATGTCCCAGAGTTTTTCCTTGTTTCTCGATTGCCGGCCTAAATGAAGATGCAGTTTATTTCAGGTATGCCCTGATGCCAAATGATGAAAGAGATAGACTGGATTCAGCACGAAGCCAAAGTGACGACCGAAATCGACAATGTTGTCACACGGACTTAGGGTCATGCACATTTCGCGTGCCCTGAGCAGCAGAAAGATATTTTCCAGTGACCAGTGAGAGTCTGGTCACCCTTGAGGGGTCCACCACTAGACAAGTAAGAATGTAGCCCTGCTGGGTTGCATCTATGGTCCTGTGAGCTGGGAGTGACGAATACGGCCAGAAGTACGTCACAAGTATGCTCCCGTGAACCAGGATAGCGACGGATGCGGCCCGGCCCTCGGACGAGAGAGGGTGTTAGGGTTATAAGTGCACTGCTTCCTGGCGGCATTTCTTTTGATTCTGTGATGGCTCCTCTCAGCAATACCATTGCCAGATGGCACATAAGCACACCGCAGTCGCAGCCGCACTTCCCACTCCTTCAGGAACTGCCTGACCTGTCAGCTGCAGAAGGCTGGGTCATTGTCCATCAGCACCTCTTCGGGCATGCCTCTTTCAAGGAACAAAGCTGACAGCTGGCGAATAATGTAGGTGGAGTCCTGGCGCTCAAGTGGTCTCCAGACCGCGAAGCGCACAGGTCCACAATTGATGAGGGTGAGGAAGTGATTGCCACCATAATGTGTGATATCCATGCCCACTCTCTGCCATGTGCTGCTCATTCCCAATTGCCCTTTTTTTCCACTGTAACGGAACCGGGTCAATTGATTGACATGCCTCGCAACTTTCCATTACTCTCTTGACATCTGCCCTTCTTACTTCTGGGTCAATCATTTTGGCAAAATACAGTGTTCGCTTAACCCCTGGCTGTCCACATTGCCAATGAATCTCACTGATACAATCTGCATCCATATTACAAGTGACGGCTCCACATGGCTGTTGCAGCATCTCAGAACCTCCCCGGGTATCAGCCACAGCCACCGTTGTGGTATTCGTGTCAGCGCATCTGTTCTGTTGCTTGCAGACCTGATCAACGTTACATCTACAGTCAGGTTGTACTCTTTGATTGTATTGACCAGGATGGCGAGCCATCTTCATATTAACATCTCACTCACTGCCTATGTGGTTAGCCGTACTCTTCCAGTCAATGCATCGGTTATCCACCAATGAGTGCACGCAGAGGCTGTGATATGGAGTATCCTGGCTTGCCACTGAAGCGTCTTCGATAATGCCATCATCACCGCAAGGACAACTTCAAGGGCTAGTGAACTAGCGCCCACCCAAACCGTGAACTCATTCCCGCTAACGCACTATCCCTTTGCACAGAGTCGTCACGAGTCACCCTGGCCACAGTTTCTGTCAGCACGCTCAGGAGTGTGGCATCATGCAGTTTATCGTCCCAACCCAATGATGTGGATGTGGAATATTGCTGCCACTGTCACCCTAAGCCAACCACACACAGGGAAGTAGCCCAGCAGCTTTCCACAAACAGAAAAAAACGCTCCGACGAGTGATGTTGGATGGGACTTCCGGAATGTCACCACCTCTCCTTCAGTAGAGCTCTTCCTTGCTACTGCTCATGCACAAACCAAGTACTTTTCCTCCATTTCGCAGACGCTCGGGTTCCCTTCCATGTCAGTCCAAAGTTCTCAAAGTGCTCTTTGACAGACTAGGCAGACATGAGGCTCTCATTTACAAAGATAATATTGATGTAAGGCAGTGTCGCCTGACACACAGCCTCATCCTGTTGTTGGATCGCGTGCATAATTGCCGTCATAATGCCTGGTACCACATTGAGACCAAACCCTAGTTTGGTCAAACATTAGCGAGTTCCTTTAATTTCCACAGTCTGAAATAGCCACAGCACTTTTTCAATGCGTATCTGCAGGTAGGCACTGTGCAGGTCCAAAATGGCCACGTCCGACCCTTGCTGCTGCCACTCCCTTAATTTGAGTGCACAAACATCCGTTCCTGCCATGTACGGGTCGACATGTTCAGTAAGCTCATGGTAGTCCATGATGTTGTGGGTTTCGTGAATACATCAGCGATATTTTGTTCTGATGATATGTAATTCAAAATAATGGATTCCTTTTTCACCTCATTTTTTATGAAATGGTATTTTACATCTATATGCTTAGATCTTTGGTTAATTATCGTGTTCTGTGCTAAGACTATACTGGTTTGATTATCACAATTAATTACTATGGGGCTTTTAGTTAATTCTAGCTCTAAAATAGTCTTTAGGATATTTTTAAGGTAAAGTGCTTCCTGGGTCGTGTGTGATCGCGATAAATTCTGCTTCACACGTAGAAAGAGATACAATCTGTTGGTTTTTAGATTTCCATGAAATGATAGGCCCATTTTGTGATAGTCTGAAATAATATCCAGATATACTCTTTCTATCTTCGCCGTTTCCCCAATCTGAATCCGAAAATCCTTCTAATTTTAGGGGATTTTTTGATTTTCTAAATACTAACTTCTCTTCTTTAGTTCCTTTTAAATAACGCAGGATTTGTTTAGCTCTGTTTAAATCCTTCATTGTCGGTCATGATAATTTTTGTGACAGTTTTGTTACTGTATAGCATATGTCGGGTCTTGTCGCAATCATTAAATAAATAATTTTGCGGTATTGTTTATTATTTATTATTTCAGATTCTGTGTGTATATTTTTATAAATATCATTTTCGACCGGTGTAGAGCGTTTCCTGCACTCTCCCATTCCAAATTTTAATAGTATTTTGTCGATATATCTCGATTGATTCATTGTAACAAAGCGATATATCTCGATTGATTCATTGTAACAAAGCTTTGAGTAAATTCTATCCCCAGAAACCAGGATATTTTGCTGAGATCGGTCATTTTGAATCTTTTACTTAATTTGTTCTTAACATCGGTTAACATTATGTCACAATTTGATGCGATTAAAATATCATCGACCCACAAAACCAAAATCAGTAGTTTATCGTCTTTGTGTTGGGTATATAAACAGGGTCTACAGCGCATTGTCTAAATTGTTGTTTAATAATATAATCATGAAATACTGTATTCCAACACTGAGCACTCTGCTTTAGACCATATGACTTGTTAAGTCGCCACACACTATTTTTATTTTTCATTATAAATCTCTCTGGAGGGATAATATAAATTTCACAGTCTATTGGGGCATTCAAATAAACATTTTTTATGTCCATTTGATGGATGTTTAGGTCATATTGCGATGCAATTTGCAGTAAAATTCTGATTGTCATTAGGTTTGTGGTCGGTGAAAATGTAGAAAAATATTCTATACCGTAAATCTGAGAGTATCCTTTAGCAACAAATCTAGCTTTGTACTGTTCTACGCCTGATGCTGTAGTCTTTTTTGTAAAGACCCATCTTGTAAAAATAAAATGTTTATCTTTTGGGAGAGGCACTACCGTATAGGTATCATTTTTGGTTAAGGCATCTATTTCTTTTTTCATGGCAATTTTCCATTCATCACAATGTTCTGAATTAATTGCTTCTTTAAAGCTTTTTGGCACATATGCCATTGAATAGCAATAGTCGATTTGATAATCTTTTATATTGTCGACCACAAAAAAATCGGGTCGCCTTCTATTTCTTTTGGAATATCTTTCGACTTTATCATCATAATCATCGTCATCATGGACACTTTTGTCTCCATCATTTTTATTGTCTTTGTTTTAATTATTTGAGGAAATATAATTTCATCATCTTCATATGACGGGTTTTCGTCTTTAAAATTAAACGTGTCTGTGAATTTTACAGATCAGATTCTTTTTATTTTATTTTTCTTTGGAAAAAATACTAAATTGGCTGGACTGTTTTTATCATATCCAAAAAATATACCTCTATCGGCTTTAATATTCAATTTACTCTTTTTATCTATATATGCGAAGCAAGTTGAACCAAATATATGCATTCTGCTTAAATTTGTTTTTTTACCACAGAAAGATTCATATAGAGTTTTAGATAGTGTTTTGTTAAAACACCTGTTGTGTATATAGGCTGCCGCCATAAGTGCGTACATCCAAAGGTTTTGGGGGAGTTTTGATTCAATGAGTAGGCATCTTGCCATTTCAAAGAGTGTCCGCCACGCTCTTTCAGCAGTCCCGTTTTGGTGTGGCGATCTAGGAGCTGATTTTTCATGCTTGATATGATGGTTAATTAGTAAAAGTTCAAAGTCTTTATTGGTGAATTCCGTACCGTTGTCAGAGTGAATACACTTTACTTCACCGTAGGGAGCCATGTCGGCTAAATATTTTTTAGTTGCTAGCAGGGTATCAGATTTGTTCTTTAAAAAGTAAACCATTATTAAACCTGAATGGTCATCTACGAAATTCAAAACATATCTATAACGTTCTCTGGCCATCGGTTCCACGGGACCGTTCAAGTCACAATGCACCATTGATAGGATTTTTTGGGCCTTCTTTTCTGGTATCTTGTTTTGATAGTTTGTCATTTTCCCTCTGTACAGATGTCGCAGTTGAAGTTTTTTGATTTTTGTATTTTCATTCCATCAACTACAGTCGGCAACTTTTTGATATCAGGAATATTGCAATGTCCAAGAATTTTATGTCATGTCTGTAGATCATGGCAGGCGGTTTTCGATGATACTACGCTATTTAAATAATATAGTCTTTCATTTTCTTTAATGTCGAATACAGTTCCATTCGGGTATACCAGTTTTGATTTATTGGGACTAAAGTTTATATTTGCACCTTGTTTTGTGACAGCTTGTACAGAAAATATATTTTGTTTAAATTTTGGGATTAGAAGAGCATTTTTTAGAATACAGAAACATAGTTCACCTTTATTGTTCCTTAGCGAGATTTTAGCATCGCCTCTTTTCAAAACGATATCATTTACTCAACTGCCATCAGCAAGTTCTACAAAATGATTTTGTGGCTTAGAGTTAGGATCAAAATTGATAAAATCAGAGTCCTTTGTAATCACATGTGCTGTGGCCCCACAATCGACAAGAAAATTATTGTTTGTTGAAGCATTGAACGTACACGAAAATAAAAATGTATGTTCGCTAACAGAGCTCTCCACATTTTTAATGGAGTCGCCATTTTGAGTCCTGTATCTAGATTAGAAACTCTTGTGATTAGGTCGTCCACAATTATAGCAAATAATTCTTGTACTTTTCTTAGGAGAAAAAGTTGCGTTTTTTATTCCTGGCATGGGTATAATTTAATTTTGGTGTATTTTTAAATTCCATGATATTTGTCAAATCGTTTTTTTTGTGATAATTTTTTCAGTTTTTCCGTAACTTCTGAGTGCTACCTTGAATTGATCATGGGTTTTTCTTTCTGGGTTATCACGGTAGTAAATGGCTTGAAATCACTTGGTAATCCCTTAAGGACTATGGAAATTAACAGACTGTCACTTATAACTTCACCAGACATTTTTAAAGAATTTGCAGTCTTTTCGGCTCTTATAATATAATCAGTAATAGTTTCAGCTTCCATTCGTTTTAGAGAGGTCAGTTCAGTATATAAAGAAATAATTTTGTGTTTTCCTTTCAATAAATAAGTTTTGGCAAATAACAAATAGGATCCTGAACAGAAGTGTGCGTTCTATCCCAACCATTATCAATGGACCAGAGGTCATCTCGTCAGCGTCAGACAAGGCCAAACTATTTGCAAAGAACTTTGCAGCTAATTCTACCCTATGCGACGAAGGCCATCAACTCCCCATATTTCCTCCTATAGCACAGAACAAGCTAGGTAACATACAAATATCTGTGCATGAGGTCGCCAAGCTTATCAAGAACCTAGATTCCAGTAAAGCAACTGGCCCTGATGGCATCCCAATTATAGTGTTAAAAAAGCTTCAACCAGAACTTGCTCCCATACTTATGAAACTATTTAAGCGCTGCCGTAAGGAGAAGTGCTTTCCGAATCCCTGGAAGACCTCATCAGTTTGCCCTGTATTTAAGAATTCAGGTGAAAAGTCATCTCCCTCTCAGTACAGACCAATAAGTCTCCTGTGTGTTATGAGTAAGTTGGTGGAATCCATATTAAATAGAGAAATAGTCAACCACCTCAGCAGGAATAACCTTCTTAGTGACACACAATATGGTTTCTGCTCTGCAAGATCTACCGCAGATGTGCTGACGGTTATATCCCACAGGATTAGTGAATCTCTTGACAAAGGCTTCCTTTCTAGGGCAATTGCTCTTAACATATCAAAGGCCTTCGACAAAGTATGGCATAAGGATCTACTTCACAAGATTTCCAGCTACGGTATAACTGGAAATGTTTTCTCAATCATTAAATCATTTCTCTCCGATAGGCTCATAAGAGTAGTGGTAGATGGACAAAAATCGGAGGCCTGTAATATAAATGCTGGAGTCCCTCAGGGGTCAATCCTGGGCCCAACTCTCTTCCTGATCTACATCAATGACCTCCCTAAACACATACTTAAATCATTCGTTGACATCTATGCTGATGACACGACCATCTACGGCAACACATCAAAGGCTGTAAATCACAAAGTTCTCTCTGATTCTCTCTCCTCTGATCTCGAGCGCATGGTTCAGTGGGGGAATGCATCCAAAACCAAACTCCTATCCTTACATCATCAACGCTCTGATCCCCATCTGGCATCAATTGTGATGGATGGCTCTCATCTGGGTGAGGCCCCGTGTTTTGACAAGCTTCTGGGTTTGACCTTTACTCCTGATCTGAAATGAAACACGTACATCAAGTCTGTTGCCAAGGTCGCTGGAAAGATGGTGGGATCCTTCTACCGCTCCAGAAGATATCTCACTACTGATGCAATTCTCTATCTATATAAAAGCCAAGTACGTCCAAGGATGGAATACTGTTGCCATATCTGGGAAGGAGCTGCTAAAAACAGCCTATCTTGCCTTGACAGAGTACAAAATAGACTTCGTGGCTTAGTGGGGGATGCCCTTTTCTCTACCCTGCAACCTCTCTCCCACAGAAGAGACGTTGCGAGCCTATCCTTGTTTTATCATTATTTCCATGCAGGTGCTCGTCTGAACTCCAATCTCTGGTCCTCCCTCGCCAATCTTTCACGAAAAACACCTGTCTAGCTGAATCCACTATGAAAAATTTCCCCCACTCTATATCTGTGCCTAAATCAAAACGCGGATTCCATGAACAAAGCTTCTTTCTTAGAACTGCATGCCTGTGGAACTCTGTTCCGTGTGCCTGCTTCCCACCGGACTACAACTTGGATGTGTTCAAGTCCAACGTTAACAAATTCCTAATGAATCACCCCCTTAAGTAAACACTTCATCAAATCTCCACACTAACGTAATGTACTTGCAATAACCCTTATCCCTGAGTGGCTTCCGGGCCTTGATAAGTGGTGATCACTGTGTAAAAAAAAATAAAAAAATAATGTCCTCTCAATATGTTCAATGCTTTGCAACCATCGTCCAGGGCTTCTCTCATTACCAGTGATAGACTTCGATCATCTAAACACTGTATTAATTCCGCATTTTTTTCAATTCTTTTCAATGAAATCGGGGTCGTTTCTGTTTTCAGGTTGTGTTTGAAGTACTTTGTGTAGCTTTTGGATTCGTAGATATCCTAGAAATTTAACTTGCCACAATTCAAATTTTGATTCGGATCCATCGAAATAAAGACGCACGCTGGGCGCATAACCTCTAGAAGTGTAAACCATGTTCAGTTTCAGAACAGTTTCCGATGGTTCATTGTTCTAAACAAGTCCTGAGAGGTGACTGGTTTGCAGTAGACAGAACAGTTTCCGATGGTTTGTTGTTACACACAAGTCTTGAGAGGTGACTGGTTTGCAGTAGACAGTTCCACAGAGCAAAATATTCTTACCGTGTCGAGACGGAAAAAACATGCAAAATTGCTACAGATTTATGGAGCAATTCTGGTTTCTGATTGGTTGGTAGCAGAACGTGAATTAATTTGATTCGTCAGTTCCTAGCAGCATCGTTTATAAATAGAATTGCCCGACTGTATAGGATCATACCCCATTATGCATCCAAAATATTGCAACATTGGGCCTTCTGTTTGCTATCTTGGAAGAGAGTCATCAGGGGAATCAGTCCTGGGGGGGAGCTCATCCTTGGGGTATGGAAGCAGCCAACCATTGTTGATCCAAGTCTGCAGTTCTTCTTCATACTGCCCCCTTAGCTTCATTGGAGGGGTGTACTCTGATAGTCGGTTCCATAAGAATATTGGTGGTTGATCGCCAGCCCACTTCCAAGATGCTGTTCACGCATTGATTTCCCTATTGTACTATGCATGAAAGTCAGGCTCGTCCAGGGTAATCACAGTGCAAACACGTTTCTCATGTTGGGAAAACTCTATCTTGCCAGTGCAGTCGACAGTGATTCCACCCAGCTGTGTAATCAAAACCATTCCTAGAAGTAGGTCGTACCCAAGCAGCTCCCCGTCCACCACCAGGGCTTGCATGGCTACTGCAGGCCCGTCGCCAATGCTTGTGCTAATGACACTCACCCAATAAGCGGCCAGCGACCCTCCACCCATGGTTAGCACCGGAATTCTCTCCCTGTAGTAACTGTTTCAACAGGCCTTGCGCACCAGGGTCTGGGTGCGCCAGTGTCTTAAAGAACGAGGCATTCATGTCCGTTAACACGAACACTCACTGCAAGAAGTGCCTTGTTCAGTGACGATCTGGAGAGAAGACTATCACTGCAGCTTCTTTCCTTTCCTGTTTTCCAGACAGGCACGGGCCAGGTGTCCCCGGTTTTTAAACTTGTAGCACTGAAGCCCGCTAGGCCTTCGAGTCAGTAAGTGCGATGAGCGACAATCACAGGCCAAACATACTTGTAGCAGCTTGCAACCGTGCCCAGGTCCTGAGATCCACTCTGTGATGGTTGCACGGCTGCCGCACGATCTACAGTTTCTGGGCTCTTTTTTAGTATCACCCGCAGCCGTGCTAATACTTCCGAGATGTCCATCTCGTCTACTTGGGACGAGGCGCGGAGCAGATACTCAATACCAGTGGGTAATCCTGCAATAAATGCGCACACCAAGCCTTTATCTGACATTCCTCCAAATAGGAGAGCTAGCTTCTTCAGTTCTGCCAGATAAACATTAACCGTGTCCTAAGAAAATCACTTGCATGCCATAAACTCCTTCTATGCAGCAGGCAGATCTAGTGCAAACATTGTGTAGAGGGCGTTTTGATGTAGGTAAATTCTGCCTTCTTTTCATCTGTTAGCTGCTTGTATATAACATATACCCCCACAGCAAGGTGCATTATAACCACGCATTCCAGATGCTTCACACAACTCAGCTGGCATATCAATTTTGCCTTTTCCACCCATTCCTGTACTGACTGCTAAGGGCTGCTGCCATCAAACAGTGGAATCAGCTTAGGATCAAATACTGATGTCATGCCAAAATCGCTTGTAGAACTGGAACCTCCTTCGCTCGTTCCAATGCACTGAGTAGCCATTTGTAGAACCGGAAAATCCTTCACTCATTCCAATGTACTGAGAAACCGTTTATAAAAAACAAAATATCCTTCACCAGTTCCAATGCACTGAGTACATATTTGTAGAAGTGGAATCACCTTTACCCATTCAAATGTGCTGAGTAACCGTTTGTAGAACTGGAATCTCCTTCACTTGTTCCAATGCACTAAGTAAACGTTTGTAGGAGTGCAATCTCCTTCACTCATTCCAATGCACTAAGTAAACGTTTGTAGGAGTGCAATCTCCTTCACTCATTCCAATGCACTAAGTAAACGTTTGTAGGAGTGCAATCTCCTTCACTCATTCCAATGCACTAAGTAAACGTTTGTAGGAGTGCAATCTCCTTCACTCATTCCGATGCACGAAGTAAACGTTTGTAGGAGTGCAATCTCCTTCACTAATTCCAATGCACTAAGTAAACGTTTGTAGGAGTGCAATCTCCTTCACTCATTCCGATGCACTGAGTAAGCGTTTGTAGAAGTGGAATCTCCTTCACTCATTCCGATGCACTGAGTAACCGTTTGTAGAAGTGGAATCTCCTTCACTCATTCCAATGCACTAAGTAACCGTTTGTAGAAGTGGAATCTCCGTCACTCATTCCGATGCACTGAGTAACCGTTTGTAGAAGTGGAATCTCCTTCACTCATTCCGATGCACTGAGTAACCAATTGTAGAACTGTAATCTCCTTTACTCGTTCTCATGCACTGAGTTACCGTTTGTAGAACTGTAATCTCCTACACTTGTTCCAATGCACTGACAAACCGTTTGTAGAACTGGAATCTTCTTCACCCTTTTCAATTCACTGAGTAACCATTTGTAGAAATGGAATCTCCTTCACTTGTTCCAATGCACTGAGTAACCGTTTGTAGAACTGAAATCTCCTTCACACTTTTCAATTCACTGAATAACCGTTTGTAGAACTGGAATCTGCGTCACTTGTTCCAATGAACTGAGTAACCATTTATAGAGCTGGAATCTCCTTCACTCATTCCAATGAACTGAGTAACCGTTTGTAGAACTGTAACCTCCGTCACTTGTTCCAATGAACTGAGTAACTATTTGTAAAAATGTAATCTCCTTCATTTGTTCCAATGAACTGAGTAACCATTTATAGAAATGTAATCTCCTTCACTTGTTCCAATGAACTGAGTTACCGTTTGTAGAAATGTAATTTCCTTCACTCATTCCAATGAACTGAGTAACTATTTGTAGAACTAAAATCTCATTCACTTGTTCCAATGCACTGAGTCACCGTTTGTAGAACTGTAATGTCCTTCATTTGAACTGAGTAACCATTTGTAGAACTGGAATCTCCTTCACTTGTTCCAATGCCCTGAGTAATCATTTGTAGAACTGTAATCTCCTTCACTTGTTCCAATGCACTGAGTAACCATTTGTAGAACTGGAATCTCCTTCACCCTTTTAAATTATCTGAGAAACCATTTGTGAACTGGAATCTCCTTCACTCGTTCCAATGCACTGAGTAACCGTTTGTAGAACTGTAATCTCCTTCACTTGTTCCAATGAACTGAGTAACCGTTTGTAGAACTGGAATCTTCTTCAACCTTTTCAACTCACTGAGTAACCATTTGTAGAACTGGAATCTCCTTCACTTGTTCCAATGCACTGAGTAACCGTTTGTAGAACTGTAATCTCCTTCACCCTTTTCAATTCACTGAGTAACCATTGTAGAACTGTAATCTCCTTCACTTGTTCCAATGCACTGAGTAACCGTTTGTAGAACTGGAATCTGCTTCATTGTTCAAATAAACTGAGTAACCATTTGTAGAAATGTAATCTCCTTCATTTGTTCCAATGAACTGAGTATCCATTTGTAGAACTGTAATCTCCTTCGCTCATTCCAATGAACTGAGTAACCGTTTGTAGAACTGTAATCTTCTTCATTTGTTCCAATGAACTCAGTAACCGTTTGTAGAACTGGAATCGCCTTCACTTGGTCCAATGCACTGAGTAACCGTTTATAGAGCTGTAATCTCCTTCATTTGTTCCAACGAACTTAGTAAGCATTTGTAGAACTGTCATCTCCTTCACTCATTCCAATGAACGGAGTAACCGTTTGTAGAACTGTAATCTCCTTCATTTGTTCCAACGAACTTAGTAAGCATTTGTAGAACTGTCATCTCCTTCACTCATTCAAATGAACTGAGTAACCGTTTGTAGAAATGTAATCTCCTTCACTTGTTCCAATGAACTCAGTAACATTTGTAGAACTGTAATCGCCTTCACTTGGTCCAATGCACTGAGTAACCGTTTATAGAGCTGTCATCTCCTTCATTTGTTCCAACGAACTTAGTAAGCATTTGTAGAACTGTCATCTCCTTCACTCATTCCAATGAACTGAGTAACCGTTTGTAGAACTGTAATCTCCTTCACTTGTTCCAATGAACTGAGTAACCGTTTGTAGAACTGTAATCTCCTTCATTTGTTCCAATGAACTTAGTAACTATTTGTAGAACTAAAATCTCATTCACTTGTTCCAATGCACTGAGTAACCGTTTGTAGAACTGGAATCTCCTTCACCCTTTTCAACTCACTGAGTAATCATTTGTAGAACTGGAATCTCCTTCACTTGTTCCAATGCACTGAGTAACCATTTGTATAAATGTAATCTCCTTCACTTGTTCCAATGCACTGAGTAACCGTTTGTAGAACTGGAATCTCCTTCACTTGTTCCAATGCACTGAGTAACCGTTTGTAGAACTGTAATCTCCTTCACCCTTTTGAATTCACTTAGTAACCGTTTGTAGAACTGGAATCTCCTTCACCCTTTTCAATTCAATGAGTAACCATTTGTAGAAATGTAATCTCCTTCAGTTATTCCAATGCACTGAGTAACCGTTTGTAGAACTGTAATCTGCATCACTTGTTCCAATGAACTGAGTAACCATTTATAGAACTGTCATCTCCTTCACTCATTCCAATGCACTGAGTAACCATTTTAGTACTGTAATCTCCTTCACTTGTTCCAATGAAATAAGTAACCGTTTGTAGAACTGTAATCTCCTTCATTTGTTCCAATGACCTCATTAACAATTTGTAGAACTGTAATCTCCTTCATTTGTTCCAATGAACTGAGTAACCATTTGTAGAACTGTAATCTCCTTCACTCATTCCAATGCACTGAGTAACCGTTTGTAGAACTGTAATCTCCTTCACTTGTTCCAATGAAATAAGTAACCGTTTGTAGAACTGTAATCTCCTTCATTTGTTCCAATGAACTGAGTAACCGTTTGTAGAACTGTAATCTCCTTCACTTGTTCCAATGAACGGAGTAACCATGAGTAGAAGTGGAATCTCCTTCAACCTTTTCAATTCACTGAGTAACCATTTGTAGAACTGTAATCTCCTTCACTTTTTCCAATGCACTGAGTGACCGTTTGTAGAACTGGAATTTCCTTCACCCTTTTCAATTCACTGAGTAACCATTTGTAGAACTGGAATCTCCTTCACTCGTTCAAATGCATTGAGTAACTGTTTGTAGAACTGGAATCTCCTTCACCCTTTTCAATTCAATGAGTAACCATTTGTAGAAATGTAATCTCCTTCACTTGTTCCAATCCACTGAGTAAGCGTTTGTAGAACTGTAATCTCCTTCACTCATTCCAATGCACTGAGTAACCGTTTGTAGAACTGGAATCTCCTTCACTCGTTCCAATTAACTGAGTAACCATTTGTAGAAATGTAATCTTCACTTGTTCCAATGAACTGAGTAATAATTTATAGAAATGTAATCTCCTGTACTTGTTCCAATGAACTGAGTAACCATTTGTAGAAATGTAATCTCCTTCACTTGTTCAAATGAACTGAGTAACCATTTGTAGAAATGTAATCTCCTTCACTTGTTCCAATGCACTGAGTAACCGTTTGTAGAACTGTAATCTCCTTCACTTGTTCCAATGAACTGTGTAACCATTTGTAGAAATGTAATCTCTTTCACTTGTTCCAATGCACTGAATAACCATTTTTAGAACTGTAATCTCCTTCATTTGTTCCAATGAACTGAGTAACGATTTGTAGAACTGGAATCTCCTTCACTCATTCCAATGAACTGAGTAACCGTTTGTAGAACTGTAATTTCCTACACTCATTCCAATGTACTCAGTAACCATTTGTAGAACTATAATCTCATTCTCTTGTTCCAATGAACTGAGTAACCGTTTATAGAACTGTAATCTCCTTCATTTGTTCCAAGAACTGAGTAACCATGTTTAGAACTGTCATCTACTTCACTCTTTCCAATGCACTGAGTAACCATTTTAGAACTGTAATCTCCTTCACTTGTTCCAATTAACTGAGTAACCGTTTGTAGAACTGTAATCTCCTTCATTTGTTCCAATGAACTGAATAACCATTTGTAGCACTGTAATCTCCTTCACTCATTCCAATGCACAGAGTAACCGTGTGTAAAACTGTAATCTCCCCCACTTGTTCCAATGAACTAAGTAACCGTTTGTAGAACTGTAATCTCCTTCACTCATTCCAATGAACTGATTAACCGTTTGTAGAACTGTAATCTCCTTCATTGGTTCCAAGGAACTTAGTAACCATTTGTAGAACTGTAATCTCCTTCACTCATTCCAATGCACAGAGTAACCATGTGTAAAACTGTAATCTCCTTCACTTGTTCCAATGCACTGAGTAACCGTTTGTATAACTGGAATCTACATCACCCTTTTAAATTAACTGAGTAACCATTTCTGAACTAGAATCTCCTTCACTCGTTCCAATGCACTGAGTAACCGTTTGTAGAACTGTGATCTCCTTCACTTGTTCCAATGCACGGAGTAACCGTTTGTAGAACTGGAATTTCCTTCACCCTTTTCAATTCACTGAGTAACCATTGTCGAACTGAAATCTCCTTCACTTGTTCCAATGCACTGAGTAACCGTTTGTAGAAATGTAATCTCCTTCACTTGTTCCAATGAACTGAGTAACCATTTGTAGAAATGTAATCTCCTTCACTTGTTCCAATGAACTCAGTAACATTTGTAGAACTGTAATCGCCTTCACTTGGTCCAATGCACTGAGTAACCGTTTATAGAGCTGTAATCTCCTTCATTTGTTCCAACGAACTTAGTAAGCATTTGTAGAACTGTCATCTCCTTCACTCATTCCAATGAACTGAGTAACCGTTTGTAGAACTGTAATCTCCTTCATTTGTTCCAATGAACTGAGTAACCATTTTGTAAGAGTATCTTGTGTAGTTTCGATTTGTAGGAGACGGGGAGTCTCGTCGTGGGCGACGAAGTGTTTCACTGAAGAACCACGGCAACACACAGCGAACCAACAAACAATGACAGCCACGGCGCGAAGGTAATTAACAAAGCTCAGCTGACTGCACGAATAGAAACGGAACCCAACGGTCACTAACGGAACCCAACGGTCACTGTACTGATCGCCACGAATGTCAGAACCCGACTGCCTCGCACCTCCAATGGACCGATTTTTATTCCTCAAGATGTCCTAGCTAATTTGCATCGCCGCGAGATCCTGCGAGATTCCGTCTCTAATAAAAGCAGGCAGGCGCCATCTTGGAACTCTTTCTTCCACTGCCCCGACCACAGGATCAGCCACCACCCCGCACGACAGGCACACAGGGACACTCTTGCGCCAAGGGCTACAGTTAGTCTCACACTCCCCCCTGGTCCCCAGATCACATACGTGACACGGCAGACGTGGCCGTTTGATTCGAGCACTGCTGCGGAGGGGCATTGCCGAGACTTCATCGGAGCTCTCAGAAGTGGCATCGGAAGCATAAGCATCAGCATTAGAACTCTTTCTTCTGCTGCCCCGACCACAGGATCAGCCACCACCCCGCACGCCAGGAACACACGGAACCTCTTGCGCCGAGGGCTATGGTTAGTCTCACACATTTGTAGAACTGGAATCTCATTCACTTGTTCCAATGAACTAAGTTTCCATTTGTAGAAATGTAATCTCCTTCACTTGTTCCAATGAACTGAGTATCCATTTGTAGAACTGTAATCTCCTTCGCTCATTCCAATGAACTGAGTAACCGTTTGTAGAACTGTAATCTCCTTCATTTGTTCCAATGAACTGAGTAACCGTTTGTAGAACTGGAATCGCCTTCACTTGGTCCAATGCACTGAGTAACCGTTTATAGAGATGTAATCTCCTTCATTTGTTCCAACGAACTTAGTAAGCATTTGTAGAACTGTCATCTCCTTCACTCATTCCAATGAACGGAGTAACCGCTTGTAGAACTGTAATCTCCTTCAGTTGTTCCAATGAACTGAGTAACCATTTGTAGAACTGGAATCTCATTCACTTGTTCCAATGAACTAAGTAACCATTTTTAGAACTATAATCTCCTTCACTCATTCGAATGCACTGAGTAAACGTTTGTAGAACTGGAATCTCTTTCATTTGTTCCAATGAACTGAGTAACAATTTGTAGAACTGTAATCTCCTTCACTCATTCCAATGAACTGAGTAACCGTTTGTAAAACTGTAATCTCCTTCACTTGTTCCAATGAACTTAGTAACCGTTTGTAGAACTGTAATCTCCTTCATTTGTTCCAATGAACTGAGTAACCATTTGTAGAACTGTAATCTCCTTCACTTGTTCCAATGAACTGAGTAACCATTTGTATAAATGTAATCTCCTTCACTTGTTCCAATGCACTGAGTAACCGTTTGTAGTACTGGAATCTCCTTCAGTTGTTCCAATGCACTGAGTAACCGTTTGTAGAACTGTAATCTCCTTCACCCTTTTCAATTCACTTAGTAACCGTTTGTAGAACTGGAATCTCCTTCACCCTTTTCAATTCACTGAGTAACCATTTGTAGAAATGTAATCTCCTTCACTTATTCCAATGCACTGAGTAACCGTTTGTAGAACTGTAATCTGCATCACTTGTTCCAATGAACTGAATAACCATTTGTAGAGCTTGCATCTCATTCACTTGTTCCAATGAACTGAGTAACCATTTGTAGAACTGTAATCTCCTCCACTCATTCCAATGAACTCAGTAACCATTTGTAGAACTGTCATCTCCTTCACTCATTCCAATGCACTGAGTAACCATTTTAGAACTGTAATCTTCTTCACTTGTTCCAATGAAATAAGTAACCGTTTGTAGAACTGTAATCTCCTTCATTTGTTCCAATGACCTCATTAACAATTTGTAGAACTGTAATCTCCTTCATTTGTTCCAATGAACTGAGTAACCATTTGTAGAACTGTAATCTCCTTCACTCATTCCAATGCACTGAGTAACCGTTTGTAGAACTGTAATCTCCTTCACTTGTTCCAATGAAATAAGTAACCGTTTGTAGAACTGTAATCTCCTTCATTTGTTCCAATGAACTGAGTAACCGTTTGTAGAACTGTAATCTCCTTCACTTGTTCCAATGAACGGAGTAACCATGAGTAGAAGTGGAATCTCCTTCAACCTTTTCAATTCACTGAGTAACCATTTGTAGAACTGTAATCTCCTTCACTTTTTCCAATGCACTGAGTGACCGTTTGTAGAACTGGAATTTCCTTCACCCTTTTCAATTCACTGAGTAACCATTTGTAGAAATGTAATCTCCTTCACTTATTCCAATGCACTGAGTAACCGTTTGTAGAACTGTAATCTGCATCACTTGTTCCAATGAACTGAGTAACCATTTGTAGAGCTTGCATCTCATTCACTTGTTCCAATGAACTGAGTAACCATTTGTAGAACTGTAATCTCCTCCACTCATTCCAATGAACTCAGTAACCATTTGTAGAACTGTCATCTCCTTCACTCATTCCAATGCACTGAGTAACCATTTTAGAACTGTAATCTTCTTCACTTGTTCCAATGAAATAAGTAACCGTTTGTTGAACTGTAATCTCCTTCATTTGTTCCAATGACCTCATTAACAATTTGTAGAACTGTAATCTCCTTCATTTGTTCCAATGAACTGAGTAACCATTTGTAGAACTGTAATCTCCTTCACTCATTCCAATGCACTGAGTAACCGTTTGTAGAACTGTAATCTCCTTCACTTGTTCCAATGAAATAAGTAACCGTTTGTAGAACTGTAATCTCCTTCATTTGTTCCAATGAACTGAGTAACCGTTTGTAGAACTGTAATCTCCTTCACTTGTTCCAATGAACGGAGTAACCATGAGTAGAAGTGGAATCTCCTTCAACCTTTTCAATTCACTGAGTAACCATTTGTAGAACTGTAATCTCCTTCACTTTTTCCAATGCACTGAGTGACCGTTTGTAGAACTGGAATTTCCTTCACCCTTTTCAATTCACTGAGTAACCATTTGTAGAAATGTAATCTCCTTCACTTATTCCAATGCACTGAGTAACCGTTTGTAGAACTGTAATCTGCATCACTTGTTCCAATGAACTGAGTAACCATTTGTAGAGCTTGCATCTCATTCACTTGTTCCAATGAACTGAGTAACCATTTGTAGAACTGGAATCTTTTTCACTCATTCCTATGAACTGAGTAACCGTTTGTAGAACTGTATTTTCCTCCACTCATTCCAATGAACTCAGTAACCATTTGTAGAACTGTCATCTCCTTCACTCATTCCAATGCACTGAGTAACCATTTTAGAACTGTAATCTTCTTCACTTGTTCCAATGAAATAAGTAACCGTTTGTAGAACTGTAATCTCCTTCATTTGTTCCAATGACCTCATTAACAATTTGTAGAACTGTAATCTCCTTCATTTGTTCCAATGAACTGAGTAACCGTTTGTAGAACTGTAATCTCCTTCACTCATTCCAATGCACTGAGTAACCGTTTGTAGAACTGGAATCTCCTTCACTCGTTCAAATGCATTGAGTAACTGTTTGTAGAACTGGAATCTCCTTCACCCTTTTCAATTCATTGAGTAACAATTTGTAGAAATGTAATCTCCTTCACTTGTTCCAATCCACTGAGTAAGCGTTTGTAGAACTGTAATCTGCTTCACTTTTCCTATTGAACTGAGTAACCATTTGTAGAGCTGGAATCTCATTCACTTGTTCCAATGAACTGAGTAACCGTTTGTAGAACTGTAATCTCCTTCACTCATTCCAATGCACTGAGTAACCGTTTGTAGAACTGGAATCTCCTTCACTCGTTCCAATTAACTGAGTAACCATTTGTAGAAATGTAATCTTCACTTGTTCCAATGAACTGAGTAATAATTTATAGAAATGTAATCTCCTGTACTTGTTCCAATGAACTGAGTAACCATTTGTAGAAATGTAATCTCCTTCACTCATTCCAATGAACTGAGTAACCGTTTGTAGAACTGTAATGTGCTTCACTTGTTCCAATGCACGGAGTAACCGTTTGTAGAACTGTAATCTCCTTCACTTGTTCCAATGAACTGTGTAACCATTTGTAGAACTGTCATCTACTTCACTTGTTCCAATGCACTGAATAACCATTTGTAGAACTGTAATCTCCTTAATTTGTTCAAAGGAACTGAGTAACGATTTGTAGAACTGGAATCTCCTTCACTCATTCCAATGAACTGAGTAACCGTTTGTAGAACTGTAATTTCCTACACTCATTCCAATGTACTCAGTAACCATTTGTAGAACTATAATCTCATTCACTTGTTCCAATGAACTGAGTAACCGTTTATAGAACTGTAATCTCCTTCATTTGTTCCAAGAACTGAGTAACCAGTTTTAGAACTGTCATCTACTTCACTCTTTCCAATGCACTGAGTAACCATTTGTAGAACTGTAATCTCCTTCACTTGTTCCAATTAACTGAGTAACCGTTTGTAGAACTGTAATCTCCTTCATTTGTTCCAATGAACTGAGTAACCATTTGTAGAACTGTAATCTCCTTCACTCATTCCAATGCACAGAGTAACCGTGTGTAAAACTGTAATCTCCTCCACTTGTTCCAATGAACTAAGTAACCGTTTGTAGAACAGTAATCTCCTTCACTCATTCCAATGAACTGATTAACCGTTTGTAGAACTGTAATCTCCTTCATTGGTTCCAAGGAACTTAGTAACCATTTGTAGAACTGTAATCTCCTTCACTCATTCCAATGCACAGAGTAACCATGTGTAAAACTGTAATCTCCTCCACTTGTTCCAATGAACTGAGTAACCGTTTGTAGAACTGTAATCTCCTTCACTTGTTCCAATGCACTGAGTAACCGTTTGTATAACTGGAATCTACATCACCCTTTTAAATTAACTTAGTAACCATTTCTGAACTAGAATCTCCTTCACTCGTTCCAATGCACTGAGTAACCATTGTCGAACTGAAATCTCCTTCACTTGTTCCAATGCACTGAGTAACCGTTTGTAGAACTGGAATCTCCTTCATTTGTTCCAATGAACTGAGTAACCATTTGTAAAAATGTAATCTCCTTCACTTGTTCCAATGAACTGAGTAACCATTTGTAGAAATGTAATCTCCTTCATTTGTTCCAATGAACTAAGTATCCATTTGAGAACTGTAATCTCCTTCACTCATTCCAATGAACTGAGTAACCGTTTGTAGAACTGTAATCTCCTTCACTTGTTCCAATGAACTGAGTAACCATTTGTAGAAATGTAAAATCTTTCACTCATTCCAATACACTGAGTAACCATTTGTAGTACTGTAATCTACTTCATTTCTTCCAATGAACTGAGTAACCATTTGTAGAACTGGAATCTTTGTCACTCATTCCAATGAACTGAGTAACCGTTTGGCGAACTGTAATTTCCTCCACTCATTCCAATGAACTGAGTAACCATTTGTAGAACTGGAATCTCATTCACTTGTTCCAATGCACTGAGTAACCGTTTATAGAACTGTAATCTCCTTCATTTGTTCCAATGAACTGAGTAACCATTTGTAGAACTGTCATCTCCTTCACTCATTCCAATGCACTGAGTAACCATTTGTAGAACTGTAATCTCCTTAACTTGTTCCAATTAACTGAGTAACCATTTGTAGAACTGTAATCTCCTTCATTTGTTCCAATGAACTGAATAACCATTTGTAGAACTGTAATCTCCTTCACTCATTTCAATGAACTGATTAACCGTTTGTAGAACTGAAATCTCTTTCCTTTGTTCCAATGAACTTAGTAACCATTTGTAGAACTGTAATCTCCTTCACTCATTCCAATGCACTGAGTAACCGTCTGTAGAACTGTAATCTCCTTCACTTGTTCCAATGCCCTGAGTAATCATTTGTAGAACTGTAATCTCCTTCACTTGTTCCAATGCACTGAGTAACCGTTTGTAGAACTGGAAACTCCTTCACCCTTTTCAATTAACTGAGTAACCATTTGTAGAACTGGAATCTCCTTCACTCATTCACATGCACTGAGTAATCATTTGTAGAACTGGAATCTCCTTCACTTGTTCCAATGCACTGAGTAACCGTTTGCAGAACTGGAATCTCCTTCACCCTTTTCAATTCACAGAGTAACCATTGTAGAACTGGAATTTCCTTCACTTGTTCCAATGAACTGAGTAACTATTTGTAGAACTGTCATCTGCTTCACTTGTTAAAATGAACTGAGTAACCATTTGTAGAACTGTCATTTCCTCCACTCATTCCAATGAACTGAGTAACCATTTGTAGAACTGGAATCTCATTCACTTGTTCCAATGAACTGAGTAACCGTTTATAGAACTGTAATCTCCTTCATTTGTTCCAATGAACTGAGTAACCAGTTGTAGAACTGTCATCTCCTTCACTCATTCCAATGCACTGAGTAACCATTTGTAGAACTGTAATCTCCTTCACTTGTTCCCATTAACTGAGTAACCATTTGTAGAACTGTAATCTCCTTCATTTGTTCCAATGAACTGAATAACTATTTGTAGAACTGTAATCTCCTTCACCCATTCCAATGAACTGATTAACCGTTTGTAGAACTGAAATCTCCTTCATTTGTTCCAATGCACTGAGTAACCGTTTGTAAAACTGTAATCTCCTTCACTTGTTCCAATTAACTAAGTAACCGTCTGTAGAACTGTAATCTCCTTCATTTGTTCCAATGAACTGAGTAATCGTTTGTAGAACTGTCATCTCCTTCACTTATTCCAATGCACTGAGTAACCATTTGTAGAACTGTAATCTCCTTCATTTGTTCCAATTAACTGAGTAACAATTTGTAGAACTGTCATCTCCTTCACTCATTCCAATGCACCGAGTAACCATTTGTAGAACTGTAATCTCCTTCATTTGTTCCAATGAACTGAGTAACCATTTGTAGAACTGTCATCTCCTTCACTCATTCCAATGCACTGAGTAACCATTTGTAGAACTGTAATCTCCTTAACTTGTTCCAATGAACTGAGTAACCGTTTGTAGAACTGTAATCTCCTTCATTTGTTCCAATGAACTGAATAACCATTTGTAGAACTGTAATCTCCTTCACTCATTCCAATGAACTGATTAACCGTTTGTAGAACTGAAATCTCTTCCATTTGTTCCAATGAACTGAGTAACCATTTGTAGAACTGTAATCTCCTTCATTTGTTCCAATGAACTGAGTAACCGTTTGTAAAACTGTAATCTCCTTCACTTGTTCCAATTAACTAAGTAACCGTCTGTAGAACTGTAATCTCCTTCATCTGTTCCAATGAACTGAGTAACCGTTTGTAGAACTGGAAACTCCTTCACCCGTTTCAATTAACTGAGTAACCATTTCTGAACTGGAATCTCCTTCACTTGTTTCAATGCCCTGAGTAATCATTTGTAGAACTGTAATCTCCTTAACTTGTTCCAATGCACTGAGTAACCGTTTGTAGAACTGGAAACTCCTTCACCCTTTTCAATTAACTGAGTAACCATTTGTAGAACTGGAATCTCCTTCACTCATTCCAATGCACTGAGTAATCATTTGTAGAACTGGAATCTCCTTCACTTGTTCCAATGCACTGAGTAACCGTTTGCAGAACTGGAATCTCCTTCACCCTTTCAATTCACAGAGTAACCATTGTAGAACTGGAATCTCCTTCACTTGTTCCAATGCACTGAGTAACTATTTGTAGAACTGTCATCTGCTTCACTTGTTAAAATGAACTTAGTAACCATTTGTAGAACTGTCATTTCCTCCACTCATTCCAATGAACTGAGTAACCATTTGTAGAACTGGAATCTCATTCACTTGTTCCAATGAACTGAGTAACCGTTTATAGAACTGTAATCTCCTTCATTTGTTCCAATGAACTGAATAACCATTTGTAGAACTGTAATCTCCTTCACTCATTTCAATGAACTGATTAACCGTTTGTAGAACTGAAATCTCTTTCCTTTGTTCCAATGAACTTAGTAACCATTTGTAGAACTGTAATCTCCTTCACTCATTCCAATGCACTGAGTAACCGTCTGTAGAACTGTAATCTCCTTCACTTGTTCCAATGCCCTGAGTAATCATTTGTAGAACTGTAATCTCCTTCACTTGTTCCAATGCACTGAGTAACCGTTTGTAGAACTGGAAACTCCTTCACCCTTTTCAATTTACTGAGTAACCATTTGTAGAACTGGAATCTCCTTCACTCATTCCAATGCACTGAGTAATCATTTGTAGAACTGGAATCTCCTTCACTTGTTCCAATGAACTGAGTAACCGTTTGCAGAACTGGAATCTCCTTCACCCTTTTCAATTCACAGAGTAACCATTGTAGAACTGGAATCTCCTTCACTTGTTCCAATGCACTGAGTAACTATTTGTAGAACTGTCATCTGCTTCACTTGTTAAAATGAACTGAGTAACCATTTGTAGAACTGTCATTTCCTCCACTCATTCCAATGAACTGAGTAACCATTTGTAGAACTGGAATCTCATTCACTTGTTCCAATGAACTGAGTAACCGTTTATAGAACTGTAATCTCCTTCATTTGTTCCAATGAACTGAGTAACCATTTGTAGAACTGTCATCTCCTTCACTCATTTCAATGCACTGAGTAACCATTTGTAGAACTGTAATCTCCTTCACTTGTTCCCATCAACTGAGTAACCATTTGTAGAACTGTAATCTCCTTCATTTGTTCCAATGAACTGAATAACCATTTGTAGAACTGTAATCTCCTTCACTCATTCCAATGAACTGATTAACCGTTTGTAGAACTGAAATCTCTTTCATTTGTTCCAATGAACTGAGTAACCATTTGTAGAACTGTCATCTCCTTCACTTGTTCCAATGCACTGAGTAACCATTTGTAGAACTGTAATCTCCTTCACTTGTTCCCATTAACTGAGTAACCATTTGTAGAACTGTAATCTCCTTCATTTGTTCCAATGAATTGAATAACCGTTTGTAGAACTGTAATCTACTTCACTTGGTCCAATGCACTGAGTAACCGTTTATAGAGCTGTAATCTACTTCATTTGTTCCAATGAACTGAGTAACCAGTTGTAGAACTGTCATCTCCTTCACTCATTCCAATGCACTGAGTAACCATTTGTAGAACTGTAATCTCCTTCACTTGTTCCCATCAACTGAGTAACCATTTGTAGAACTGTAATCTCCTTCATTTGTTCCAATTAACTGAGTAACAATTTGTAGAACTGTCATCTCCTTCACTCATTCCAATGCACCGAGTAACCATTTGTAGAACTGTAATCTCCTTCATTTGTTCCAATGAACTGAGTAACCATTTGTAGAACTGTCATCTCCTTCACTCATTCCAATGCACTGAGTAACCATTTGTTGAACTGTAATCTCCTTAACTTGTTCCAATGAACTGAGTAACCGTTTGTAGAACTGTAATCTCCTTCATTTGTTCCAATGAACTGAATAACCATTTGTAGAACTGTAATCTCCTTCACTCATTCCAATGAACTGATTAACCGTTTGTAGAACTGAAATCTCTTCCATTTGTTCCAATGAACTGAGTAACCATTTGTAGAACTGTAATCTCCTTCATTTGTTCCAATGAACTGAGTAACCGTTTGTAAAACTGTAATCTCCTTCACTTGTTCCAATTAACTAAGTAACCGTCTGTAGAACTGTAATCTCCTTCATCTGTTCCAATGAACTGAGTAACCGTTTGTAGAACTGGAAACTCCTTCACCCGTTTCAATTAACTGAGTAACCATTTCTGAACTGGAATCTCCTTCACTTGTTTCAATGCCCTGAGTAATCATTTGTAGAACTGTAATCTCCTTCACTTGTTCCAATGCACTGAGTAACCGTTTGTAGAACTGGAAACTCCTTCACCCTTTTCAATTAACTGAGTAACCATTTGTAGAACTGGAATCTCCTTCACTCATTCCAATGCACTGAGTAATCATTTGTAGAACTGGAATCTCCTTCACTTGTTCCAATGCACTGAGTAACCGTTTGCAGAACTGGAATCTCCTTCACCCTTTCAATTCACAGAGTAACCATTGTAGAACTGGAATCTCCTTCACTTGTTCCAATGCACTGAGTAACTATTTGTAGAACTGTCATCTGCTTCACTTGTTAAAATGAACTTAGTAACCATTTGTAGAACTGTCATTTCCTCCACTCATTCCAATGAACTGAGTAACCATTTGTAGAACTGGAATCTCATTCACTTGTTCCAATGAACTGAGTAACCGTTTATAGAACTGTAATCTCCTTCATTTGTTCCAATGAACTGAGTAACCAGTTGTAGAACTGTCATCTCCTTCACTCATTCCAATGCACTGAGTAACCATTTGTAGAACTGTAATCTCCTTCACTTGTTCCCATCAACTGAGTAACCATTTGTAGAACTGTAATCTCCTTCATTTGTTCCAATGAACTGAATAACCATTTGTAGAACTGTAATCTCCTTCACTCATTCCAATGAACTGATTAACCGTTTGTAGAACTGAAATCTCTTTCATTTGTTCCAATGAACTGAGTAACCATTTGTAGAACTGTCATCTCCTTCACTTGTTCCAATGCACTGAGTAACCATTTGTAGAACTGTAATCTCCTTCACTTGTTCCCATTAACTGAGTAACCATTTGTAGAACTGTAATCTCCTTCATTTGTTCCAATGAATTGAATAACCGTTTGTAGAACTGTAATCTACTTCACTTGGTCCAATGCACTGAGTAACCGTTTATAGAGCTGTAATCTACTTCATTTGTTCCAATGAACTGAGTAACCAGTTGTAGAACTGTCATCTCCTTCACTCATTCCAATGCACTGAGTAACCATTTGTAGAACTGTAATCTCCTTCACTTGTTCCCATCAACTGAGTAACCATTTGTAGAACTGTAATCTCCTTCATTTGTTCCAATGAACTGAATAACCATTTGTAGAACTGTAATCTCCTTCACTCATTCCAATGAACTGATTAACCGTTTGTAGAACTGAAATCTCTTTCATTTGTTCCAATGAACTGAGTAACCATTTGTAGAACTGTCATCTCCTTCACTCATTCCAATGCACTGAGTAACCATTTGTAGAACTGTAATCTCCTTCACTTGTTCCCATCAACTGAGTAACCATTTGTAGAACTGTAATCTCCTTCATTTGTTCCAATGAACTGAATAACCATTTGTAGAACTGTAATCTCCTTCACTCATTCCAATGAACTGATTAACCGTTTGTAGAACTGAAATCTCTTTCATTTGTTCCAATGAACTGAGTAACCATTTGTAGAACTGTCATCTCCTTCACTCATTCCAATGCACTGAGTAACCATTTGTAGAACTGTAATCTCCTTCACTTGTTCCCATTAACTGAGTAACCATTTGTAGAACTGTAATCTCCTTCATTTGTTCCAATGAATTGAATAACCGTTTGTAGAACTGTAATCTACTTCGCTTGGTCCAATGCACTGAGTAACCGTTTATAGAGCTGTAATCTACTTCATTTGTTCCAACGAACTTAGTAAGCATTTGTAGAACTGCCATCCCCTTCACTCATTCCAATGAGCTGAGTAACCATTTGTAGAACAATAATCTCCTTCACTCATTCCAATGAACTGAGTAACCGTTTGTCAAACTAATCTCCTTCAGTTGTTCCAATGAACTTAGTAACCGTTTGTAGAACTGTAATCTCCTTCATTTCTTCCAATGCACTGAGTAACCGTTTGTAAAACTGTAATCTCCTTCACTTGTTCCTATGAACTGAGTAACCATTTGTAGAACGGCAATCTCCTTCACTTGTTCCAATGCACCGAGTTACCCGTTTGTAGAACTGGATCTTCTTCAACCTTTTCAATTCACTGAGTAACCATTTGTAGAACTGTAATCTCCTTCACTTGTTCCAATGCACTGAGTAACCATTTGTAGAACTGGAATGTCCTTCACTCATTCCAATGAACTGAGTAACCGTTTGTAGAACTCTAATGTCCTTCACTTGTTCCAATGCACTGAATAACCATTTGTAGAAATGTAATCTCCTTCACTTGTTCCAATGCACTGAGTAACCGTTTGTAGAACGGTAATCTGCTTCACTTGTTTCAATGAACTGAGTAACCATTTGTAGAGCGGGAATCTCATTCACTTGTTCCAATGAACTGAGTAACCGTTTGTAGAACTGTAATCTCCTTCACTCATTCCAATGCACTGAGTAACCGTTTGTAGAACTGTAATCTCCCTCACTTGTTCCAATGAACTGAGTAACCATTTGTAGAAATGTAATCTCCTTCACTTGTTCCAATGAACTGAGTAACCATTTGTAGAAATGTAATCTCCTTCACTTGTTCCAATGAACTGAGTAACCATTTGTAGAAATGTAATCTCTTTCACTCATTCCAATGAACTGAGTAACCGTTTTTAGAACTGTAATCTCCTTCACTTGTTCCAATGCATTGAGTAACCATTTGTAGAACAGTAATCTCCTTCACGTGTTCAAATGAACTGAGTAACCATTTGTAGAAATGTAATCTCTTTCACTCATTCCAATACACTGAGTAACCATTTGTAGAACTGTAATCTCCTTCATTTGTTCCAATGAACTGAGTAACCATTTGTTGAACTGGAATCTTTGTCACTCATTCCAATGAACTGGGTAACCGTTTGTAGAACTGTAATTTCCTCCACTCATTCCAATCAACTCAGTAACCATTTGTAGAACTGGAATCTCATTCACTTGTTCCAATGAACTCAGTAATCGTTTATAGAACTGTAATCTCCTTAATTTGTTCCAATGAACTGAGCAACCATTTGTAGAACTGGAATATCCTTAACTCATTCCAATGTACTGAGTAACTTTTTGTAGAACTGTAATCTCCTTCACTTGTTCCAATGAACTGAGTAACCGTTTTAGAACTGTCATCTCCTTCACTTGTTCCAATTAACGGAGTAACCGTTTTGTAGAACTGTAATCTCCTTCATTTGTTCCAATGAACTGAGTAACCATTTGTAGAACTGGAATCTCCTTCACTCATTCCAATGAACTGATTAACCGTTTGTAGAACTGTAATCTCCTTCACTCATTCCAATGCACTGAGTAACCGTTTGTAAAACTGCAATCTCCTTCACTTGTTCCAATGAACTGAGTAACCGTTTGTAGAACTAATCTCCTTCATTTGTTCCAATGAACTGAGTAACCGTTTGTAGAACTGTAATCTCCTTCACTTGTTCCAATGAACTGAGTAACCATTTGTAGAACTGGAATCTCCTTCACTTGTTCCAATGCCCTGAGTAATCATTTGTAGAACTGGAATCTCCTTCACCCTTCTCAATTAACTCAGTAACTATTTGTGAACTGGAATCTCCTTCACTCGTTCCAATGCACTGAGTAACCATTTGTCGAACTGGAATCTCCTTCACTTGTTCCAATGCACTGAGTAACCGTTTGTAGAACTGTAATCTTCTTCACTTGTAAAAATGAACTGAGTAACCATTTGTAGAAATGTAATCTCCTTCACTTGTTCCAATGAACTGAGTAACCATTTGTAGAAATATAATCTACTTGACTTGCTCCAATGAACTGAGTATCCATTTGTAGAACTGTAATCTCCTTCACTCGTTCCAATGAACTGAGTAACCATTTGTAGAACTGTAATCTCCTTCACTTGTTCCAATGAACTCAGTAACCATTTGTAGAAGTGAAATCTCCTTCACTTATTCCAATGCACTGAGTCACCGTTTGTAGAACTGCAATCTCCTTCATTTGTTCCAATGAACTGAGTAACCATTTGTAGAACTGTAATATCCTTCACTCATTCCAATGAACTGAGTAACAATTTGTAAAACTGGAATCTCAGTCACTTACTCCAATGCACTGAGTAACCGTTTATAGAGCTGTAATCTCCTTCATTTGTTTCATCGAACTTAGTAAGCATTTGTAAAACTGTCATCTCCTTCACTCATTCCAATGAGCTGAGTAACCATTTGTAGAACAATAATTTCCTTCACTCATTCCAATGAACTGAGTAACCGTTTGTAAAACTGTAATCTCCTTCAGTTGTTCCAATGAACTGAGTAACCATTTGTAGAACTGGAATCTCATTCATTTGTTCCAATGAACTAAGTAACCATTTTTAGAACTGTGATCTCCTTCACTCATTCCAATGCACTGAGTAAACGTTTGTAGAACTGGAATCTCTTTCATTTGTTCCAATGAACTGAGTAACCATTTGTAGAACTGTAATCTCCTTTACTTATTCCAATGAACTGAGTAACCGTTTGGAAAACTGTAATATCCTTCACTTGTTCCAATGAACTTAGTAACCGTTTGTAGAACTGTAATCTCCTTCACTCATTCCAATGCACTGAGTATCCGTTTGTAGAAATGTAATCTCCTCCACTTGTGCCAATGAACTGAGTAACCATTTCTAGAAATGTAATCTTCACTTGTTCCAATGCACTGAGTAACCGTTTGTAGAAATGTAATCTCCTGTACCGATTCCAATGAACTGAGTAACAATTTGTAGAAATGGAATCTCCTTCACTTGTTCCAATGAACTGAGTAACCATTTGTAGAACTGTAATTTCCTTCACTCATTCCAATGAACTGAATAACCATTTGTAGAACTGTAATGTCCTTCACTTGTTCCAATGCACTGAGTAACCGTTTGTAGAACTGTAATCTCCTGTACCGATTCCAATGAACTGAGTAACCATTTGTAGAAATGTAATATCTTTCACTCATTCCAATCCACTGAGTAACCATTTGTAGAACTGTTATCTCCTTCATTTGTTCCAATGAACTGAACAACCATTTGTAGAACTGGATTCTCCTTTACTCATTCCAATGAACTGAGTAACCGTCTGTAGAACTGTAATTTCCTGCACTCATTCCAATGAACTCAGTAACTATTTGTAGAACTGGAATCTCATTCACTTGTTCCAATGAACTGAGTAACCGTTTATAGAACTGTAATCTCCTTCATTTGTTCCAATGAACTGAGTAACCATTTGTAGAACTGTCATCTCCTTCACTCATTCCAATTCACTGAGTAACCATTTTAGAACTGTAATCTCCGACACTTGTTCCAATTAATGGAATAACCGTTTGTAGAACTGTAATCTCCTTCATTTGTTCCAATGACCTCATTAACCATTTGTAGAACTGTAATCTCCTTCACTCGTTCCAATGAACTGAGTAACCGTTTGTAAAACTCTTATCTCCTTAACTTGTTCCAATGAACTGAGTAACCGTTTGTAGAACTGTAATCTCCTTAATTTCTTCCAATGAACTGAGTAACCGTGTGTAGAACTGTAATCTCCTTCACTTGTTACAATGAACTGAATAACCATTTGTAGAACTGGAATTCCATTCACTTCTTCCAATGCACTGAGTAACAGATTGTAGAACTGTTATCTCCTTCACCTGTTCCAATGAATTGAGTAACCATTTGTAGAACTGCAATCTCCATCACTCATTCCAATGCACTGAGTAACTATCTGTAGAACTGTAATCTCCTTAACTCATTCCAATGCACTGAGTAAACGTTTGTAGAACCGTAATCCTCTACATTTGTTCCAATGAACTGAGTAACCATTTGTAGAACTATAATCTCCTTCATGCATTCCAATGAACTGAGTAATCGTTTGTAGAACTGTAATCTCCTGTACTTGTTCCAAAGAACTGAGTTACCATTTGTAGAACTGTAATCTCATTCACTTGTTCCAATGAACTGAGTAACCGTTTGTAGAAGTGTAATCTCCTTCACTTGTTCCAATGAACTGAGCAACCATTTGTAGAACTGGAATATCCTTAACTCATTCCAATGAACTGAGTAACTTTTTGTAGAACTGTAATCTCCTTCACTTGTTCCAATGAACTGAGTAACCGTTTGTAGAAATGTAATCGCCTTCACTTGTTCCAATGAACTGAGTAACCGTTTGTAGAACTGTAATCTCCTTCACTCGTTCCAATGAACTGAGTAACCGTTTGTAGAACTGTAATCTTTTTCACTCATTCCAATGAACTGAGTAACCGATTGTAGAACTGTAATCTCCTTCACTCATTCCAATGCACTCTGTAACTGTTTGTAGAACTGTAATCTCGTTCACTTGTTCCAATGCACTGAGTAACCATTTGTAGAACTGTAATCTCTTTCACTCATTAAAATGCACTGAGTAACCGTTTGTAGAACTGTAATCTTCTTCATATATTTCAATGAACTGAGTAACCATTTGTAGAACTAGAATCTTCTTCACTTGTTCCAATGAACTAAGTAACCATTTGTAGAACTGTAATCCCCATTCACTCGGTCCAATGAACTAAGTAACCATTTTTAGAACTGGAATCTCATTCACTCATTCCAAATCACTGAGTAACCATTTGTAGAACTGGAATCTACTTCACTTGTTCCAATGCACTGAATAACCATTGTCGAACGTGAATCTCCTTCACTTGTTCCAATGCACTGAGTAACCGTTTGTAGAACTGTAATCTTATTCACTTGTAAAAATGAACTGAGTAACCATTTGTAGAAATGTAATCTCCTTCACTTGTTCCAATGAACTGAGTAACCATTTGTAGAAATATAATCTCCTTCACTTGTTCCAATGAACTGAGTATCCATTTGTAGAACTGTAATCTCCTTCACTCGTTCCAATGAACTGAGTAACCATTTGTAGAACTGTAATCTCCTTCACTTGTTCCAATGAACTGAGTAACCATTTGTAGAACTGTAATCTCCTTCACTTGTTCCAATGAACTCAGTAACCATTTGTAGAAGTGAAATCTCCTTCACTTATTCCAATGCACTGAGTTACCGTTTGTAGAACTGTAATCTTCTTCACTCCGTCCAATGAACTGAGTAATCCTTTGTAGAACTGTAATCTCCTTTACTCAGTCCAATGAACTGAGTAACCATTTGTAGAACTGGAATCTCCTTCAGTCGGTCCAATTTACTGAGTAACCATTTGTAGAAAACTGGAATCTCATTCACTCATTCCACTGCACTGAGTAACCGTTTGTAGAACTGTAATCGCCTTCACTTTTTCCAGTGCACTGAGTAACCGTTTATAGAGCTGTAATCTCCTTCATTTGTTCCAACGAACTGAGTAACCATTTGTAGAACTGTCATCTCCTTCACGCATTCCAATGAACTAAGTAACCATTTGTAGAACAATAATCTCCTTCACTCATTCCAAGGAACTGTGTAACCGTTTGTAGAACTGTAATCTCCTTCAGTTGTTCCAATGAATTGAGTAACCATTTGTAGAATTCGAATCTCATTCACTTGTTTTAATGAACTGAGTAACCATTTTTAGAACTGTAATCTCCTTCACTCATTCCAATGCATTGAGTGACCGTTTGTAGAACTGGAATCTCTTTCATTTTTTCAAATGAACTGAGTAACCATTTGTACAACTGTAATCTCCTTCACTCATTCCAATTCACTGAGTAACCGTTTGTAAAACTGTAATCTCCTTCACTTGTTCCAATGAACTGAGTAACCGTTTGAAGAACACTAATCTCCTTCACTTGTTTACATTGAACTGAGTAATCATTTGTAGAACTGGAATCACCTTCACTTGTTCCAATGCACTTAGTAACCGTTTGTAGAACTGGAATCTTCTTCAACCTGTTCAATTCACTGAGTAACCATTTGGAGAACTGGAATCTCCTTCACTTGTTCCAATGAACTGAGTAACCGTTTGTAGAACTGGAATCTCCGTCACCCTTTTCAATTCAATGAGTAACCATTTGTAGAACTGGAATCTCCTTCAGTTGTTCCAATTCACTGAGTAACCGTTTGTAGAACTGTAATCTGCTTCACTTGTTCCAATGAACTAAGTAATACTTTGTAGAACTGTAATCTGCTTCACTTGTTCCAATGAACGAAGTAATACTTTGTAGAACTGGAATCTCCTTCACCTGTTCCAATGAACTGAGTAACCGATTGTAGAACTGTAATCTCCTTCACTCATTCCAATGAACTGAGTAACCATTTGTAGAAATGTAATCTCCTTCACTTGTTCCAATGAACTGAGTAACCATTTGTAGAAATGTAATCTCCTTCACTTGTTCCAATGAACTGAGTAACCATTTTTGGAAATGCAATCTCCTTCACTCATTCCAATGAACTGAGTAACCATTTGTAGAACTGGAATCTCATTCACTTGTTCCAATGAACTGAGTAACCATTTGTAGAACTGTAATCTCCTTCACTCATTCCAATGAACTGAGTAACCGTTTGTAGAAATGTAATGTCCTTCACTTGTTCCAATGCACTGAGTAACCGTTTGTAGAACCGTAATCTCCTTCACTTGTTCCAATGAACTGAGTAACCATTTGTAGAACTGGAATCTCTTTCACTCGTTCCAATGCACTGAGTAACCGATTGTATAACTGTAATCTCCTTCATTTGTTCCAATGAACTGAGTAACCGATTGTAGAACTGGAGTCTCCTTCACTCGTTCCAATGCACTGAGTAACCCATTGTAGAACTGGAGTCTCCTTCACTCGTTCCAATGAACTGAGTAACCGATTGTAGAACTGGAGTCTCCTTCACTCGTTCCAATGCACTGAGTAACCGATTGTAGAACTGGAATCTACTTCACTCGTTGCAAGGCACTGAGTAACCATTTGGCAGACTTGAATCTCCTTGACCCGTTTCAATGCACTTAGTAACCATTTGTAGATCTGGAATCTACTGCACTTGTTCTAATGCACTACATAACCATCTGTAGAAGTAGAACGTCCTTCACTCGTTCCAATGCACTGTGTAACCATTTGTGGGACTGGAATGTCCTTGACCCATTCCAATGCACTGACTAACCGTTTGTAGAATAGGAATCGCCTTCACTCGTTCCAATGCACTAAGTTACCGTTTGTAGAGCTGGAAGCTTCTTCACTCGTTTCCATGCACTGTATTTCCGTTTATAGAACTGGAACCTCCTTCAATCATCCCAATGCACTGAGTAACCGTGTGTAGAACTGGAATCTCTTTCACTCGTTCCAGTGCACTGTATGGCGAAAAAAAAACTTCTCCAATCTGCCTGCTTTATAACACATTCACCTTTGTGAATTTTTCGAGATTACATGGGACCGTTTCTATTAAATAACGGAGACACCATCTTGGTTTTTCTTTTTCCGATGCGCATGACAGGCCGTTTATATGTCTGTTTCTATTTCCCCCTCAAAACTGTATTTCTTCTAGCACAAAAAATATGATCTGGCTGAAGGGCAGAAAAAGTGTAAAAAAATCTCATTTACTGTCTGTACTCTGGTATCCAACTCGATATGGAAACGGTCCAGACACTCTCCCATTGCTTTCTCAACGTCTTGCTGAAATGACAATGCAGCATCTCTTGCCTCCTTTGTTGGCATTTTGTTCTTTCTTCTGATTCTCCTCTCTGTAGAGATATCAAGTTCTTCACATTTTGCAAATGCTTGCTGGACGGCATTGTCAACAACATTCATATGCTGCTCTTCCAAAAAGACCCTGAGAGCCCTTAGTTTGGCAGCAACCTATTCCAGGGTAATACCTGCTCGTACTGATAACCACTTGGACGGTTCAGTCGTTTCATGATTATCCAAGTTTCGGTTCTGAAAATAAATGAAATGCATGCTTTTTCAGAAAACCTTTAAACCAACTTTAAAGGTCTCTGCTTATTCTGGAATGGCTCGCTCTCCCTTTTGATGATATTAATTCTTACATAATCAGGCACAGGAATTTGCTACGATGATATATCGTTGAATGTTGACAAATTACTGGCAGTGCTGGCGACAGAGCCTTCAAACTCTTCTTCTGATCTAGTTGCAATTGCAGTATCATAATGATCTTCAATATAAGTTTGTTCTGTGTTGCTGTATCTTGATTGCTCGCTATCACTTGAAAACTGGCTTTCGAACATTTTTTCATGCGTTCGACTTTCAGCTTTAATAAAATCAGAATTTTTGACGGTTTCTGATTTTTGTATCCACTTCAGCAAAGATCCTTTAATGTCGTTTAGCGCTGCCTGTTTTGTTTTTTTAGCTTGAAGTTGCTGATAGCCGCTTGGACGGTTCAGTCGTTTGATGATTATCCAGGTTTTGATTCTGAAAATAAATAAAATGCATGCTTTTTTTTCAGAAAATCTGGCACTACTGTGCACCTAGGAAACTCGACAGTATTTGACATTCATTTTTAAAGTTACAACAATATTAACTTAAAATAGAACATGTTATTCCAAGTCAAGAATATTCGAATGGTCATATGTTATCTTCATTGGCTATATCAGTTCTTCTCCTGCACTAATGGAGACCGAAGGATCGGTCGAAAATTTTATGCTTTTGGAAAAAACGTTTTCATTTTTTCCAAAACAACTTTTTGTATTCCTACACGTCAACAAATAATACATAAATACAGAAAAGATATAAACATTTATATAGTTTTTGTATTGATTATATATATATATATATATATATATATATATGAAATTTATTGCTGTGAGTCCAGAATGCTCTGGCTACACATTGAGCACTCTAGTCCGTTTTTTTTTCTCACCACTGAAGAAATATATATATATATATATATATATATATATATATAGTTATTTCATTTCATCATTAATATATAACAAGTACGAGTATTAATTTATTTATTGCGGACTATTATCCTTATCTTTAACACATTAGTTGTTGTTTCACAACGTTTCGGCCAACTATTCCTCTGGTCTTTGTCAGGTGGTAACCACAACAGGGTAGGAACTCCAAATCTCCTAACTGCATTCTCAGCAATTACTGCCATCCATAGTTATTGTCGTCTCACCACGATTTGACCAAGTAAGCCTCTGGCCAGCTTTGGGTAGGATTGAAACCGCTATCTTCACAAAAAAAAAAAAAATAAAAAAAAAATAATAATAATAATAATAATAATAGCAGCAGCAGCAGCAATAAATAAATTAATGAATAATACTCATCTCAATAATGAATTCCACTTAAAAAATATATGTATAAGTAAAGAGTAGCAAAACATTAAAACACACTTGTGTCATCAGCAATCGAGTTAGTTTTTTTTGCTAGGCGATACAGTCAACTCGTTAATTTCATTTTGATAAAATTGCGTTCCGTTCCATTTTTAACATCCGTCCATAGCCGCTATCTTCCCGCCGACTTTTCTCAAGACTACTATATATATATATATATATATATATATATATATATATATATATATATATATATATATATATATATATATATATATAATTTGTGTTTGTTGCAATGTTAAGAAAAGTCATACGGAAGATGGCGGCTTCGAACAGATGTAAAAAATGGAACAGAACGCAAATCGTAGAGAAACGAAATTAGCAAGTTAACTGTAGGCCTACAGCTTAGCAAGAAAAAAAACTACTCAAACTGCGGATAACAACAACTAATAATAAGGGTGTTTTAATTGTTAACTAATCTGTACTTGTTATGAATATATTAATAATGAAATGAAATAACTAACTTTTTTTTATTCAGCTAGACTGTAGTTTCACATAACATTCTAAAAAACAAAAAATACTGTAAAAATTGAATTTCATCGTCCTTTCTCTGTATAATTAATTATCAAAACAAAACCATGAAATGAAAAATAAAACAAAAACAATGAAATGAAATAACTAAAAAAAATGTAATCCTCTAGAATAGCAAACAAAGCAATTTTAATGTCGTATTTTTTTAGTTAAGAAAAAAGTAGTGTGAAAAAAAAATGCTAGGCTGTACAGTCGACTCGCTAATTTTGTTTTGCTAAAATTTGTGTCCGTTCCGTTTTTACATCCTATTGCGGCCGCTGTATTGCATACAATTTATGTTTGTACACACACACACACACACATATATATATCTATAATATAAAGCTGAAGGTCTGTGTGTGTCTGTCTGATCACGACTAGACCACCTCTGTGGCCTTCGGGCGAAGATCAAAGTGTAGTCCGACAGATACTAGCAAAGACCAGATGTGGGGGCAACCCCACATGCCTGACCTTTAACCCGCTCCCATTTCCCACCTCTCGGGAGCTGGTCCCCCTTTCCCTCCCCCCTCCCTTCACTCCTCACATTAAAAATTGGCCTTGTGCCTAATTTGCTCGGTGGGGGAGCAAATAAATACCATCTGTTCCGGCAGATACTGCAAGCAAAGACCATATGTGGGGGTAACCCCACATATCAGAACTTGGTCAATGTAGGGCCCCTTCATACTAACAGTTCCTATCCAGCTCCCATTTCCCACCTCTCGGGAGCTGGTCCCCCTTTTCTCTCCCCCTCCCTCTCTCTCCACATTAAAAACGGCCTTGTGCCTAATTTGCTCAGTGGGGAAGCAAATAAATACATACTGCAAGCAAAGACCCTATGTGGGGGCGACCCCACAGATAAGAGCTTTATCAATGTAGGGGCAACCCTTCATACCAATTGTCACTATCCAGCTCCCCTACTCCCCGGGGAGTTGGTCCCTATTTCCCTTTCATTCCTCACATTAAAAATCGACCTTGTGCCTAATTTGCTTGGTGGAGGAGCAAATAAATACCTAGTCACGAATAGGCTCCTATATGGTTGACTATTATATAAAACTGATCACATATAATGATAGAAGATATATTAAGACACAGGAATGGGTATGTTTGATCTAGCATAATGATGATTCATTAAAATTGTGGGGTCTGCATACGCGCCTGGTCCACAAAGTATGGAAATGAAAAATTTAAAAAAAAAAAAAAAAAACGTTTACAAGTGTTTTTGATATAGATGTACATACTAATACTTTGATAAGTATGTTTTAACTTAAATAGGAATGGTATAATAAAATTGTGGGGTCTGCGTTTGCGCCTGGCCTCCGTAGAATGGAAATAGGTACAAACTTTAATAAAGACTTTCCATATTTATCTGCGTAAGTATACTTTGATAATTATGTTTCAGTTTGAAGAAATATGATATAATAAAATTATGGGGTGTTCGTTCGCACCTGATCTCCATAGAATTGAAATATGTCACAAAGTTTTTTTTAATATAGATCCACAGAATATTGTGATAAGTGTTTCAGTGTGAACAGGTATGGTATAATAAATTATGGGGTTTATCTATTTTATTTTTACTTTCATCATATTTTGCTTTAGTTTTGATACCCCCAAATTCGAAGCTATCTCTTTACAACCCTTCCTATCATACTTTCATAAATCAGAGTCCATTTTCTGTAGGCTGTTTTTGAACCCAGTCAACGACGGCTAGTATATATATATATATATATATATATATATATATATATATATATATATATATATATATATATATATACTAGCTGAACCTGTGGAAATTCCACAGGGGCTCATTCATATGTAATATATTTATGTTGGCATTCTGTACATGTTAAGTGTAAATTGAGACGCTCCAATATTATCGTAGCTTTTTTCTTAAAACTGCAAAAGTATTTATCTAAGCTAGCACGAACGCCCGGTAAAGCCCGGTCGTAACATACGCTTAAATATGATATTTTAATTCTTGCAGATTTTGTATATATTACTACAGAGTTAATGTTTTATCGATTTTTATATATTATAAAGTTGCAATTTCAAAATAAAAAAATATATGCATGTGGAGTATGTGCATTAGCTTGAATCGAAACCGAAATAAAAACTTATGAAAAAAATATATGTATATAAACTTCAGTTCCTGCAGCCATAATCGAAACCGAAACCAAAACTTATGAAGAATTCTTGATAAAATTATTCATGACAAGAAATAGAAGAACAATTAAATGACCCGGATGTAAGCATGATACATGCTATCATATTAATATATGGATTTAACGAACACGACCCAGGGATAAGGTTATGTGTTAGGTAGATAGCGAAACAAAAATCAGTTGTGATGGCACTTGGGTAGAGCCATACTGTATACTTGGGCTATTCAATATGAATTTATTTACATCAGACTTGAATTAAAATAATTTTCAATTCATGAAGCACATTTTGACTGTCTTTATAATAGTTCTAAAAGTATACACTTGCATTTTAATCTTGGAAAATTTGCAGTCTTTTGTGTGTCTTGTCAGTAGCTGAGAAATATGAAAACTAAATTGTCAAACAATATGAAAAATACCAATTAGAAATAATAATTTTTATCAGTAGTCTGAAATTTATTGCCTTATATTTCCCCATACAGACACATAAACTGAAATCAAAGAAATGTCACCAAAAAGTGTTTTTGCATAGAGATGTGAAAACTTTTGAATTCACTAATTCCTTTAATGTCCACTTTATTTGATGCCAACACTTTGAAATTGTTGGAGGATTTTTTTCACACTTTTTACCATTGGTTTGCAAATGTTGGCTAGGAGACATCGGATATATATATATATATATATATATATATATATATATATACACACACACACACACATATATATATATATACACACACACACATATATATACATATATGTACACACATATATATACACATATATATACATATACATATATATACACATATATATATACATATACATATATATATACATATATATACACATATATATATACATATACATATATATATACATATATATATACACACATACACATATATATACATATATATACACACATTGCAACAAATATAGCAGTAGAATGATTTGAGAGCCCCTAAAGAACGAAACAAAGAACAAATCCTAACATACGTCTCCACACACAACACAAACAACCGAGAGCTTTTCACAGAGATAACAAAAAACCTCGTCCTACTTAACCAAAACAGCAAACTAAACAACTTCCTTAAAACAACAAAAATAATAAAAAGCAAACGCCAACCCAAAAACCTAAAACGCATTCTTACCTCATCCAAACTCATTCAAAAAGGAGTCACAAAATGCAACAAACAACGATGTGGAGTCTGCAACATGATATTAGAGGGAAATATACACATTCACGAACCCCATACAAACATTCAAAATTAAAAAAAACTAGATTGCACCTCAAAAAACGTGATCTATGTAATAAAATGTGCAGCATGCGATAAATCCTACATAGGTGCGACAAAAAACCTTAGTAATAGAGTAGTCCTACACCGATCCAACATCAAAATCGCGGAAAATAGACACCTGCATGTATCACAACATATACACACATGCAGTGGAGGCAGATTCGAGATAATGCCCATCTTCCAAACTGACAACTACTTCTACTTACTAACACAAGAAAAAAGCTCCATAGCAATGTTCAACCCCGCCTTAAACGTCTCTCAATAATTGTGCACATAAATAGGCAAAACACAAAATGCACACATGCATAATTGGGTAAATGTGCACCCTCACACATGAAACAAAAGAAGCACAATAAAGCACGTGCACATTTTCACGGGTGCGCACATCCACATCCAGTATAGTACCATTTCCCTAAACTAAACAAACAATTAGAAATTATACGTATGTGTGTGTATGTGTATGTGCGCACATATGTGTGTGTATGTATGTGGGTATGTGTATGTATGCGTGTTTGTGTATACGTGTGTGTATATATATATCATCTGTTATCTATCCTCCATCTTGTTTGTGTGTGTACGTGCACTTATCTTTGGGTGTGAGTACGTGTGTGAGTGTGTAGGTGGGTATGTATATATGTATGCTCCTACATATATTTCTATGTATGTGCGTGTGTATATGTGTATATGCCTGCGTACGTATTCGTGTGCATGTGTGTATGTACATATATGTATATGTATGTGTGTGTGATTGTGTGTGAATGTGTGCTATACATGGGGAAAGAAAGTCATAAAAAAAACATAAAAACCTTCACCAAATGGACCCAAATCCTCCTCTTTGAAATTAACTCTGACAGGACACTACCAACACTTACTATTGGAGACAGAATATCTGAGACGACATCACTCTGAAAAACACATTTAGTATCAGCAGATGTAAAAATAACATTTCAAACTCCCATTTAAAAAAAAACAACCTTTTCACAAAAATATCTGAAGAAAGCAAACCAAGGCTTGAAACGCGTTATAAAAATATTTTAAAATAAAAATATGATAAAAGGCTAAAAAACCCACAATTGTTGATGGCCACACTCTTTTAAATATACGCACATATATATATATATATATACATATATACATATATATATATATATATATATATATATATAGTGAAAAATTTTGTTGAAAATTCAAAGACTCATGTTTTCATTTTTATAACCTTCATTTATTTCCTGGATTTTCCCATTACAGCTGTTTCATTAATAAGTGGCAATTTTACGATTTATGTTTCCGTAAAAATATCCTGTCCTCACCAACTTCTTCAGATGTTTATCTATTAGATTTTTAAAACAAAAGGTATATTTTTAACATGCTGGACATCGTATTCGGGTAAAAGGATTTCCACAGCCATGCTTCCTCACTTCCTCCATCTTTTGGTGTTATGTAAAGATAGTTTGCCGTTTTAACCCGTACTTTCGTATTTTTATTTTTTATTTATTAATTATTTATTTTTGTTTTAATTTTCCCTTTTTTCCTATTTGTTTTTTTCCAATTATCATATAATTTTATTCCTATATTTATGCGTGTTTATTTTAATATTGTTTTTTTTGCTTGGTGTTTGAATACATATTATATTACTCGATGCAGGGGAGGTCACTCTCGTGGTATCATTTTTTATATTTAGGATTACCTCCCTTACTTTTTTTTTTTTTTTTGCTAATCTGCTCTAGTGCGTGAAATATCTGTTTCTGTGCAAGCGCCCGTGGATTACATCTAGTCTTTTGTTTAATAATTTTTTCTTTTGATATTAGTATATGGTAAGATTCTAATATACATAGGTTGCATCTTTTCGATTTGCTAGGTTTATATTTTCCCTCTTATCAATTATTGACCATCTTAATTTATATTCAGTTTTATTTTCCTTTAATCCATACTGCTAAAGTGGTTGAATTTTCTTTGTTTTCGTTATTACTATTGGTTCTGTTTCTACTTTTGTTATAGTTGTTGTGGCTGTCACTATTGTTATGAACCTTTCTACCGTTGTTTTCATTTTTATTGTTTTAGTTATTTGTGGTGTTCTTTTCTTTCTCGATTTCATTTTTAAACGATGCTAGGTGATTACGATATCTGTTCTTAGAGCAAGTTCCGGAGCTCCCCAGATATACTTTAGTTTCATTATTCGTTATAACTTTGCATTTGTATACTACATTTGAAGTTAAACAGTTCCCCCTCATTGGGCATTCATTAGGGTCCCGGCAGTTACATTGTTAGCTTCATTTTCTGTCCTATCTCTGTTTTTCAAAAATTTGTTTCATTTTGTGTTATTTGAGCCAATTATGGTATTTGTTAAGTGTTATGTTTGCAGGTTGAACCAAATAACGTATAAGGCAATACAAATGAAAACTCAACAAAACAAAGGTAGATCAATAAGAAGTGTATTAGGAAAAGTATGTTTACAGTATATTTACATAATTGTTGTCAAGTAAGAGAGTCTTGGCTGGAGAACATATCTGCTCTCGGCTCAGCCTTCGTGGCTTCTGGTTAACACACACTCAGACTAACCGAGTCTTGTTATTTATGTGTAATATTATCCACATATGTAAATGAGTGGGTGCCACCACAACACACTCCTCCCAAGATTTGAAGTCACACAGATTTCAATATCTTTTTCTCTTGGGATTTAACATTGATGGTTCATTAAACTTTCTTTTTCTACCTAATCTTCAGGGCTCAGGTGTATATTGAGGCGGTTCCAAATTAAAGGATTCGTATATGATGTCCATGGTTTCCTCCTCTTCGACTGCTGTTGTATAATCACCATCTTGAATGTGGCGTTTTTTTATTTGGTTCAGGTGCCTTTTATGTATATTTTGTGGACCTTTAATCATGTATGTACAATCATCAATGCGTTTATCCACTACTCCACATTCCCAGTAAGAAGTGTTATTCCTGTAGCACTTGAAATATACTCGATCTCCCGGGTTATATTTCTTTCTTATCATGTGTGTAGTGTTTCGGACAATTGCCTGTCTTGGCAATAGTTTATCAAACGCCAATTTCACCTTTCTGGCAAACATTAAATCAGCTGATGATATGTTTGACGGTGTATTAGGGCGCGGTGTTATCCTATATATTTGCAAAAATTGTTGCAAAGCTTTTTCCGTTGATATCCCAATGGATTTTTTTCAACGCCCGTTTTAACGTGTCCACGAATCTCTTCGCGAGGCCATTTGACCTTGGATGGTACAGAGGAGTAGTGATATGCTTTACTTGGAACGTGTCACAAAATTCCTTAAAGTCTGTGGATGTGAATTGAGTTCCATTGTCAGTGACCAATGTGTCTGGTACACCAAATCGTGCAAATAACTCTTGTAGGAATCCTATTGAGTTGTTCGTTGTTGGATTCCTGCAACGCATTACCTCAGGCCATTTTGTATAACTATCTACTACAATTAAGTAGTCATTTTCTCCTACTGGACCAGCGAAGTCCATGTGGATTCTCGACCATGGGTGGTCAGTTTTCGGCCAAGGTTTGTGTACTATAGGTGGGGATTTTGCCGCTAACTGGCATCCTTTACATCTATTTATTGTTGTAGCTATGTCGATGTCCATGTTACGCCAGTATACGTAGCTTCTCAGTAGAGACTTCATCCAATTTATTCCCGGATGTCCTGTGTGGAAGTCTCTCAAAATCCTCTTCTGCAATGTTTTAGGTATTACTACTCTCTCGCTGTATAATAACACATCGTTACATATGGAAAAAAATTTCCTGAACCTTTTTGTCATTTATAATCTTTTCTTTTATATCATTTATGTATGAAAATCCATCCGCATGGTAAATCTTTTTCGATGCTAGATGTTGTATCTGGAAATCATAATTCAGTAGGATTGTACCCCAGCACAGCAATCTATTTGCAGTGTATACAGGCAATCCTTTTTTTGATCCGTAGATTGTGACTAATGGTTTATGGTCGGTTTCAAGTATGAATTGTCTACCATATAAATATCGGTGGAACTTAGTTACTGCAAAGATTATACTCAACGCTTCTTTTTCAGTCTGTGAATATGCCTTCTCTGCTGGAAGCAGCATTCTTGAAGCGTGAGCTATCGGCTTTCTAGATCCATTAGGCATGATATGTTGAATGCATGCTCCTATGCCGCAGGAACTAGCGTCACTAGCGACGGCTATATTTAATTTTGTGTCATAGTGAGTTAGAAATAATTCAGATGTTAGTGTGCTCTTTATTTTGTCAAAAGCAGTTTGACATTCTTGCATCCAGTTCCAAGGTGTGTCCTTTTTTAGCAGCTCATATAAGGGAGCTCGCAAATTATGCATCCCTTCAATAAAAATTGGTAATAATTTGCGAGTCCTAAGAAACTCTGCAAGGTTGTTACGTTATTAGGTGCTGGCATATTTTTATTGCCACAGATCTTTCTGGGTCTGGACGTCACCCATGTTTAGAAATGTCCAAGATACTTAATTTCGCTCATACAAAAGTCGCATTTATTTTCTTTTACTTTAAACCCGAATTCTTGTATTCAAGTGAATACTTGTTTTAAATGCTCCTTATGCTCTTCTAGGGATTTGCTCCTGATAACAATGTCGTCCAGGTATGCACATGCGCACTCAATACCACTTAGCATGGTGTCCATCGCTTGTTGAAAAATGGCAGGCGCTACTTTGATGCCAAAGGGCAACCGGTTGTATTTGTACAATCCCTTATGCGTGTTGATGCATAGTATTTTTGAGCAATTCTCCTCAACCGGTATTTGTAAATACGCGTCGCTCAAGCATATCTTGGAGAAGATATTACAACCATTCAACTTTGTGAATATTTCCTCTGGGCTTGGTAGAGGGTAATGGTAATCTTGTAATATGGAGTTTAGACCTGTCGAAAAGTCTGCGCACACTCTGATTTCATCATTCTTTTTCTTTACATATACGGTGGGGGCTGCCCAGTCGCTATGTTCTATTTTTGATAGTATTCCTGTCTGTTCCAATCTGTCTAATTCTTTATTAATCTTTTCCAACCCAGCGAACGGAACATTTCGCTTTTTTCTAAAAATTGGACTGGTGTTTTCTTTAAGTTCAAACGAGGGCTTAAATTTATTGCAACGACCTAATTTAGTCATGAATACTTCAGGGAATAATTTTTTTAATTCCTCTTTTATATTTCCTGTTGTTGGAGTCGTACATTCTATTTTTTTACAGAATGTATTGATTGGCTTATCCCACAGTCCAAATTTCTCAATCAAATCTATTCCAAACATATTTTCGCTATTTTTCAATACGAACATTTTTAATTTTTTCGTAATCCCTTTTAATTTTATTGGAAGGATAACTTCTCCTTCAAATTTTATCTCACCACCAGTTACCGTCCGAGCTGATTTACTTGTTTTCATCATGGTTGCTTTTTCCATGTATTCAAGTTTATTATAGAAATATCGGATCCTGAATCTAGTTGTAATTTTATTGGCGTTTTAAATATTTCCACTTTTATATATTTTCGCCGAGTTTTGTCGAATTTTTCATTTGATTTTGTTTGCTGTACTCTCTGTCTGGTGAAATCTTTATATCTGCAACAATTGCTTTTGTGTCCGACTTTCTTGCAAATGTAGCATTTTTTCTTCTTATAAGGGCAATCTGATTCCCAATGTCTTTCTGTGCATCTCTTACAGTTATATCTAGGGAGAGACTTGTTATATTCTTTACTATAGCTCGTTCCATTTTGACTGCTTTTATTTGTATAGTTCTTGGTTGGTGTGTATGGTTTTCTAACCTTTCTTACATATTCCACTCCGGATTCTTCTATCTTTTTTTAATCCTTTTTTAGTGAAATGACCCTTTCACAATCCTCTGCTAATTTCTGAAGTGTTAAATCTTGCTCAGATTCCAGCTTAGACAACACTCGCCTGCGTATTTCTGCATTTTTCGTGGAGACTAACCCTTGTGCGAAGATTAGGAATTTGAAATCTTCTACTGTTAGTTCCAGTAGCTTAAAATTATCACAGTTTTTATTGACAACTGATGCGTATGTCAAATAATCTTGGTTGTCCATCTTCTTTAGATTCATACACAACCATCTCTTATGAAAAAGAGATATATTCGGATTGAATAATTCTTCCATGAATCTAATTCTGTAGTTTTTTTAGGTAATATATAATCTACGAATTTACTGTGTTCTGCTACACCCAGCTTTCTGAGTAAGAGGCTCACTTTCTGGCTACTTGGCCAACTTTTGCAGTCCAGTTAAAAGACATCCTCGTATCTTGTATAGTATGCTTCAAAATTCTTTTCTTCCTCCGGCACATAATTAAATGTGTCCAAACTATTAAAAATAGTTGTATGGGAGGAATTAGCACTGTTGACATTTTCTCGATTATTCTTTAGTAGTTCCAGTGTTTTAGCAAAACTTTCATTTTTCCCTTTCTTCATGTTCAAATTGTAATTTCTTCTGCCTTTCTTCTTGTTCAAATTGTAATTTCTTCTGCCTTTCTTCTTGTTCAAATTGTAATTTCTTCTGCCTTTCTTCTTGTTCAAATTGTAATTTCTTCTGCCTTTCTTCTTGTTCAAATTGTAATTTCTTCTGCCTTTCTTCTTGTTCAAATTGTAATTTCTTCTGCCTTTCTTCTTGTTCAAATTGTAATTTCTTCTGCCTTTCTTCTTGTCCAACTTGTAATTTCTTCTGCCTTTCTTCTTGTTCCAGTTGCCATTTCAATAATTTCTCATCTCTTCGTTCATCTCGCTCGGCTTGTGCCTGTTGTTGTGTCTGCAAAAATTGCATTAACATTCTAGATAAATCTTCCATTTTTTTTAGTGTATTCTAAAATATAAAATGGCTTGCGTTACAACAAAAATTGTTCACAGTTCCTGTTTTTAATAAATAATAATATCGCTGCTCGAATAATATTTTCTCACTTCGCTAGCGAGTCAAGCTCATCCAACCCCAAAATAAAAAACTGAGGCTTTTACTGAAATCACCAAATACGATTGACTTTTCCGTTTTAGGCACTTCCTAATAAGTAACAGCAGAACTTAAGTACAACTCTTTCCACAAAAAAAAAAATTTCCAACTCGAGTCACAATTGAAAAAAATGAAATGTATGGACTACATTTAATTTTTTTTTCTTGTTTTTTTTTTCTTATGTGACGTTTTACTGTCTTATATCTGTTATCCAGTGACAACTTCAGTTTAAAAAATAAATTCTTTCCTTGATTTTAGTTTAACTGTGGCATTTTTTAATACCGAAGAGAAAAAAAAAATTTGGTTTACTAAAAAGTCTTTAGTTGATGTTTTGCTAACGGAGAACAGCAATTAGGAAATCCACTAGTGAATTTTTCCCCGTATGTTACTTTCTTGTACGTTTGCTCTTCATAATTTAGTAATACGAATCTTTTTGTCGTTTTACAACAAAACAAAAATTCACTTTTACAGTTTGTTGGGTTTTTTTTTTAAGATGGATTCCAAGAGAAACGGCGTAAATTGTTTTGCCATGCTCGATTTTTTTTCTTCTTTTTTTTCTTTGAGACCGCAATTAGCGGTTTTGGTTTGTCATTTTTTTTTCCGACTAGTATTTTAGTAAATACGATACTATCAATCGAGGTTAGTTTGTTTTTCCGACTTGAGTCGAACTTCTCTTTAGCGTGAAATCCGTTTTTATGACTATTTCGTTTGTCAAAACTTGTATTCCTTAGAAAGGTCAACCGCTGCGTTGTACTCTTTTTTTTTTAGTGAGTTCTTTCCATTTCTTCACCAAACTGTTATATTTGACGTTCATCCTCATCGCCAACTGTTATGTTTGATCTCATTCTCGTCGCTAACTGATTATGTATACATATATATGCATATATATACATATATATGCATATATATATACATATATATATGCATATATATACTTGTATATATATATGCATATGTATATATATATATGCATATGTATATATATATATGCATATGTATATATATATATGCATATGTATATATATATATGCATATATACATATATATATATATGCATATATATACATATATATGCATATATATATGCATATATATATACATATATATATATATGCATATGTATATATATACATATGAATATATATATATGTATGTATATATATACATATATATGCATATATATATATATATATATATATATATATATATACATATACATATATAAAATAAAAAATTATAATTCAATTTACCAAAATGATCCAAGATGGCAAAACTAAAGTATATTATAAATATTAAAGAATTAATATTTATAAAGTAATCTCAACCAGATGTAAAAGCTCAATAAAACCAAAGAGGAGATAGAGCTTATAATACGAGCAAACAGTTAATAAAACATGTTAAAAACACTTTGAAATGAGTTAAAAACATATTTAATCTGAAAAGGAAACACTTGATAAGTGGATAGTCCTAAATCCGCGGAGTTTCGAAGAAGTACTTTTCTTCTCATCAGAGGGTAGGAATTAGCAAAATGCGGGATCGTATTTTGCATACAAAATTATTTGATGAAACAACAAGTCAAAGATCTTACTTGATAACAAAAAAGTGAAGCAGAGGGAATATGGTTAAGAAAAAGGCGATTACACCTGAATGGATAGTCTGGTGAAAGTTAAATAATGACGGTAAAATCCAAAAATATAACTTCAAGAAAGTTAATTGAATTTCCATTTGCACAAGTAAAATCCAAGGAAATCCTGTAATTGGAAGATGGTCCAAAATAATCCAAAGACTGAAATCCATGCAATAATTCATAAATATATACAAGGGAAAAGGGGAAAAAATTCCAATAATATTAATAAAAGAAAAATAAGATCTGCTTTTCACGCTGCTGCCGAGACATAAATATAAATTATAAATAAGAAAGATCAGGGAAGAAGAAGAAGAAAAAATGGTGATAGAATTAAATATAAAATAGAAAAACAAATGTCAAAATGACCCAGACAGGAAATGTTAAAAGGCGCAAAAAAATATATACGGCAAAATAATATAGGTTAGCTGAAATGTAGAGGTTATTACTTAAGAAAATGTCAGCACGAGTTGTTAAAAGACACTAAATGGAAAATAAATAAATAAATTAATAAATAAATAAATAGAAAGTAAATAATAAATAAACAATAAAAAAATAAAATAAAAATAAAAAATAAAGATTATTTAAGGGGAGAGGATGGCCGGTATCTGCAAATTCAGGAAAAAGCAAGAAAGTAAGTAAGTAAATGCATATAGTAAAATATAAGTAAATATGCACACAAGATATGAAAGTGTGGGTAGATTCATATATTAGATAGATAGGAATATTTAAAGAGTGAGACAGAAATTGCAGATAAAAAACGGGCCAAGCAAAGAAGAAATAAAGAATTAAAATAAAGGATTATTAAATTATAAAGTATTAAGAAAGTATGTAGAAAAAACGATAAAGTTAAAGAAAAAATTATATATCTATCTAAAAGGTAAAAGTAATAGCTATGTAATTTCAAAATTGCCATAATTAAATTTGAACTAATGTTTACAGTTCATTTTTAGAATTTATTATATTGTTACTTTGAGGGGAAGTAATTATAGTTATAGCTTCGGTTGTGCAGAGGCGACATGACTTAGAGCCTGGAGTATAAGACTTTACTTTTTTATGATGGTCCATTTGATTGAGAAGGGGGTATTATTAAAGTTAAGTTTTTTAATTAAAGTGGTTAGAGAAGTTCCTTGGTTATTATTAGAATTATGGTTGTTAAAAGAAGAAATGTGGTTTGATATTCTTTTCTTAATTAATGTTGAAGTAGCGCCGATATATGTATGTACGTTATTAAAAGCTCGAGGTCTGGTATTAATATTAGTTTGCTGATTTGTATTAGTTAAATGGTTTGAATTTTGTTCATTGTGTTCAACAAATGGTGGGACAATGTTTGTATGAGGACTATTTTGGAGGGGATAATGAGTGTTGTTAGTGTTAGGATGGCTGTTAGGAGAAATATTATTTATTATTATTATTATCATTATTATTATTATTATTATTATTATTATTATTATTGCCAGTTGTATGATTGTAGATGGAGGAGCTGCTCGAATGGTGTATTGGATTAGTAACTATATCAGATGGAGGATGGGAAGAAGGATAACTTGAAGACGAAATATTAGTGTCTGTTATGGGAGGATTGCGTGGAAGCTCAGTAATTGTGCAAGAATATATAACATCTTTATGGATGCAATCATTATTGAGTGGGCAAAGATGTTATTACACTTACAGTTAGTTTTGGGTTTATCAGTGTATTTGAAAGATACAAATGGTGACGGACACTGTTGATTACGTTAAGTTTGAGAAAGTGAGTTAAAATTAAAAAACTATACAAAATACTGTCACAAACCCACCGATTATGTCAGCCTATGTCATGGTAACATATATTCGGTGGGTTTTTGACACTGTATTGTATAGTTTTTAGTTTTCAACTTACTTTCCCAAACTTAGCGAATTCAACAGAGTCTGCAACCATTTGTTTTTCCAGCTGATTAAACATTTTACATTACATAAAAACACTAAACAATTATCCAGTTAGGTAGAAACGTAACTTACCTTACCTTTGCTTTCATTTATTTGTTTTGGACAACTTTTTTGAATCTGTGTATAGTAACCCGCCCCCCCCCATCACTCAAATGTTAATTACTAACTCACATTTTTGTATACAGAAAACAAAAACAAAACATTTAGCGTTTCAACACTTTTGCTACGTTCAGCTTTATCCACTGATTGTTGGTCGAGCCCAAGCCATGATTGACGGTAATCCAGAGGATCAGGATCCAATTCTGCAACGAGTAACATTTTTTTTTCATTTTCGCCTTTTTTTTTAAAACTTTTTGGAGTGGATTGCTGTACTAAGAATATAAGAAACATGCATTTTCTCTTTTTATTAGAATTTTCCATTACACCAAATTGAGCCACAGCAACGCGTGGCAGGGTACAGCTAGTATATAATAAAGAAATTCTATTTCCGACTATTTTTACACCTTAGCCTGACTGAAAAATTTTGGGTGGAGGGGGGAAGTTTTTCATCCCTCTATGGCTGTCACGCGGGACGAACCCCCTCTCTTCGCTAGTTGTGTTTGGAATTACATGGACGAATTTATTAAGGACAATGCTGTCACTTGTGAAAACCTATATATATATATATATATGATTTTCAGAATGTGAGAGATTGTATATAATAAATTCCACAGCCAAACAACGTCGCAGCCCACAAGAGCCATGACAGTCAAAGAACCGGAAGTCCAAAATTGGATTTCCGGTTCTTTGACTGTCATGGCTCTTGTGGGCTGCGACGTTGTTTGGCTGTGGAATTTATTATATGTATATATATATATAAATTTTTTTCTGGCGCTCTCTCTCCCTCATGTAGCGACATCTAGTTTGGCCAGATTAATAGGTTACACATCGTTTTCAGGTTGCAAACGGCAAGTGTCCTCCACTACTGGCCTGAGTCTTTCCAATGTAACTCCAGTTGCTAGCGTGCCAATATGTTCAGATGCTGGTCGTTCACACAGCAGTTCCCACAAGCTGGATCATTCCGCTTCACTGAATCCACCAGCTCACTCATCATGTGATGTAGTAGGAGATCTGTCACTTTGTAATCTTAACCGTTTGTGTGCCCATGTACCCTTCTGAAACGGAATGATTGAGAGGATTCATCACACAATAAAGCGCATTGCGGCAAGAACAAAGTGCACAATCTTAGAAGCATTGTACTGGCACAATGTTGCGCTTAAGGACAACAAGACGACCATGACGGCACCTGCGAATGTGCTATACAATTTTAAGATGCGTGTCGAGGGTATCGATAAAGTGATGTTGCCCGACAATACAAGGAGGGAGATGCAGTTTAGGTGAAGAATCCACAAGGAAGATACACAACGCAGTTCGGCACAGAAACAGTGACAAAAATAAACAGCCAACACTCAATCTCAGTTGATGGAACAGCCCGCCACATAAAGGATGTGTGCCCAACGTGCCTATGTGATTGTATAATCAGTGACGAACTCACCTTATGAGATGATGAAGCCCCACTGCTATACAAACAACCAGATGATGCATCCAATGATCCAGAGCAGGGAGAGTTTAATAATGCGGTAGACTCAGGCACCACTGAGGAACTTAAGGCAAAGTACCAGGAGGAAACAGCCTTCCCAGCATTGTCATTTGTGTGATTTCAAGATCAGGGAGAAGTGTGCCGAGCATATGCAGAAGTGCACAAACATATGAGTCAGGCCTACCTGCCGTGAAAAGTGAACCCGGGACCTTTCAATTACAAATCAAGTCCACCCATCTTACCCCAAAGTGAGGATTTTTTTTTTTTTTTTTTTTTTTTTTTATTCAATTTTCACCCCAAACAAGGCACAGTGCCACTTTGAAGCAGGGGGCTACTATTAGGGAATTAATTAGCGGGGTCATTATGAAGGGAGAAGAGTAGAAAGATGTTTGTTAACATTACACTTGAACTTCTGCATATCATTGCAGTTGGGAAAGCAGAATCCCGGAAGGGAGTTCCAAAGACCCGCAGTTCTGGGGAAGAAACTATTGGAGTAAAAGGCTTTCTTGCACCTAGGGATCTCCACTGTAAAGGGATGAGACTTTGTAGCTTGTCGGGTTTGTCGGGGGTAGTTACGTCGGGGAGGTACAAGTGTTTGCAGTTCGTCAGAGCATTCACCATTAAAGTATTTGTAGAACAGGCAGAGGGATGCAACATCTCGTCGATGGGACAGAGGTTGAAGCCCAGATGACAGTTCAGGACCTATCAGGTTTGCGACTCTTTTTTGAACCCTGTCCAGGAGCGAGAGACAAGCAGCAGATGCACCAGCCCAGATGTGACAACAGTACTCCATACATGGGCGAATGGTTGCCTTATAGAGGTATAGGATACTGGCAGGCGTAAGTAGTTTTCTAGCACGGTAGAGGGAGCCAACCTTCCTTGCAGCAGCCCTGGCAATGCTCTCAATGTATCTATTCCAGTTCATATTCCCTGTAAACGTTAGGCCGAGGAGTTTAAAAGAAGTACTTTCAGGCAATGTGTTCTTGGCCATTGTTATTGGTGGTAGAGAAGGTTTCTTGTAGTTATTGAAGGAAACAAGCTTAGTCTTAGCAGCATTGAATGAGACCAACCATTTTTGTCCCCATTCCACTACGGATTGGAGGTCATCCTCTAGTGTTTCTGCCATTTTCTTGGATATGTGTTCATTTGTTTTCCCCTCATATCTGTTATAGAGAGTGGTGTCATCGGCAAATATACCCATCTCCGAAACAATATTATCAGGGAGGTCGTTTATGAATATCAGGAACAATAGAGGTCCAAGGATAGACCCCTGAGGCACTCCCGCATTTATGTCATATTGTTTGGATGTACGTCCGTCGAGGACAACTTTGATTTTTCTATTACTTAAGAAGGATTTAATTACGTTATGAATTCTTCCAGTGATTCCATATGATCTAATTTTCCTTAGAAGACCATCGTGCCATACCCTGTCAAAAGCCTTAGATATATCAAGGGCCACCGCTCTACCCTCCCCTGTTTTATCCAATGAACGGTATATACGTTCAGAAACTACAGTTAAGATATCTGCTGTTGAACGGGCTTGCCTGAATCCATATTGTTTGTCAGTCAAGAGTTTAGCAGCTGTTAGGTGCTGGACTAGGGCTTTATTAACTAAGGACTCAAATATTTTGGCGAAAAGCGGGAGGAGGCTAATGGGGCGATAATTTAGTGGGTCAGTTCTTTCACCAGAATTCTTGAAGACTGGTACCACAGAGGCGGTTTTCCAGCAGTCGGGAAAACAAGATTCGTTAAGGCATTTATTGTAAAGTTTGGACAGAACTGGAGCAACCTCGGCAGAGCATTTTTTTAATAGCACAGCCGGGATGAGATCTGGTCCACATGCTTTAGAGGTGTCTAGGTTTTTTATAATAGCATGTACCTGAGAAGGGGTGATTTTCAAGTCGTCAAGTGTGGCGTCTGTTCGCAGAGGAAAATCAGGGAGTGAGTGGTGTACCGAGTTCAGTGTGGAGTTTGAGGCAAACCGACTGGCAAGCAGATTAGCCTTGTCAGTTGCCGTGCAAGCAACCTCATGATTGTTTGTTAGTGGGGGAATAATTGACTGTCCATTATTAACTACGCTGTTGTAGATTTTCCAAAAATCCCGGGTTCCTAATTTCTGTGCTTCGATGCGCTTTCTGGTGGTTTCAGAGTAATCTGACTTAGCTGTGTCTATCACTCTCTTACAATTATTTCTAGCTTCTATAAACTTCTGTTTATTTGAGCTGGACTTATGTCGGTTGAATCTGCGGAACGCATGCTGCCTTTGACAAATGGCAGCTGCACAAGCAGAAGTAAACCATTGGGGGGAGTGGGGCTTGCTATAGTATTTCCGTGCGGGAACATGTGCTTCAATAGCAGTTTTGAACCATTCAGTTGTCTCATTTGCACACTGTTCCGCTGGAAGAGTAAAGATATTTTGCCATGGGGCATCTCTGATGAGCTCCCTGATGGCTTCCCAATCAGCCTTTTTGTAATACCTCGTTGTTTTGAGTAGTGGGTCTTCAGTTTTAGGGCGAGAATTTAGGCTGATTTCTACCATTATCACAGCGTGATCAGCATTCCCGAGTGGGCTATGGGCATTTGTTGTACAGTCATTGGGAACTGTTGTCAGAAAGAGATCTAGAAGTGAGGCATGTTGATCGTGCTGGTCTGGGAAACGTGTCGGAAATGTAACCATCTGAGATAGGGAATGAGATATAGAGAAGCTATATGTGGCGCTACCAGCTACGTCTGTGTGATTTGAGAATCCTAGCCAGTTACTGTGGTGGACATTGAAGTCACCAAATACATGTATTTGTGCGCTAGTATCGAGGGAGAGTGCTATATCTATGCTGTCTGAGACTTTGTTTATTAGGGTACAGTCTTGGTTTGAGGGAGAGCGGTAGAGAAAATATAAGTAGCTAATATTGTGTTGCATATTTAGTCTGAAGCACATAAAGGCCTGGCCCTCTGATTCTAGTTTTATTTCTCTAGTTAGGGGGAGGGTGTTTCGAATATAGACTCCAAGTCCATGCATATGTCTGTCCGAGTCCTTACGGTAGAGTGGGAGATAACCAGGCATGTTAAAGTGGTTAGAGGGTATGGAGGAGTGAAGGTTAGTTTCACTTAATGCTAAGATATCCGGGGTGTTTACAAGGAGAAATGACTCAACATCATCTAAGTTAGTTCTAAGCCCGCGGATATTAGTAAATGCAAGCCTCAAGGGAGGAGGCAGGTTGGTTTTCTTTGAGTTTGGTCCTGGTTTAAACGTAACTTTTGCTTGAGCTGTCATTTCATTTTATTTTATTTAAAAGTTTCAGTTAGGGTGGATGAGTGAGGGGGTGCTGGACAAGTAGTTGTGCAGAATACCAGACATGCAATACAAGTAGACCATCAGCTGTCCTCACCCACAGGATTGTGGCCTCGGGAAAGCCCACCGGGGATGAGTGCAGGGTCCCTTTCCATGCGCGACATGGCACTACAAACATCCCGATATTTTACAACTGTTGATGGAGCAGCCGCTCTAAGCGCTACCAAAGAGTTAGGGCTCCTGTACTATCAGTCGGAAACAGCAGCCAGGAACTGTCAATCCGGTACCCTCAATCCATTAGGCAAAGCCAGCCCAGTCCAACTGCACTGACATATATGGCACTGAAGCACCCCACTGTGTCCAGTTTAGGGGGATGGGATGTGGCAGGAGTGGGGAAAAGCGGCGTTCATTACCCTAGTCAGGAAACAAGGTCAACCACTGGGTGATTCAAGCGAGTCCCTGTGATAGTACCTCTACGCCTGGCCAATAGGCAAAGAAGGAGTATGAAAGCCGAGCGATAGACAGAGTCTATCTCCTCCTTAAGCAGTTTAGGTTTGCCAACCGGTGATTTGTTTGAGTCACCAGCTCTAGGAAGGTTGTCGTCCAGGACTGAAGAGGCCTCCCTCCCCTAGGTTTAGTTTCAGAGTTTTCCTTCTCTTAGACGGATGGCCTGGGAAGACCTACGGGTCCATCAGCTCCGAGGGGGTTCGCCCCGCGCCTGGGTCCTAATCCAGGTATTTCTGCGACCCCGCATGGGTAGTTAATATTTATTGGTTATTTAGGTTAATATCTCCTGGAAAATCGGGCATTTAGGTTAGCTTCTACAGAAGATTTTCACTCCTCAAGTGTGGTTTAAAAAGGGCATTATTATGCTGTCCATTTTCATTTATACTGAGAGAGGGCATACGTAAAAATTCATGCAGTGGAAGCAGTTAAATTTGCTACAGTATTGGATCGAGAGAGTCGAGTTGATGTATGGTTAGATATAGTTTTGTAAGTTTAGCAATGTATGGTTAGATATGGTTTAGTAGGTTTAGGAATGTATGGTTAGATATGGTTTAGTAGGTTTAGGAATTAGGATAAAGTGCTAGAGTATGATCTACTTTCTATTAGAAATTCTGATTTGGTGCCCAAACCGGACATTTAGTAAGACTGAAAGATTAGATATGTTCAGTATAGAGACAAGAGAACATTTGATATGGAGTACAGTTATACCTGATAGATATAGGTTATTGCATATTCTGTAAGTATAGTAAAAGTATAGATGGATGGATAAGTAGTATTGTATACGAATGCATGGAATTTTAGACAATTTGAGTAAGTTGCCTTTAGACTACAACTAAGGAGAATGACTTCGCCTTTCTCTTAATATCCGGAAGTTTTTATTTCAATGAGTACCGGTTTAGTTTGTGTAATAATTATTGCAATACTATCTCTTAATAAAGAGATATTAACGGTTACTGTTCATTATAGATTACTTTAAGTCAATGTATTGGACTAAGGCTAGTAAGTATTTACTTAGAAGCTTGGTTATGGGTTGGGAGTTATAATCGGGAGCATGCCTAGGAAATTTTAGGTGTTAATGGGTATCGATTTGCGAGTTTGTTAAGGTCAAGGGCGGAGAGCAAGGACCCATCTAAGTTACGTGAGACGGATTTGTTTAGTGTCAACTTAGGAAGTAGAGCAGATTTGATTTGTTAGTGATCAGGAGAAAGAGAATTTAAGTAAAAAATAATAAGGTTTGTCATGCAAAACAGACAAGGCAGTCATCTTGGAGGTAAAGTATCTATAGGAGGTACTTGCTTAGTATACAAGCAGCAGTATTTTGTAGTTTGGAGAGGAATTTTAGGTACAATAGTTTCATGACTTATTGCAAAAGTCCGTAGTCAAGGTGAGGGACGATGTACTTCTAATATTGAAACTGGGTTTTTCTAATTTTAAAAGTAGTTGACTAGAGTGTTATTAGGTGTTCTACTTTGCTTAGGGATAGAATAAAGATTTAAGGTAATATTCAGGGTGATATAAGCAGTTTCATGAGGATTGGATATATGATCACTGGATGTTGAACTGCTCAGGAGGATTCTTGTATCAATTAAGAAGGATGTCTTGGTGATATAAGATTTGAGAAATTAAGAGTCTGGGGATACAGAGAGCTTTGAGCCGATGAGGATTCAGTATAGGCGATTGTATATAGGTAACAAAGGTGGTTTAGTTTAGTACGCACGTATTGTACATATTAAGTATACTGCTTCAGTTCAATCCTCTAACGCAAAGGAAAATCCGTTTGCAATTTTGTCAAGAGGGGAAATTTAAAAACAGCTTATCTAATTGTTGATGATATCAGTTTATAGACAATAGTATAGACTGATAAATTGTTGTGTAAGGCATAAGAGCCCCTCATCTTCAGATGAGATGATGGATCACGAGCATAAGTTCGGAGCAGGGATCCGGAAAGGAAATGGACGTGTACAAGCAAGGGGGGGGGGGGTCACTGATGTTTATAACTTTTTATTTTTTTTTCCTTAAAAAAAAAAAAAAAAAAAAAAATTTTTAATTTTTTTTTTTTTCGATGGCTGATTATATTAAGTATCGTACTTAAATAAAGTTTTCATGTCCTCTAAATAACTTAGCATAATTTCTTTTTTTACCGAATTTGTCTTTACTATAGCATTGACTTATTAATTAAGTGACATGGCATTGTAAGCGGCGAAATAGTCTATTTAAGTGAAGAAAAGTTATCGGTTACAATATGCCTGAAAATGGAAAGAATATTAGCTTTAAATTATATGCGAACAGTTAGGAATTTTTACTTAGCTTTGGTTTTTTTTTCTTGGATACTCGAGGCTAAAAAGCATGGTGGTCGTTTGTTTCACTTGGCCTCATACGGTCAAATGGCACTTGTGGTACCAAGATGCTATCTAATTAGGGAGACGGTGTGGGCTGATTTAGAGGGAGGGGGGTCACTTAGTGAAAAGTGTTCCAGTTGGCGGCGCGACATATTTCTTTACATGTGTATCGTTTTTAGGGGTATTAATGTTAACAATTGAATACGCGTTTCAAACAAATATGATGGAAATAAAATATTAATAGATATAACGTAAAAGTAATGGCATAAGTAACGTACAAGGTGAAAATCGGAAAAAACTGAAAAGGAAATGTGCAGTTGAAAAGTACAGCTTTAAGAAATAATTTAAATAATAAACTTACGGTGCGTAAGGATTCGTTGAAATAAGTTTTAACCGTCGTGAAGGAAAACCAACAATAAATTGAGAATCATAGAGTTTTAGGTTTAATTCAATAAATCTAATTATTTATAGGTTTTTTTTTAATATATGCAATAATTGAACATGCAATAAGTCTAGATTTATAACACGGTGGAAATGATATTTAAATAAGGTTTTCATGTCCTCTAAATAACTTAGCATAATTTCTTTTTTTACCGAGTTTGTCTTTACTATAGCATTGACTTATTAATTAAGTGACATGGCATTGTAAGCAGCGAAATAGTCTATTTAAGTGAAGAAAAGTTATCGGTTACAATATGCCTGAAAATGGAAAGAATATTAGCTTTAAATTATATGCGAACAGTTAGGAATTTTTACTTAGCTTTGGTTTTTTTTTCTTGGATACTCGAGGCTAAAAAGCATGGTGGTCGTTTGTTTCACTTGGCCTCATACGGTCAAATGGCACTTGTGGTACCAAGATGCTATCTAATTAGGGAGACGGTGTGGGCTGATTTAGAGGGAGGGGGGTCACTTAGTGAAAAGTGTTCCAGTTGGCGGCGCGACATATTTCTTTACATGTGTATCGTTTTTAGGGGTATTAATGTTAACAATTGAATACGCGTTTCAAACAAATATGATGGAAATAAAATATTAATAGATATAACGTAAAAGTAATGGCATAAGTAACGTACAAGGTGAAAATCGGAAAAAACTGAAAAGGAAATGTGCAGTTGAAAAGTACAGCTTTAAGAAATAATTTAAATAATAAACTTACGGTGCGTAAGGATTCGTTGAAATAAGTTTTAACCGTCGTGAAGGAAAACCAACAATAAATTGAGAATCATAGAGTTTTAGGTTTAATTCAATAAATCTAATTATTTATAGGTTTTTTTTTAATATATGCAATAATTGAACATGCAATAAGTCTAGATTTATAACACGGTGGAAATGATATTTAAATAAGGTTTTCATGTCCTCTAAATAACTTAGCATAATTTCTTTTTTTACCGAGTTTGTCTTTACTATAGCATTGACTTATTAATTAAGTGACATGGCATTGTAAGCGGCGAAATAGTCTATTTAAGTGAAGAAAAGTTATCGGTTACAATATGCCTGAAAATGGAAAGAATATTAGCTTTAAATTATATGCGAACAGTTAGGAATTTTTACTTAGCTTTGGTTTTTTTTTCTTGGATACTCGAGGCTAAAAAGCATGGTGGTCGTTTGTTTCACTTGGCCTCATACGGTCAAATGGCACTTGTGGTACCAAGATGCTATCTAATTAGGGAGACGGTGTGGGCTGATTTAGAGGGAGGGGGGTCACTTAGTGAAAAGTGTTCCAGTTGGCGGCGCGACATATTTCTTTACATGTGTATCGTTTTTAGGGGTATTAATGTTAACAATTGAATACGCGTTTCAAACAAATATGATGGAAATAAAATATTAATAGATATAACGTAAAAGTAATGGCATAAGTAACGTACAAGGTGAAAATCGGAAAAAACTGAAAAGGAAATGTGCAGTTGAAAAGTACAGCTTTAAGAAATAATTTAAATAATAAACTTACGGTGCGTAAGGATTCGTTGAAATAAGTTTTAACCGTCGTGAAGGAAAACCAACAATAAATTGAGAATCATAGAGTTTTAGGTTTAATTCAATAAATCTAATTATTTATAGGTTTTTTTTTAATATATGCAATAATTGAACATGCAATAAGTCTAGATTTATAACACGGTGGAAATGATATTTAAATAAGGTTTTCATGTCCTCTAAATAACTTAGCATAATTTCTTTTTTTACCGAGTTTGTCTTTACTATAGCATTGACTTATTAATTAAGTGACATGGCATTGTAAGCGGCGAAATAGTCTATTTAAGTGAAGAAAAGTTATCGGTTACAATATGCCTGAAAATGGAAAGAATATTAGCTTTAAATTATATGCGAACAGTTAGGAATTTTTACTTAGCTTTGGTTTTTTTTTCTTGGATACTCGAGGCTAAAAAGCATGGTGGTCGTTTGTTTCACTTGGCCTCATACGGTCAAATGGCACTTGTGGTACCAAGATGCTATCTAATTAGGGAGACGGTGTGGGCTGATTTAGAGGGAGGGGGGTCACTTAGTGAAAAGTGTTCCAGTTGGCGGCGCGACATATTTCTTTACATGTGTATCGTTTTTAGGGGTATTAATGTTAACAATTGAATACGCGTTTCAAACAAATATGATGGAAATAAAATATTAATAGATATAACGTAAAAGTAATGGCATAAGTAACGTACAAGGTGAAAATCGGAAAAAACTGAAAAGGAAATGTGCAGTTGAAAAGTACAGCTTTAAGAAATAATTTAAATAATAAACTTACGGTGCGTAAGGATTCGTTGAAATAAGTTTTAACCGTCGTGAAGGAAAACCAACAATAAATTGAGAATCATAGAGTTTTAGGTTTAATTCAATAAATCTAATTATTTATAGGTTTTTTTTTAATATATGCAATAATTGAACATGCAATAAGTCTAGATTTATAACACGGTGGAAATGATATTTAAATAAGGTTTTCATGTCCTCTAAATAACTTAGCATAATTTCTTTTTTTACCGAGTTTGTCTTTACTATAGCATTGACTTATTAATTAAGTGACATGGCATTGTAAGCGGCGAAATAGTCTATTTAAGTGAAGAAAAGTTATCGGTTACAATATGCCTGAAAATGGAAAGAATATTAGCTTTAAATTATATGCGAACAGTTAGGAATTTTTACTTAGCTTTGGTTTTTTTTTCTTGGATACTCGAGGCTAAAAAGCATGGTGGTCGTTTGTTTCACTTGGCCTCATACGGTCAAATGGCACTTGTGGTACCAAGATGCTATCTAATTAGGGAGACGGTGTGGGCTGATTTAGAGGGAGGGGGGTCACTTAGTGAAAAGTGTTCCAGTTGGCGGCGCGACATATTTCTTTACATGTGTATCGTTTTTAGGGGTATTAATGTTAACAATTGAATACGCGTTTCAAACAAATATGATGGAAATAAAATATTAATAGATATAACGTAAAAGTAATGGCATAAGTAACGTACAAGGTGAAAATCGGAAAAAACTGAAAAGGAAATGTGCAGTTGAAAAGTACAGCTTTAAGAAATAATTTAAATAATAAACTTACGGTGCGTAAGGATTCGTTGAAATAAGTTTTAACCGTCGTGAAGGAAAACCAACAATAAATTGAGAATCATAGAGTTTTAGGTTTAATTCAATAAATCTAATTATTTATAGGTTTTTTTTTAATATATGCAATAATTGAACATGCAATAAGTCTAGATTTATAACACGGTGGAAATGATATTTAAATAAGGTTTTCATGTCCTCTAAATAACTTAGCATAATTTCTTTTTTTACCGAGTTTGTCTTTACTATAGCATTGACTTATTAATTAAGTGACATGGCATTGTAAGCGGCGAAATAGTCTATTTAAGTGAAGAAAAGTTATCGGTTACAATATGCCTGAAAATGATTTAGTTTCGCCCAACAGCTATGAAAAGAACAAGCCGATAAGTGATTCAGGGGTTTTTGAAATACACTGCTTTGATAATGTGTCTTGCGTTATTGCATTTTTGTATTGTGGCATGTTGATTTGGTGAGATTATTCGGTCCTGCTTGGGAACGTGTGTGTCGATTCAATGGTATTTGTTCATAGTGTAGCGTGCTGCTTCGGTGGTGGTGTTTGGAATTGCATGGATGAATCTATCAAGGTCCGTGCCATCACTTGAAAACAAATATATATACACACACACACACACACACACACACACACACAGATATATATAGATATATACATTTTTTTCTGGTGCTCTCTCTCTCCCTCGTGTAGTGACATCTAGTTTGGCTAGATTAATAGGTTACACATCATTTTCTGGTTGCAACCAACAAGTGCCCTCCACTACTGTCCTGAGTCTTTCCAATGCAACTCCAGTTACTAGCGTGCTGGTATCAACTAATATGTTTAGATTCTCGCCGTCCACAAGCTGGATCATTCCGCTTCACTGAATCCACCAGCTCACTCATCATGTGCTGTCACTTTATAATCTTAACCGTTTGTGATCAAAGTAGCTCTTCTCTGGATCATCCTGCATGCCACAGGCAGCTACGTACATACAAGCAGATACCTAACAATCCTTCTGCACAAGGAGAATATAGTTCATTGTGTAACGATATTAAGAACTTCTGGAGTTGCGTTTCCTCACTTCCATCTTAGGACACCATGCTCTTTTGAGATTGATAACTCCAGCTAGTCTGGGTCCTTACAGTCTTAAATCAAGCCAAGTGTTCCTTGACTTGCAACACGAGCATATCTTCATTAACAAAAATATCTTTGATGTTGCCTGATCCATAGTGATAGCACCCTGCTGACAGTGGCCTTCATGATAAGGAAAACAACGTTCAATCCAAACCCAAGACGACGTGACAGACAATATCTCTTCTCATTCATCTCAAAAGTCTCGTATTGCCACAGTGTCTCATGGACTTGTACTTGGAGATATGCTCCTCTGAGGTCCTTCCATTCATTTGAATGATATCATGTTTCTTCATTCATTTGAATGATATCATGCTTTTTCATTGATTTGAATCCTATCATGCTTTTTCATTCATTTGAATGATATCATGCTTTTTCATTCATTTGAATGATATCATATTTTTTCATTCATTTGAATGATATCATGTTTTTTTTATTAATTTGAATGATATGGTTTTTATTCATTTGAATGATATCATGCTTTTTATTCATTTGAATGATATCATGATTTTTTGTATTCATTTGAATGATATCATGCTTTTTTATTTATTTGAATGATATATTTATTCATTCATTTGAATGATATGTTTTTCATTCATTTGAATGATATGTTTTTTCATTCATTTATATGTTATGTTTTTTCATTCATTTTAATGTTTTTTATTCATTTGAATAATATCATGTTTTTTCATTTGTTTAAATGATATGCTTTTCATTCATTTGAATGATATCATGTTTTTCCATTAATTTGAATGATACCATGTTTTTTCATTCATTTAAGTTATATCATGTTCTTCATTCATTTGAATGATATCATGTTTTTTCATTAATTTGAATATCATGTTTTTTCATTCATTTGAATGATATGTTTTTTTATTCATTTGAATAATATCATGCTTTTTTATTCACTTGAATGATATCATGTTTTTTTCATTCATTTGAATGATATCATGTTTTTTATTCATTTGTATATCATGCTTTTCTATTCATTTGAATGATATCATGCTTTTTTATTCACTTGACTGATATAATGCTTTTTATTCACTTGAATGATATCATGTTTTTTTTTCATTCATTTGAATGATATCATGTTTTTTTCATTCATTTGAATGATATGTTTTTTCATTTATGTAGATGATATCATGTTTTTTCATTCATTTGAATTATATAATTTTTTTTCATTCTTTTGAATGATATCATGTTTTTTCATTGTTTTTTCATTATTTGAAAGATATGTTTTTTTCATTCATTGAATGAGTTTGAATGATGTTATATTGTTTCATTCATTTGAATGATATCATGTTTTTTTATTTATTTTAATGGTATGTTTTTCATTCATCTGTATGATATGTTTTTAATTCATTTGAATGATGTCATGCTTTTTTATTCATCTGAATGATATGTTTTTTCATTCATTTGATTGATATCATGCATTTTTATTCATTTGAATGATATCATATTCTTTTTATTCATTTGAATGATATCATGCTTTTTATTCATTTGAATGATATCATGCTTTTTCATTCATTTGAATGATATCATGCTTTTTTATTCATTTGAATGATATCATGATTTTGCATTCATTTGAATGATATCATGCTTTTTATTCATTTGAATGATATCATGCTTTTTTATTCATCTGAATGATATGTTTTTTCATTCATTTGATTGATATCATGCATTTTTATTCATTTGAATGATATCATATTCTTTGCATTCATTTGAATGATATCATGTTTTTTCATTTATTTGAATGATATCATGTTTTTTACTTTATTTGAATGATATCATGTTTTTTCATTTATTTGAATGATATGTTTTTTCATTCATTTGAATGATCTCATGTTTTTTCATTCATTTAAATGATATCGTTTTTTCATTCATTTGAATATGTTTATCATCTTTATTTCATTCATTTGAATGATATCATGCTTTTTTATTCATTTGAATGATATCATGCTTTTTTATTCATTTGAATTATATCATGCTTTTTATTCATTTGAATGATATCATGCTTTTTTATTCATTTGAATGATATCATGCTTTTTATTCATTTGAATGATATCATCCTTTTTTATTCATTTGAATGATATCATCCTTTTTTATTCATTTGAATGATATCATGCTTTTTCATTCATTTGAATGATATCATGCTTTTTTATTCATTTGAATGATATCATGATTTTGCATTCATTTGAATGATATGCTTTTTTATTCATTTGAATGATATCATGTTTTTTTATTCATTTGAATGATATCATGCTTTGTTATTCATTTGAATGATATCATGTTTTTTCATTCATTTGAATGATATCATGCTTTTTTATTCATTTGAATGATATCATGTTTTTTATTCATTTGAATGATATCATGTTTTTTTTATTCATTTGAATGATATCATGCTTTTTTATTCATTTGAATGATATCATGTTTTTTCATTCATTTGAATGATATCATGTTTTTTTATTCATTTGAATGATATCATGCTTTTTTATTCATTTGAATGATATCATGTTTTTTCATTCATTTGACTGATCTCATGTTTTTTCATTCATTTTAATGATATCGTTTTTTCATTCATTTGAATATGTTTATCGTCTTTATTTCATTCATTTGAATGATATCATGCTTTTTTATTCATTTGAATGATATCATGCTTTTTTATTCATTTGAATTATATCATGCTTTTTATTCATTTGAATGATATCATGCTTTTTTATTCATTTGAATGATATCATGCTTTTTAGTCATTTGAATGATATCATCCTTTTTTATTCATTTGAATGATATCATCCTTTTTTATTCATTTGAATGATATCATGCTTTTTCATTCATTTGAATGATATCATGATTTTGCATTCATTTGAATGATATCATGATTTTGCATTCATTTGAATGATATGCTTTTTTATTCATTTGAATGATATCATGTTTTTTTATTCATTTGAATGATATCATGCTTTGTTATTCATTTGAATGATATCATGTTTTTTCATTCATTTGAATTATATCATGCTTTTTCATTCATTTGAATGATATCATGTTTTTTTATTAATTTGAATGATATCATGCTTTTTTATTCATTTGAATGATATCATGCGTTTTTATTCATTTGAATGATATCATGTTTTTTATTCATTTGAATGATATCATGTTTTTTTATTCATTTGAATGATATCATGCTTTTTTATTCATTTAAATTATATCATGCTTTTTCATTCATTTGAATGATATCATGCTTTTTTATTCATTTGAATGATATCATGCTTTTTTATTCATTTGAATTATATCATGCTTTTTCATTAATTTGAATGATATCATGCTTTTTTATTCATTTGAATGATATCATACTTTTAATTCATTTGAATGATATCATGCTTTTTCATTCATTTGAATGATATCATGCTTTTTTATTAATTTGAATATCATGCTTTTTTATTCATTTGAATGATATCATGCTTTTTATTCATTTGAATGATATCATGTTTTTTCATTAATTTGAAGTATATAATGCTTTTTTATTCATTTGAATGATATCATGCTTTTTCATTCATTTGAATGATATCATTCTTTTTTATTCATTTGAATGATATCATGTTTTTTTATTCATTTGAATGATATCATGCTTTTTTATTCATTTGAATGATATGCTTTTTGATTCATTTGAATGATATCATGCTTTTTTATTCATTTGAATAATATCATGTTTTTTTATTCATTTGAATGATATCATGCTTTTTTATTCATTTGAATGATATCATGCTTTTTTATTCATTTGAATATTATGCTTTTTTATTCATTTGAATGATGTCATGTTTTTTTATTCATTTGAATGATATCATGCTTTTTATTCATTATAATGATATCATGTTTTTTCATTCATTTGAATGATATCATGCTTTTTTATTCATTTGAATGATATCATGATTTTGCATTCATTTGAATGATATGTTTTTTTATTCATTTGAATGATATCATGCTTATTTATTTATTTGAATCATATCATGCTTTTTTATTCATTTGAATCATATCATGTTTTTTCATTCATTTGAATGATATCATGCTTTTTTATTCATTTGAATGATATCATGTTTTTTCATTCATTTAATGATATCATGCTTTTTATTCATTTGAATGATATCATGTTTTTTTATTCATTTGAATGATATCATGCTTTTTTATTCATTTGAATGATATGCTTTTTTATTCATTTGAATGATATCATGTTTTTTTATTCATTTGAATGATATCATGCTTTTTTATTCATTTGAATGATATCATGTTTTTTCATTCATTTGAATGATATCATGCTTTTTCATTCATTTGAATGATATCGTGTTTTTTTATTCATTTGAATGATATCATGCTTTTTTATTCATTTGAATGATATCATGCTTTTTTATTCATTTGAATGATATCATGTTTTTTCATTCATTTGAATGATATCATGTTTTTTTATTCATTTGAATGATATCATGCTTTTTTATTCATTTGAATGATATCATGATTTTGCATTCATTTGAATGATATCATGCTGTCTCATTCATTTGAATGATATCATGCTTTTTTATTCATTTGAATGATATCATGCTTTTTTATTCATTTGAATGATATCATGCTTTTTTATTCATTTGATTGATATCATGCTTTTTATTCATTTGAATGATATCATGCTTTTTTATTCATTTGAATGATATCATGCTGTTTCATTTGAATGATATCATGCATTTTATTCATTTGAATGATATCATGTTTTTTTATTCATTTGAATGATATCATGTTTTTTTATTCATTTGAATGATATCATGCTTTTTATTCATTTGAATATCATGCTTTTTTATTCATTTGAATGATATCATGCTTTTTTATTAATTTGAATGATATCATGCTTTTTTATTCATTTGAATGATATCATGCTTTTTTATTCATTTGAATGATATGCTTTTTTATTCATTTGAATGATATCATGATTTTTTATTCATTTGAATGATATCATGCATTTTATTCATTTGAATGATATCATGTTTTTTTATTCATTTGAATGATATCATGCTTTTTTATTCATTTGCATGATATTATGCTTTTTTATTCATTTGAATGATATCATGTTTTTTATACATTTGAATGATATCATGCTTTTTTATTCATTTGAATGATATCATGCTTTTTCATTCATTTGAATGATATCATGCTTTTTTCATTCATTTTAATGATATCATGGTTTTTTATTCATTTGAATGATATCATGTTTTTTCATTCATTTGAATGATATCATGTTTTTTCATTCATTTGAATGATATCATGTTTTTTATTCATGTGAATGATATCAGGCTTTTTTATTCATGTGAATGATATCATGCTTTTTTATTCATTTGAATGATATCATGTTTTTTATTCATTTGAATGATATCATGCTTTTTTATTCATTTGAATGATATCATGCTTTTTTATTCATTTGAATGATATCATGCTTTGTTATTCATTTGAATGATATCATGCTTTTTTATTCATTTGAATGATATCATGCTTTTTTATTCATTTGAATGATATCATGCTTTTTTATTCATTTGAATGATATCATGATTTTGCATTCATTTGAATGATATCATGATTTTTCATTCATTTGAATGATATCATGTTTTTTATTCATTTGAATGATATCATGCTTTTTTAGTCATTTGAATGATATCATGCTTTTTTATTCATTTGAATGATATCATGCTTTTTTATTCATTTGAATGATATCATGCTTTTTTATTCATTTGAATGATATGATTTTGCATTCATTTGAATGATATCATGTTTTTTTATTCATTTGAATGATATCATGCTTTTTTATTCATTTGAATGATATCATGTTTTTTTATTCATTTGAATGATATCATGCTTTTTGATTCATTTGAATGATATCATGATTTTTCAATCATTTGAATGATATCATGTTTTTTTATTCATTTGAATGATATCATGCTTTTTTATTCATTTGAATGATATCATGTTTTTTCATTCATTTGAATGATATCATGCTTTTTCATTCATTTGAATGATATCATGTTTTTTTATTCATTTGAATGATATCATGCTTTTTTATTCATTTGAATGATATGATTTTGCATTCATTTGAATGATATCATGTTTTTTTATTCATTTGAATGATATCATGCTTTTGTATTCATTTGAATGATATCATGTTTTTTTGTTCATTTGAATGATATCATGTTTTTTTATTCATTTTAATGATATCATGCTTTTTGATTCATTTGAATGATATCAATCTCTACCCTTTTATTTGGATTATATCATGTTTTTCCATTTATTTAACGATTTAATGTTTGGCGATTTATTTCGTGCTTTAATACTTAGTCATTTAATCGGGTGATTTAATGTGTGGCCAATTGTTTTAATTATTCACTGCTCAAACATAACACGCATTGAAAACTCTTCAATTAAATTAAATTGCTTATTTTAAGTGAGAAGCTTGTTCGCCTCTTTATGATATAAATTTGTAATGTGGTCAAGATTCTTAGATACAAAGAATTAGTCAGAAAATTCAATTTTTTTTTTTTTTTTTGCCGTCTTTTTTTATTATTATTATTTTTATTCGATTCTTGTTACCACTTCCTCATTGTCTGATTTTTGAAGTCTCTTTGCTATGGTTTTTTTTCCAATGCTCATAGCAACCATCTAAAGATGAATAGTAAACTTATTTTATGTTTGACGTTATTAGATTTTTCATTAGATTTTTTAACATTTTGAATAATAATCTTTGACTTCCTTTTAATTTTTTAAAAAGGTTATGGTAACTATAAACGTTATCTTTTCTAAACCTTACACAATGAATCAATGTACAACTATATAACTACAGAAAAGTAGTTCATATTTTGTTCATATTTTTAGAAATGTTATTTAAAATTATTTTTATATTTTATTTTCACTTATAAAAAGAAGAGTGCATAATTATTACAGCTATTAGCAGACATGCCGGTGTTGCCAGGAATGAATAAGAACCCTTGTGTACTTCTCTTCCTAAAATCCACATTGCTATCTTATTCTTATTTTTCCATTTCTATCATTTTTAAGTTATATGATGTGTACGTGTGGTTGGGTGATGTAATGGTTTCGCAAAATGTCTTTCAATATCAAAAATCCTGTTTGGCTGGTAAAGACATTTAGCATTGGACATAATCAGAAACAGAAGGTCAAGCAGATTCATGTTCTGTACAAACTTAAAATGTTCATTTGAGGTCCTAAAAAAATGAATAATTCATTAATCATTCAACTTGGCAACAGAATCAATAACATCTGCAGCATAAAAACAATTTTCTGTTGCATATTGAAATGTATTGGCATTCATGGAAACAGAAACATAAATAAAACTATAAAAAAATTACTGTACATTATGAAAACACCTAAATTCCAGATACATATTTTAAACTAATAATTTAAAAAAGCATAACAAAGTAATGGCAAATTCATTGGAATAACTGCATGAATGGTAAATTGCAAAATATCCAATTTACAATCTAAGAGAATTATCAGAGTTTTAAAAAAAAGTGAGAAAGAAGAAACTTAATCTCTACAGAGGACATACATACATATCAACATTGTAAGCCTCAAAAGAGTTAAAGACTGTTTTATAAAGAGAAGTTATGCATGTTTCAATGCAGGATTGAACAATATTAGCATCTGTTAAACATGATCAATAAAGTAGATTTTTTATCGATAAAAACATGCATAACTTCTCTTTATAAAACAGTCTAAGTCTTTTGAGGCTTACAATGTTAATATGTATGTATGTCCTCTGTAGAGATTAAGTTTCTTCTTTCTCACTTTTTTTTTAAACTCTGATAATTCTCTTAGATTGTAAATTGGATCTTTTGCAACTTACCATTCATGCAGTTATTCCAATTAATTTTATGAAAACCTATGTGATGCTTATATACTTCTGTAGCAGCCGTAACAATTACATTGAGAGCATTACCAGGACCGCTGCGAAAAAGGTAGGTTCTCTCTACCATGCTAGAAAGCTATGTATGGAGTATTGTTGTCATATTTGGGCCGGTACATCTGCTAATAGTTTCTCACTCCTAGACAAAGTTCAAAAGAGAGTCGCCAACCTAATAGGTCCAGAACTGTCATCCAAGCTTCAGCCTCTGTAGCATCCCTCTTCCTGTTCTACAAGTACTTTAACGGTGAATGTTCTGACGAACTGCAAGCACTTGTACCCCCTCCCTCGACGTAAATACCACCGACAAACCCGACAAGCAGCAAAATCCCACCGCTTCACAGTTAAGATCCCTAGATGTAAGAAAGTCTTCTACTCCAGTAGTTTCTTCCCCAGAACTGCTAGACTTTGTAATTCCCTTCCAGGTTCCTGCTTCCCCAACTATATTGACATGCAGAAGTTCAAGTGTAACATGAATCGACATCTTGCTGCCCAACTCCCCACCTAGTACCCCTGTAGCCTGTGTCCCTAATAGTAGCCCCCTACATCAAAGTGGCAATGTGCCTTGTTTGGGGTGAAAATGTAATAAAAAAAAGGTTGTAATATATAATTATAATAGACATTACAATCTAAAACAAAATTATAAATATTTCAGTGATTGATAAGCTTTATTCTTTATTCTTTTATTGGTTGGAAATAATTAAAAAAAAAACAACAAATAACTTCATTAATTCTGCTGGGATTTGATTTACATTATACAATAATTCACAGTTAATAAATTGCATCTTAAACCCCTTTTCTGTGATAGGATAGTGGAGGATTCAAAACTTGTATCATATTATTTCTAGCTTTAATTCCAGAAACTGAAACTTTCTAGTTTTTTGCCACATACTTCCTCTCATAATTACAAGTACATATCAGCATAAATGTTTCATTTCCTATGGAATTTTCGATTCTCTACTTATTTTAACCTACAGCATCATCATCAAATGGTTTTGCTTTTTAGGGTGCTGTGTATGTCCTCTGGATTCTGAGGTGGGCAACACCAGGCAACATTTTACACCTGCTCTTCAATACAGTGCAATCCATAGGCTTGATACCAGTCTTGTTGCAAGCAGTCAGGTCACTTTGTAAGCGCTCAAACAAGATTTTCCTTGGTTTTCTATGCACCCTCGTACCTGGAGTATCTACGTATGTTATTGAGTTAATGCAGGAGGTAGATGTGGTATATGACCAAATTACTTGAGATGCCAAACATGTAAGGCATCCTAAATCCTACCAAAACTAAAGTTTTGATAAAGCTTGGCTGAGAGGATTTTTTCCTCTAATTTGCCACTGCAATATCCACCTAATCATGGCATGGTTATTACGACTCAGAAACAACGGTTCACAGGCAAAAAAAAAACAGTTGCGAATCCCTGGTCAACCTTCAACCTTTCTCAAGCATAAAAAGTTCCAATTTTATTCTTTTACACACTCGCATCTGAACATTGCTTATATACAGATGTCTTGATAAAAAACAACAAAAACATACTTTCACTAAGAGAAAATGAACTTTGAAATAAGCACACCTGGGTTGTGTTATCTTTTGGCTGGAACTTAAATCCTGATTTGATAACCACTTGCTGGGGTATTGTTACAAGTAGCATCGGAGATGCATGAAGTAGCAGCATCCAATTTTGGTGCAATTTATGTACGCCAGGTGAGAAGCCATAACAAGGGGAAAGTATAGATTTGCCGGCTAAGAATACAAATAAAGTCTGTTTTTATATCTTTTCGGTGTATAACATGTTAGATATTTGCTTAAACACAAGCAAGACTACAGCATTTCAAATGTCTATTTAAAGATAAAGGTCATAAAATATTTATTTCCTGGCAACAAAGAACATTCTAGATGTGCCACAAGAAGGCCGTGTAGATAAATATAACTAGGCCTAGATTAGTTTTAGAAAGAGTTCTTATAGTAAAAAACTTTTCATGTTTTCTTTTCACTCCAACTGCCACTGAGAACTAAAGGACTTTGAAATTTGGAGTCGTACCTACAGGATCCTACTAACTGGGGAGTTGAGCAGCGGGATGTTTGTTCATATTATATTTAAATTACTTTATGTTGTTGCAATCAGGGAAACAGTGAGTAGAGAGGGATTTCCAAAGAATAGGAGTTTGAAAAAAAAAGCTACTACAGTACAAAGCTTTATTGCATCTAGGGACCTCAACCGTGGTGGGATTTTGATTGTTGGATTAGTCAGGAGTATTCATGTCAAGGGGGCGTCAGTATAGAAAGTTGTTAGAATACATTTCATGGACGTATTAATACTTGTAACGATGGGACAGGGTCTAAAGCTTGGTAGATAGTGAAAGACCTGTTAGATTAGAGGCTCTATTTAGACCTTGTCTAAGAGGGAGAGGCTTGTAGTTGATGCACCAGCCCAGATGTGACAACAGTACTCCATGAATGGGTGCATAGTGGCTTTATAGAGATATAAGATACTCATGAGAAAAGTTTTTATCTAAGTAAAGAGAGTCCAACTTCCTTGGCAATATATTTTCTGGATTTGTTTCAATTCATGTAACATGTGAATGTTAAGCCAAAGAGTTTGAGTTTCAGCTGGGTTGCTATTAACTATGGCAATCAGTGATTGAAAAATTTTCTCTGTTGTAAGGAAAACAAGTAGAAAAGATGCTTTTGAAAATATGCAAAACTTTCACTATTAAAAACTATAAAATCTGATTTTTTCAAAGTTTCTTTTCATATTTAATCATGAGAATTTTAGTAATTGTTGTCTTAAAATACATGATAATCCACTTTTACGTTTTGAATCCTAAGGCTATTGATTGTTTTCTCCATTTATATTTTATTCAATTTTATTCTTCTATCTGTTTTTCTCATTATCTTCTTATATATTGCTATTTCTCTTTATTTTGCTATATTTCTTTGTCTTATAAATTTACTTGTGCATATATATATATATATATATATATATATATATATATAAAAGTGAAAGTGTGTGTGTGTCTGTCTGTTTACATTTCACTACGCAATAACTCTGTCAATTTTCAGTCTAAAGACTCGAAATTTGATATACAGGGTATTGAGATTTTGGAAAAGCTTTGTAATCCGTCTTTGGCCAGAAATTTGGCTGTTAAGGGGTCAAAGTTCAACGATTTGACCATTGAGAACTCTACCAAACTCCTCCGCCGCCAATTTTGGGTCTAAACACTTGAAATTTTAGATATAGGTTCCTTGGACATGGATCTTACTTAATAACTTAATTAGAGCTCAAAAACAGTAAATGTTCAGGGGTCATAACAGGGGTTAAAGTTTAAAAAATTGACCTCTGCGGTCTCTACCAATTTACTCACACAATTTCTGGTCTAAGCATTTGAAATTTTACATAAAAGATATTCAGAGATAGGGCAAGCTTTTTCATCGGTTTAGGTTGAAAACTTGAGCTGCCAATATATAAATATATGTATGTATGTTTGCATGTCTGCCTAAAACTTTCGACAGAGGCAATGAATTGTCACAAGATCAGTATCGTTTTGAAGCTCGACCGTTCAGATGACAAATACCAAAAAATTGGCTATAAACATTAATTTCTTCACCCTCAACTGGGCACTTTTCTACAGGAAGGGGTCGCTTTTTTCACCGATATTTTCGAAAATCATCCTCTCCGTTCAATTGTCTAGCCTTAATTTAAACCAACATCACTTCCGGTTTGACAGTGGTCGTAACAGCAAAGACGTCGCGTTTTTTCCCCATTCTTTTCCTCCTTCACAGTACGCGTTCGAGCCTGCCTTCCTACTAGCACTTTTTTTTTTTGCTCAACACACCTCCAAACACCCGGGCAACGCCAGGCATCCATGCTAGTATATATATATATATATATATATATATATATATATATATATATATATATAAAGCTGAACGTCTGTGTGTGTGTCTGATCACGAATAGGCTCCTATATAGTTGACTATTATAGAAAACTGATCACATATAATGATAGAAGACGTATCAAGACACAAGAATGGGCATGTTTGATCTGGCATAATGATGATTCATTAAAATTGTTGGGTCTGCGTACGTGCCTGGTCCACAAAGTATGGTAATAAAAAATTTAAAAATTAAAAAAAAAAACGTTTACAAGTATTTTTGGTATAGATGTACATAATACTTTGATAAGTATGTTTTAACTTAAATAGGGATGGTATAATAAAATTGTGGGGTCTGCATTCGCGCTTGGCCTCCATAGAATGGAAATAGGCACAAACTTTAATAAAGACTTTTCATATCTATCTGCATAAGTATACTTTGATAATTATGTTTCAGTTTGAAGAAATATGGTATAATAAAATTATGGGGTGTTCGTTCGCGCCTGACCTCCATAGAATGGAAATATGTCACAAAGTTTAACAAGATTTTTTAATATAGATCCACAGAATATTGTGATAAGTGTTTCAGTGTGAACAGGTATGGTATAATAAATTATGGGGTTTATTTATTTTATTTTTACTTTCATCATATTTTGCTTTGGTTTTGATACCCCCGAATTCGAAGCTATCTCTTTACAACCCTTTCTTTTCATAACCTATTATACTTTCATAAATCAGAGTCCATTTTCTGTAGGCTGTTTTTGAACCCAGTCAACGACGGGTACTTTTACTAGTATATATATATATATATATATATATATATATATATATTAATTTTATTTATACAAACATTATGATGGGAGGATATATATATATATATATATATATATATATATATCCTCCCATCATTTTTTTTTAAATCCCATTTTCACTCCAAACAAGGCACAGTGTTATTTTAATGTAGTACTAGTTTTACTAGTATATATATATATATATATATATATATATATATATATTAATTTAGTTTTACTAGTATATATATATATATATATATATATATATATATATTAATTTAGTTTTACTAGTATATATATATATACAGTTGTGCCCGATATTATTCATACCCCCCCTTGAAAATTGAGTTTATTAGGTGTAACTTTGTTAGAATTTATTGTTTACGTCCATATTGATACATATTCTTAATAAACCTCTTCTGATCATTTTCGTCATTTTAAAATCTCGGGATACTTGTAATAAAAGAAATATACAGCTATTTATAAAATCTGCAATGTTCAAAAATAATCATACCCCCTTATTTTTTCAGTATTAATCGAGTTTCTGACTGTTTGTTTCCTGTTTGATTCTTATTTTGAATGCTTTTATACAACCTTTGATTAATTTCATTTCGTTTTTTTGCATTTTTCAGAAATTAAAATGATATCAACTGAAAACCAATAAAAGAATAAAAATTATTAGAATGGGGAAGAAAAAAGAGCTTAGTAATGATCTTAGGACTAAAATTGCGAATTCACATAAGGATGGTTTAGGTTAAAAGTCAATTTCCAAGAAATTTGAGGTCCCTACAGCAACAGTACAGAGCATCATCAAAAAATTCCAGAGCCACCACACAACAAACAACTTGACTGGTAGAGGAAGGAAAAGGAAACTGTCTGCTAGAGCCACCAGGAATATTGTAAGAAGTGTTAATGCAAATCCAACCACCACTACTAAGGACATTTTAGAAAATCTGGAGTCTTCTGGCATAAAAATATCAAGGCAAACATTGCAAAGGACTCTGCATGAAAATGGTCTGAAAGGAAGAAGACCAAGAAGGACTCCATTGCACACCGGAAAACACCTTGCAGCACGTCTAAAGTTTACTAGGAACCATGTGAATTCTCCAGAGTCCGTTTTCTCAAGTATTTTGTGGACTGACGAAACAAAAATTGAATTGTTTGGCCATATGGATGCTTCTTACGTTTGGAGGAAGAAAGGAGAAGCTTACAACCCAAAGAACACCATACCCACGGTGAAACATGGTGGTGGTAGCCTAATGTTTTGGGGCTCCTTTTCGGCTAGTGGTCCAGGTAGTTTGGTCAAGATAGATGGAACCATGAAGAAGGAGCAATATTTGGAGATACTCCAGAAAAACATTAGACAGGATGCGGAGAAGCTCCATTTAGGACCAAACTGGGTCCTTCAACAGGATAATGATCCAAAACATACTGCCAAAATAGTCAAGAAATGGTTTGAGGATAATCAAATTAATGTTTTGGAATGGCCTAGCCAGAGTCCCGACCTGAACCCTATCGAAAACCTCTGGCACATATTGAAAACTGAGGTTAAAAAGCGGAAACCTAGAAATTTGAGGGATTTGGAGAACTACTGCATTGAAGAATGGTCAAAAATCAGTGTTGATACTTGTAAAAACCTTGTTGATAAATATCCAAAACGGTTACAGGCAGTTATTAAGAATAAAGGGCATGCTATTGACTATTAGTAAGAGAGGTATGAATAATTTTGAACTAGTGCCATTATTGTTTTTCTTTGTATAATGTTTCAAACTTGCATAATTTATTTATTTGTTGAGTTTAAATTAAATGCTTATGCTTGATTTATTGTTTGAAATCCCTTTAATATTGTCTACCTTCTGGTTTGAGCAATAATCTTATAGAAATCTCAAAGATCCGAGGGGTATGAATAATATCGGGCACAAGTGTATATATATATATATATATATATATATATATATATATATATTAATTTTATTTATACAAACATTATGATGGGAGGATATATATATATATATATATATATATCCTCCCATCATTTTTTTTTAAATCCCATTTTCACTCCAAACAAGGCACAGTGTTACTTTAATGTAGGGGCTACTCTCAGGGACATAAGTTAAAGGGTTCCTATGTAGGGAGTGTAGCAGCAAGATGTCTCTGTTCACATTACACTTCAACTTCTGCATGTCAGTACAGTTGGGGAAGCAGGTACCCAGAAGGGTGTTCCAAAGTCTAGCAGTTCTGGGGAAGAAACTATTAGATTAGAAAGCGTTTTTACAACTAACGATCTCTACTGTGTAGGCTGGGATTTTGCTGCTTGTCGGGTTTGTCGGGGGTATTTACATCAAGGGGGTATAAGGGCTTGTAGTTTGTCGCAGCACCCACCATTAAAATACTTGTAAAGCAGGCAGAGGGATGCAACATTACATCGATGGGACAGAGGCTGAAGCCTAGATGACAGTTCAGGACCTATCAAGTTGGTGACTCTCTTTTGAGAGACTAGTAGCAGATACACCAGCCCAAATGTGACAACAATACTCCATACATGGGCGAACTGTGGCCTTGTAGAGGTACAGGATAGTTTCAAGCATAAGTAACTTTCTAGCATGGAAGAGAGAGCCCACCTGCCTTGCAGCTGCCCTAGCAATTCTCTCAATGTATTTGTTCCAACTTATATTCCTTGTGACCGTTAAGCCGAGGAATTTGAAAGAAGTATTTCAGGTAATGTATCTTTAGTTATAGCTATTAGTGGTTGAGAAATTTTCTTGTAATTATTGAGGGAAACAAGCTTAGTCTTCACAGAATTGAATGTGACTATCCATTTTTTGTCTCCATTCAACCACAGATCTTCCTCTAATGTTTCTGCTATTTCCTTAGATATGTGTTCATTTGTTTTCCCTTCATGTCTATTATAAGCGTGGTGTTATCAGCAAATATACCCATCTCAGAGACTATTTTATCGCGGAGGTCATTTATGAATATTAGGAATAATAGAGGTACAAGGATAGACCCCTGAGGTACACCCACATTTATATCATATTGTTTAAATGTATGACTGTCGAGGACAACCTGAATTCTTTTCTTATTTAAGAAGGTTTTGATTATGTTAAGTATTCATCCAGTGATACCATATGATCTGATTTTCCTGAGAAGACCATCATGCTAAACCCTGCCAAAAGTCTTAGATATATCTAGGGCTACTGCTCTACCCTCCCCTGCTTTGTCCAATGTATGGTATATACGTTCAGAGATTCCAGTTAGGATATCTGCTGTAGAACAGGCTTGCCATAAATCCATATTGTTAGTTGGTCAGAAGTTTAGCAGCTGTAAAGTGATGGACTAGAGCTTGGTTAATTATGGACTTAAATATTTTGGTGAAAAGCGGGAGGAGGCTAATGGGGCGATAATTTAATGGGTCAGTTCTTTTGCCAGAATTCTTGTAAACTGGTACCATAGAAACAGTTTTCTAGCAGTCAGGAAAGTAAGATTCGTTAAAGCATTTGTTGTAAAGCTTGGAGAGGATTTGATCAATCTCAGCGGAGCATTTATTTAATAGCACAGCCTGGATGAGATCGGGTCCACATGCTTTTGATGTGTCTAGGTTTTTTATGAGAAATCACTAAGAAGGGGTGATTTTCAGATCTTCTAGTGTGGAGTCTGTCCGCAAAAGAAAGTCAGGGAGAGGTTGGTTTGCTGGGTCCAATGTAGAGTTTGAAACAAACTGACTGGCAAGCATGTTAGCTTTCTTGGTTGCCATGCAAACAACCTCATGATTGTTGGATAGTGGGGGAATTGTCGATTGCCCATTATTTACTACACTGTTATAGATTTTCCAGAAATCACAATCAAATTTCTGTGCTTCAATCCGTTTTCTGGTGCTTTCAGTGAATTCTCTGTTAGCTGTCGCTATTTCTTTCTTACAATTATTTCTAGCTTCTATAAACTTTTGTCTGTTTGTACTGGACTTATGTCGGTTAAATCTGCAGTGTGTATGCTGCCTATGAGCAATGGCAGCTGCACAAGTAGAAGTAAACCATTGGGGAGAGTGGAGTTTGCTAGGGAATTTCTGTGTGCTTCAGTTGCCGCTTTGAACCATTCAGTGGTCTTATTTGCCCACTGTTCAATGGGAAGAGAAAAGATATTTCCCCATGATGAGATCTCTGATGAGGTCTTTGATGGCTTCTCAGTCGACCTTCTTATCATTTTCAGCAATGGCTCTTCAGCTGCATCTGTGTAAGTAGAGAATCCAAGCCAATTACTGTGGTGGACTGGTGGACATTGAAGTCACCAAATACTTGTACTTGTGCGTTAGTATCAAGGGAGAGTCCTGTATCTATGCAGTCAAAGACTTGGTTGATCAGGGTAGAGTCCTGGGTCGAGGGAGAGCAGGTAGAGAAATATTAGTAGCTAATGTTATGTTGCATGTTAAGTCACATAAAGACCTGGTCATCTGATTCTAGTTTTGTTTCTTTAGTCAAAGGGAGGATGTTTCGAATATAGATTCCAAGTCCGTGCATATGTCTGTCTGAATCCTTACAGCAAAGTGAGAGATAATCAGGCATGTTAAAATGGTTAGAGGGGATGGAGGAGTGTAAGTTAGTTTCACTTAGCACTAAGATATCCAGGATGTTTGTGAGAAATGATTTAACATCATCTAAATCAGTTCTAAGCTCGCGGCAAATTGGTTTTGTTTGAGTTTAATCATAATTTCTTTATTGAACTGCCATTTTTTATTTAAAAGTTTCAGTTTTTAGGGTGAGAGGTGCTGAACAAAGTGGATTGTGCAGAATACCAAACATAAACACAAGTAGACAGGATTTTGGTCTCCGGAAAGTCCACCGAAGGGTGCAGGGTCCCTTTCCATGCGCGACATGGCACTACAACCATCCTGATATTATACAACTGATGATGGAGCAGTCGCTCCAAGCGCTACCAAAGAGTTAAGACTCCTGTACTATCAGTCGGAAACAGCAGCCAGAAACTGTCAATCTGGTACCCTCAACCCATCAGACAAAAATCAACCCAATCCAATTGCACTAACATAAATGGTACTCAAGCACTCCTAAAGTGCCCAGTTGTAGGGGATGGGATGTGGCAGGAACATTGCTCTAGTCAGGAAACAAAGTCAACCACTGAGTGTTTCTGTCAAGTTCCTATGATCACACCTCTGTGCCTAGCTATTAGGCAAAGAAGGAGTATGAAAACTGGGCAATAAACAGAACCTACTCCTTAAGCAGTTTAGGTTTGCAAACCAGTAATTTGTTCGAGACACCAGCTCTAGGAAGGTCGTCATCCAAGACTGAAGAGGCCTCCATTCCCTAGGTTTAACTTTAGAGTTTTCCTTCTCCTAGACGGATGACCTGAGAAAATCTACAGGTTCATCATCACCTAGAGGGTTAGCCCCATGCCTGGGTCTTAAACCAGGTATTTCTGCGACCCTGCATGGGTAGTTAATGTTAATGGGTTAGTTAGTAAAGGTTATATATCTACTGAAAAGTTACACTCCTCAGAATAATTAAAAAGGACATTACTATGCTTTCCATTTCCTTGTTACTGGAAGGGGGGATAAGAAAATAAGTAAAAATTAATGCAATAGAAGCAACTAAATTTGCAACTGGTTGGTTTGAGATGAAGGAGTATTTGGTAAAAATATTGTTCATATTTTAGTTTAGGAACAGGATAACATGTTAAAGTATGATTAATTGATATTAGGAAATAAAACTCTGGATATTTAAGACGATAGGAGGGATAATAAAATTTATCTATTGAATATAGATTCAAAACAGCGACATATCTATGATTTGAAGTATAATTCAGTACAAGTATATCTGAAAGTAAAGTATAATCTATGGCGTATTCAGTATGTATCACTAAGTATGAATAGAAATATGGACATATTTACTGTAGATACGAACATATAGACATTGTAGATATAAAGTTCTTCTGATTTCTAACGAGAAAAGATAACTTTGCCTTTTGTTTAAAATTCGCAATTGTGTTTTGTATAACAAAGATTGTATTACTTTTTGTATTACTTTCGCCCACCTATGGGTGAGAGAGATATAGAGATTGCTATTTAATATAGATCACTATGAATCTAAGTACAAAACTATGGCTAATAAGTATCTATTTTATAGCTAAGCTATAGGATAATGCATGCCTAGCAATAGAAATCGATAAATGTTTAATGGTTATCGATTTTTAAAAGGTTAGTCTGCTAAAGTTAAGGACCGAAAACTAAGCATCTCTCCAAAGGTACATGCAATGTATGGGATTTTATAGCAACTTGGGAAGAAGAGTAATTGGTTTTCAGGAGAGATGATTATGACTTACAGAATACAGTCTAAATACACATTAGGATATACAGCTTTTTTGGTAGTATAAGTTTTAGGAGTATAAGAATTTGGGTAGAGTTTAGGAGTATAAGAATTTGGGTAGAGTTTAGGAGTATAAGAATTTGGGTAGAGTTTAGGAGTATAAGAATTTGGGATGATGTTTATTATGCAAAACAGACAGAGGCAGTCGTCTTGGAGGCAAAGTATATATTGGATATAATTGGATATACATAGCGTACTAGCAACACCATTTGCTCAGTTTTCAGAGAAACAATAGATGGGGAGTCGTGGTTCATTGTTCTAGTCAGGAATTAAGACAAGGTACAAAGCATCTCAGTCCCTGATATTGTAACTCTGCGCCTGGCTAAGTAGCAAGGAATAAGTGTGGTACTTAGGTGATGGTCAGAGCTTATCTACTCTTTTGTGATATTAGTTTACAAACTGCAGAATTTGGTGGTGTCATGAGCTCTAGGAAAGCTGTCAACTATGAGCCAGGAGGCCCCCTCCTCAGTTTTTTGGTGCAGTGACAGGTCAAAAGCATAAGCTTTATAACTAGGCCAACCCTCACCCAGAATAAGTGACCTGACAAAATCTTCAGATCTAAAGAAAGATATTAAGTATCATACTTAAATAAAGTTTTGCCCACTTCTAAATAAATTAGTATAAAATATTTAGAGATTTCCAGAAGTGGTACTATCTATTAAGCATGGTGAAAAGCCTATTCAGTTTTTTAGGAGTTTGCTTTAAAATAATAAGTGAAAAAAAGACGGTTAAAATATGTCTGAAAAAAATATAGAAAAATAAGATAAATACATACAAAAAGAAAAAAATGTTAAGTTTAAGGCTTTATATGAAACTAGCGAGGGTACCCAGCATTGCCCGGGTATGGTGAGGTGTGTGTGTGCGGGGGGGGGGGAATCAAAACAATAATAAAAGAGAAAATAAAAATAAGTGAATGGGAAAAAATGGCATAAATAACCCTGTTTAAATGTTAAAAGTGTTTTCAAAATTGGAAAACAAAAACAAAAAACAGGGAACGTGATTGAAAAATAAAAAAGGGAAAATGAAGAAAAAGCAAACAAAAAATATATAACCCTGTTTAAATATGAAAACATTAAAAATCGAAAAAGAAAATGTCTGATATGTTGGCACGAATGTGCAACCTTAAGATAATGATGCTGTCACGATAACCACTGCTCTATGATGGGGTCAGCGAAGGAAAGTCGTTTTTTCTTCTATTTAATGCTTTTTGTGCATATGTGTTTGGCTAAAGGAACGATTTTTGCTACCTTCCTTCATTGCAAACGTCAATATCTATAGGAAATAATTGCCCTTTTTTTTTTTAAATTTTCACATATTATTCAATCGAGATATCACCCTTTCAGACGGTACCAGTTTCGACCCGGTCTGATGCCACTGAGAAAAGTTTTAGGCAGACATACAAACATACATACATTCAAACAGACAGGTGAGATTTATATAATAGATGAATGGATAAAGATTTACTTATCTTAAATTCCTCATCTTGCTGCTTGCGTTTAAATTGCGCTTGTGATGCCATCCTACTTAGAAATGGCATTGTAGGCTTTTGTAGGTGTTTTTTAGGGTCACACAGTAAAAAGTGTTTTCCTTCCTTTTTCTTTAGAAAGTTAATGTTAAAAAACATTAAATTCAAACAACATAATAAGTAGGAATCCAGTAGATGATATTGCCAAGACATTTATTTTTTAATCGGTGAGAATCGTAATAGATTGCGCAGGTCTAAATAAAGTATATTTAAATGAAGTACATGTAAAAAAATAGATGTAACTATGTTTGAAAAAATATAATTAATTACTGGAACAAATGTACAAAGCGAGCAAGAGAGAGAAAAAATAAATGTTTTTTTCTTCGTCATTGCTTTGAATTTTTTTTTTCTCTAGCATAAAAAGAAATGTAAAAAGCAAGCAAGAGAGAGAGTTTGGAAGAATATATACAGAGAGAAATAGGGAGGAAAAGAGAGATGCCATAAAATGTAAGAAAATGAATGCAGCAATTTACTCAGAGGACAGAAGTAGGTATCATTGTGATGCCATATTTGAATGGTACATTAATACTTATTTAGCATGTGAATACCGTTAATCTGCAATATACAGCCAATCAGAATGAACGGAATTAGTCTGGGGATATTTTACTATTTTTTGGATCGGAATAGGGAAAGATTATGTTATGCCTATGAGTTTATGATCCAGTTATAAAGGGTGAAACTTCATATCTGTTGAAAGTGCAGAATTCCTCTTGGTGATGACTGGTAGGAGGACTTGATATTTAGAGGGAAAAACAGTAACTACTTCCTCTAAAGATGGTTGTGATTGTAAGATGTTGCTTCTAGGATGAAATATAGGATTTTATCATAATGACTAAATGTGTCTAAAAAGGTGTTCTAAAGTTACATAAGATAGTGGCTAATAGTCTAAATATAATAAATTTGTATGTAGCATCTGTTGTTTCAAACCTACGGTAATTTGGTGCACAGGGGAATTTCTGCAATCATACATGGAGATAAAAAAAAAAAGAGAAATAGCCATTTTAAAGATGAGTAAAAAAGGGAAATTCATATGTTTTTAACTCCATTTCCTGTTGAAAAGAAATGAATTTTCCTTTTTTTTTATTTGCATTCACTCTTTTATTTTATTTATTTATTTTTTTTTTGTCAGTGGCAAATACTGGCACTTGTCTAGATAGCAATTTTTTACCCTTTTGTAAATTTTCCAAACTAAGAATTTTCCGAGAGACGTGAGGTGGCCTTCAACCTTGTCAGTACTGTCCTTTTGATGGCATCCATGTTTTCAAAATGTATTCTCTTGATGTTTGAGTACAAGTAAAAAGTTTACATGGAACAAAATTCGAGTTTGTTCCAGTTTGTGATATTCTTGTTATCATTCCTCAGTGTTCATTATCTTTCCTCGGTGCTCATTGCTAAACGACTCAAACAAGACAAGCTCTAAACAAAAGCATGTTGAAGAAAGTGCAGTGAAAACTAAGATTACAGTCAGATACTCCCAAGATATCACAATTCACCTTTAACTCTCTCTCTATCTTAGCTTGCACAGCATAATTGTGTTATTTTTTAATTTTTTATTATATTTCATTTTTCAAAGCTGATCTCACATATTTCTTTTACATATGACTAATCCTCTGTCTCTCTTTTCTCCTTTTGTTTTAGATTAACCTTATGCTATTTTGTTATGAACACTTCAACTTTTTTGGTTGGTAGTTTTAGATTTAATCAAGCTGAGTCATACAAAATTAACTCTCCATAATGCACAAACAATCAGAAGTAAATATTCTTATATTAACATCAGATCAAACTTTCGTGATGTTCATTCATTTTTTTATGCAAATATTCTGGCTCTTCTATTGAGTGTGATGATCTACATGTGCAGGATTATTTGTCTCTTGTATGTTTAGATTTTTCCACACATATGTAGGTCTTGCTATTTTTCTTCACAAGGAACTTCCCATTGTGTGTGTCTTTGCTAGATTCCACTTCCTATTTCTTATTTTTATACTGTTCCCTTCTGACAATGACTGTTCTGTTGTTGATGCTATATCCAACAGTAATACATTTCAATTCAAATTCAAACTCTGTCTTTTTTTTTTCTGACTAATCGCACAGATCTTGCTGGTGAAATTTAACTTTTCTCTGTCTCATGACGTCCCAAATTGTGACCTTACCTACATGCTTTCCTGATAATGACGTCATCAACCATCTTTACTTGATCTTTTCTTCATTTCTGCTCCTGAATCATGTTCTGTTTCTTCTTTTCTTCTGATTATGCTGTTGTTGATGTTGAGATTAATTTTTCTGTTAAATCTTTAATTGATTGGCAGCTTCCTATGTGACATTCCATGGGGTCCTATTTTTGGTATGTTTCTGAATGCTGCTGTTAAAGAGGTTACTGACTGGCTTCTTGTTGGAATTGACAACTTCATTCCTCATTGTCAGATTCAAACCAAACCTCATTCTCCTCCCTGGATTTCATCTGTTTGTGCTTAATTGTAATCATTACTTCAATCAGTATCATCTGGATAGTTCTGAGGCTTCTAAACTATCTTACAGAAAAACTAGCAATGCTTACAAGAGAGCAATTTTTGGAGTTAAGTCTAGCTACTCTCAAAGGATTCATAACTCTATCTCAAAAGATTGGCTCTTGTGATTTTTGGAGAATTTATAATGGTACTAGCTGTACCCTGCCACGCGTTGCTGTGGCTCAATTTGGTGTAATGGAAAATTCTAATGAAAAGAGAAAATGCTTGTTTCTTATATTCTTAGTACAGCAATCCACTCCAAAAAGTTAAAAAAAAAAAGGCGAAAATAAAAAAAAATGTTACTCTTGCAGAATTGGATCCTGATCCTCTGGATTACCGTCAATCATGGCTTGGGCTCGACCAACAATCAGTGGATAAATCTGAACGTAGTAAAAATGTTGAAACGCTAAATGTTTTTTTTTTTTTCTGTATACAAAAATGTGAGTTAGTAATTAATATTTGAGTGATGAGGGGGGGGGGGGGTTAATATACACAGATTCGAAAAAATTGTCCAAAAACAAACAAATGAAAGCAAAGGTAAAGTAAGTTACGTTTCTACCTAACTGGATAATTGTTTAGTGTTTTTATGTAATGTAAAATGTTTAATCGGCTGGAAAAACAGAAATGATTGCAGACTCTGTTGAATACGTTAAGTTTGGGAAAGTAAGTTGAAAACTAAAAACTATACGATACAGTGTCAAAAACCCACCGAATATATGTTACCATGACATAGGCTGATATAATCGGTGGGTTTGTGACAGTATTTTGTATAGTTTTTTAGTTTTAACTCACTTTCTCAAACTTAACGTAATCAACAGTGTCCGCCACCATTTGTATCTTTCAAATACACTGATAAACACTGTTTTTCGAGCCGACTAAATGTTACATTAAATGAAAAGGGTTTGTATTACTAAACACAGATACAAAGAAGTTGTCAAAAAATGAATATATAGCAAATAAATGTTATCAAAGGCAAGAAAAGTAAATGTTCTACCTAACTGGATAAGATTATAGTGTTTTTATGTAATGTATAATGTTTAATCGGTTCAAAAACATGCAGTGTTTATCGGTATATTTGAAAAATACAAATGGCAGCAGACTGTATTGATCACGTTAAGTTTGGGTAAATTTTGGGAAAATGAGTTTCAACTAAAAAACTATACAAAATACTGTTAGGAACTGACTCAATATATGTTACTGTGACGTAGGTTGACATATAATCAGTGGTTTTAAACTTTTGCTCGATACAGGTGATGACTTTTAAGAGTCCCTTTTAGTGGTTACCTGGTTTGAGGATATTTGTACAACTAAACGGCAAATCTGCCCCAAAAATCCGGTATTATTTTACTTTAAAGCCCATCTCATGTTCGTATATAACGAAATATTTTATTGTAGATTTCGGTGTACTAAAAACGAATCTGCAAACCGTTTCCGTCGCAAAAAGAAAGTTTTCATGATATGAAGAAATTACTTTTTCAAAAAGTGGGTGATCACTTTTCAATGTAAATTTAACTTAGAATGAGCACCCACTTTCTGGCCACCTGAGAGAGGGGCATTTTTCTGTATGCTTCTGGGCTAAAAAGTTTTTTGTTTGATTTCTTTTGCATGGTAATAGCCCCTGAACTCTGGGACTATTTTCCATTTCACAGCCGTAGCCTTCGTTTATGCTACGCGCGAGCATAAACGAAAGCTGTTAAGCCAATAAACATGGGAAAAATCCCCCTCTCTCTCAGGTGGCTAGAAAGTGGGTGCTTATTTTAAATTAAATTTACATTGAAAAGTGATCGCCTACTTTTCAAAAAAGTAATTTCATCATATCATGAAAACTATTTTTTTGCGACGGAAACGGTTTACAGATTCGTTTTTAGCACACCGAAATTTACAACAAAAAATTTTTTGTTATATACGAACGTGAGACACACGGCCTTTTATGGAAAATTTTATCAAAAAATCTGGGAGAAAATAGTTTTCAATAAAAACAGCAAATGAATTCGATAGAAAAAAATGGATGCTATTTTTAAAAGATTTTCTGTGTGTTTCTTGGCTAAAAAGTTTTTTGTGTAATTTCTTTTGCATTTTGCAATTTAAACAGGTAATTTCAAAGGATTTTTCAAGGGTAGAAAGAAAGTCCCTCCCCCCTCAATAAATCGTGGCCACAAAGTGGGTGATCATTTTATGTTAAATTATTATGGAAAAGTGATTCTCCACTTTTTTAAACTAACATTTTTCATATCTTGGAAACTACTCGTTTGCCTTAATTATAAACGTTATTTTCGTTTTCAGCGACCCCGAAAACCTGTAAGAGTGGTAATTTTAAAGGAATTTTCGAGGGTGGAGTAATTCTTCATATTTACCTTCTTTTTTTTTTTCTTTTTCAATAAAATAAGAAATTCAGAATTAGACAAATTTATTTAAGGTAGGCTTCACCCGGAAAGCTTTTAAAAATAAAAATTAAGATAAACAAATGGTTCTAGTGCACTTACCGATCTGCGCTATTTTTTAAATCGTATTTCCAAGTTTAATTAAAGTTTTACGATATGTTTTTTTTTATTCAATTGTAAGGTTAAAGTACAAAGATATATATATATATATATATATATAATTTAAAAAATAGGAATTTTTTTTTTTTTACCCATCTATTAATTAGATAGTTAAATGTTGTAATTCGAAAATCGTCCATGTGTGGTGCAGTGGTGCACGTGAAAGGCTAATTTCTACCGGAAATGAAATGGCGACAGTCTCGCAGTTACGAAAAAATATTTTTATTTTATTTAATATATTTTTATAATTTGCGATCTTAATGATCTTAATTTATTTTAATAACATGCAAACATTCTTTGACTTTACAGATAAATTTTCTGAAAATTTCAATTAAATTGGTAATGTAGAAATATGGTTCTATCGACTTTGAACGAACCAAGAATTACATTTTTATATATATATAGATTATTAATAGAAGTAAGTCTGCTATTTCTTCTCTTTTTAATGGTCTACAGGTCATTTCATCTTCTATGGATAAGTCTGATCTCTTTGCTTGTCTTTTTGTTAACAATTCTTCTCTTAATGATTTTGGTGGTGTTCTCCCAGATTTTCCTTTGAAAACTAATCAAACTCTTGATTCTGTAATTATCACTCCAAAGATGGTTGCTATAATTTTGCTGGTCCTGCCTAATCCAAGGCTTTCTGTCATAATTTGATTTTTGTTGTTGTTCTCAAATGTTGTACGCCTGAACTTTCTTCTATCCTCTCAAAATTATTCAATCTCTGTTTGTTTTAGTCTTGTTGGAAGGAGTCCTCTGTTGTCCCTATCTTTAAAAATGCTGGTGATCGATCTGATCCAACTAAATATCGTTCTGTTAGTCTTCTCTCTGTTATTAGCAAAGTTAGTTGAGAGGTTGATAAACAGCAGGCTTGTTCATTTTCTGGAAAGTCTGGACCTCTTTAATGTTCTGTATGGCATTCGTGATTTCTGTTCGACAGCTGATTTATTAACTGATTTAATGGAACAGATTTATCGATTTATGGATAATTCAGGTGAGTGTAGGGTTGTAGCTAGTCGAGTGTTGTTTGTGAAAGTTTGGCAAGGGATATTTTGTTCAACAGAGTGTGGCATCTTGGTCGTCAACATAAACTTCAAAGATATTCTTGACATTGTTAAGTCTTTTCTTTCTGATTAAAGCTTGTGAATAACTCTCAATTCATTTATCAATGCCGGTGTTCCTCAGGACTCTATATTAAGTCCAACACTGTTTCTTCTCGATGTAAATGAACTTCCAGAGAAAATTATTCAGAAAATAAAAATCTATGCTGACAGCACCACCCTCTTTTCTGGTATTGCCTCTTGCCCATCTTTTTCGGATAAGTTGAAATATGCAATTGATCTACAAGTTGATTATTATGTTATGGATTGTTTTATTTAATCCTGTTAAGACTCAACTATTGTACTTCAATCACGTGCATGTCCCTTTTCTTCCTGAGATTTTTATGCTCTCACTGAGATATCAACTAAAATTTTGGGGTTTTTCTTTCTCATCAAATCTTTCTTGGAGTCCATTGCTCTTTCTGCTTTTCATAAAATCTCTTCTTTCTATTGCTCTAAGCACTTTCTCACATTTGATGTCATTCACTATCTCTACAAATCTATCATCAAACCATGTTGTCATATTTCGGCTGGTGAATCTCTTGATAAATTTCAGAAATGCATCTGTAATTTGATTCGCCCCCCCCCTTTCTTTTTTACTGCAACCTCTCACAGATGTGATCCTGCTAGTCTCAGTCTTTTCTACAAATATTGTAATGGTACATGTTCTTCAGAATTGTATGATCTATTTCCCTGCTTTCTTTGTTCTAGCTCGTTTGACTTGTTGGTCTAGAGGTCTCTATCAATTCATTGTTTTAATACTTCATTGTAATACAGCTTCCTATTCCAGTAGCTTCTTTCCAAGGACTGCCAAGTTGTGAAACTCTTTTCCTGCTCACTGTTTTCCTTCTCCCTACAGCCTTGGTCTTTTCAAGACTATGGTCAATAATCAGCTTTTGTACTTATTAGGTTCATACATCAAGTGACATCATGCCTTGTCTCGAGCGATTTCCATAAAAAAAATAAATCATACATTTTGTTATTTGATTAATACTATTCTTGGACACTACAAAGAACCTGGTTATGAGGAAATAAACAGTACCTTGTAAATCAGCCTATAATGTGTGTTATAAGTTAAGAATGAAATAGTCCTCCCCCATACATTTGTGATCAATAACTATTTCACTACAAGCTATATAAAAAATATATTTCATCAGTCATATAAGGTAAATATAGGTCTATGTTGTTAAAAACAAAATATCCATTTCATCAAATCCAATATTTAATTTATTAAGTACAATACTTAGTTGCTTTTTTAATAGAGAGTAGAAACGCATTCTCGTCAGCGCCATAACTATCACTTCTTCTATTTTGTCCCTCAGTCCTTGCTTACAATGAATGATGTTTCTGAGAAATGGTAAAGAAAAAGCTGTTTATTAAGTTGGCAGTTTGTTTTCTGAGCAGTCTTTTGAGATGTCATTCTTGTTCTCTTTCTATTTCTACCCTTGTGGCTATGTCACTAATAAGGGTGTTGGAGGTAAATGTTTTACCTCGACTGACATTATCCGTCTGATATTAACCGCCAAGGAGGAGCATATGTAAAGTGCTGGGACTGGTAAGGTGCTGGATTCTGAACCATGTAGTAGTTTCTGGTGGGGCATCTCAAAGCCATATTAGTGGGTAATGTTATGCTTTTCCTCTACATGGTTGCAAAAATAATTCTTTGTTCCTTTTTTTCTGATGGAGCCTAATGTTATGGCTTTTCATCTTCATGGTCTGCACTTCCCGTTTTCATTTTCTTCTTTTCTTTTCCTCTCTGTTCTGCTCTAATAACTCTGACGACCTCTTCCACATTCTGACATGTCTCAAGAAACAATACAAGATTAAACCGAGAACTCCAACTTCTAACATAGACCCCCATTACCTAGTCTCCTTTTCCAACATAAGGGGTTCATGCTCCAACCGCCTAGAGGTTGAAATCTATTACAAGAGACCAAACCTGACCTATTGTTTCTGTGCAAAACTGACATTGGACCAACTGTTTCTCTAGATGAGTTTGCAGTTAAAGGATACTCAAACTTTACATCTAAATCTGACCCCAGCATCATCATGGACATGGAATATGTGCCCACATTAGACATGGCTTTCCATGTAGTAGGGACATCTTTAAAGAAGATCCAAAATTGCTCTATATATGCTTCTGAGTAGCATTTGCTTACAGCACTGCATTTATATTTTCCATCTATCACCCTCACAACAGCAAAGTGCAATGAGGGAAAAGGTGGGCAGATTATTTTTACACATCTAAAATCAAACTTCTCTCTTTCTATTATCAACAATGACTCCCATCTGGCCCCAATTGAAATTAATAGTTCTTGTCTTGGGAAGCACCATGTTTAGACAAGCTGAAATGGAACATGCACATCTAATTCCTTACCAAAATTGCCTAAAAATGGTTTGATCATTCTACCACTCCATTAGATATCTCATTGCTGATGCAATCCTCTACCTGTGTAAGAGCCAAGTGCATCCAAGGATGAAGTACTGTTGCCACATCTGGGCAGGAGCTACTTGATGTTCTTATCCTGCCTTGACAGAGTTCAAAAACGGCTTTGAAATCTATTGGATAATGCCGTTTTCTCTTCCTTGCAACTTCTTTCCCACAGAATAGACGTTGGCAAGTGCTCGTCTAAGCTCCAATCTATGGTCCTCCCTTGCCAAACTTTCACAAACAACACTCGACTAACTACAACCACTATCAACAATTTCCCTCACTCTCTAACTATACTTAAATCTAAATGCAGATTGAATGAACAAAGCTTCTTTCCTAGAGCTGTCCACCTATGGAACTCTGTTCTGCTGGCCTGCTTTCCATCTGATTACAACATGGTCGTCTTCAAGTTTAATGTAAACAAGTTCTTGTTAAGCTGCCCTGTAAATAATCAAATTATATCCAATTTTCACCACTATCGATTACCATACTGTTGTACCAGTGACCACTGTCCATTCCAATATCCTCGAGAGGCAGTCAAGCCTTGATAAGTGGTGACTTCCTTGTAAAAAATGTCAATAGTGGTTGTTTTGATTAGAGGGAATTGGATGAACTAACTCTTGCACATCCCTAAGTTCTAAATTCCGCTACCCAAATCAGCAGATACTATATTATAGAACAGATAATTTTTTTGATATTTACCAGTGAAAAAGTGTTCTAGATTTTTTCGTTACTTTTGGCTGATCAATATTCGACTCTAAAGAGAGAGATGGAAAAACCTCACAGTTTAGTGCATCAATAGCACCAGTATTTCGTACCTGTTACTATAGGTCAATTAGCATGCCATATTTAGAGGACAGGGTTTATGAGTTGGTATACATATTTTTACACTGTTTTTGTCCCAAAATGAACTTAGACATTACAAATTATAATATTAAACTATAAAATAATTATAATATTAAACAGATTATTGTAATTTGTAATTTTTTCAGTAATTTCCGGAAACCATGGCCCTATGCCGAATAGTGTGGATTTGCATATCAATGAAGCTTAGCCTCCAACCAATGTTATAAAAAGACTAAAGTCAAGAAGGCAAACGAGGCAAGTTCTTGGAACCAAACTGAACAGGTTGGAATGTAAAAAGTCGTACGAACGCTGACAACAATCCTTTTTTATTACAAGCTATTTTGGCACGAAATATAAAGTTGATGCAACCGAGAAAAAAAGCAAAAGATTAAAATGATTTGCATTGAGAAATGAAAAGATTGAAATGTGATTCAAGTCATACTTTTTTCTAATTGTCGTCATATAATAGAGAATTATGATTCGATTGCCTTTCTTGTTTGAGAGGCTAGTAATGTCTAGTGTTGTTTGAAGGTGTGAGTGCCGATCTGAGCACGGGGTTATGAGATAATCTTCGCCCCCCCCCCTCCGCAAGAAAACGTTGTAAAAAAACTAAAGTCAAGAGGGCAGAGGAGTCAAGTTCTTGGAACTGAACAAAGAATGTAGAAAGTTGTACAAACGTTGAAAACAATCCTTTTTTTTTATTATAAATGGTTTGATAGGTTAATTAATTATGTTAAAAAAATGTTATTTTTAAAATCTGTAACCAGTCTATCTATCTATAAAAGTGAACGTGTCTGTCTGTCTGTTTGTCTGTGTACATTTCCCTACGCAATAGCTCTGTCAATTTCAGTCTACAGACTCGAAATTTGATATACAGGGTATCTTTGTAATCCGTTTTCGGCCAGAAATTTGGCTGTTAAGGGGTCAAAGTTCAACAAGTTGACCTTTGAGAACTCTACCAAACTCCTCCGCCAATTCTGGGTATAAACAATGGAAATTTTTAATATAGGTTCCTTGGGCATTGATCTAACTTAATAACTTAATCTGAGCCTAAAACAATAAATGTTAAGGGGTCATAACAAGGGTCAAAGTTTTAAAAAATTTGACCTTTGTGGTCTCTACCAAATTACACACACAATTTCTGGTCTAAACATTTGAAATTTTACATAAAGGGTATTCAGAGATAGGGCAAGCTTTTTAATCAGTTTAGGTCGAAAATTTGAGCTACCAATATATAAATGTATGTATGTATGTTTGCATGTCTGCCTAAAACTTTCGACAGAGCCGACGGATTTTCTCGATCAGTATCATTTTGAAGCTCGACCGTTCAGACGACAAATACCGAAAAATTGGCTAAAAGCATTAATTTGTTCACCGTCAACTGGATACTTTTCTACAGAGAGGGGTCGCTTTCTTCGCCGATATTTTCAAAAGTCATCCCCTCTTTTCGATTGTCTAGCCTTAATTTAAACCTACGTCACTTCCGGTTTGACACTGGTCATAACAGCAAAGACATCATGTTTTTTCCCCCGTTCTTTTCCTTCTTCACTGCCTTCCTACTAGCTCTTATTTATTTTATTTTTATTTTGCTCAACACACACCTCCAAACACCCGGGCAATGCCGGGCACCAATGCTAGTGTATTATATGTTTGTAAATGAACTAAGCTTTCATGCTCCTTTTTTATTGCTGTTGTTGTTTTCTAGAAGAATACCTGTTTCAGAATGAGTACAATTAAGTTTTCAAACTGAATAGTTTTGCATAATTTTCATGTCCAGATTATGTGAAAATTAAAATGAAGATGTAATGATACTAAACCTTATGTCTAGAATCCTTATTCAAATTTGATCAAAATTAAAAAAAAACTGAAGCTTGGCCAATATTTATTAATTTATATCGAATACTTATTGTTAAAATATTGGAGATATCTGAATTTTAACCTCTTAAATTACCTTTTTTTAAATACTTTAATTAAACTAAATATAGCGTACATTATGTCCACTTACATCTAGCAGTTTTGTTCTAAAATTCATAATAATCGGTTAGTTAGTTTAGATGTGAATTTTATACTTACAAATATGTAACACAAGATACCTAATTTTATATAAATTACGATGAAAATGTCTTAAAAGGGTTTGAAAGCTTCGATCAGTTACAATACGATAAGATTATTGATTCTCTCGTCTTTCCAAGTGTCATTCATTGTGATCTTGAAACAATTTATTTTCTAGTAAGCTAAAAAAAAAACCCTATATTTTTATCCTTAGTTATGGATTTAGAAAAGAAGAATTTTTAGCATTTCTGTTAAAATAATTTATGCAAAAAGAACAGATCTGTCCCTAGCACATATGAGGTCTCATTATAAAATTAAAAATTTCAGGACAAAAAATGTGTTTAAACAGAAAACAGATAAATAGAAGTTTTCTCGTCCTCATCTAATTGTTAACTGGTAAGGGAAGAAGGGGTTTTATAAACAATGTACCATTCATATTTTAACATTGGCACGATTCTGCTTCTTGCATAGTAACCTTTTATTGATAGCTTCTAGGTTTTTCTAGAATAAAAACTCTTTCATTTCTCTACGGTAATTGTTAGGATTTCTTCTGTTAAATCTAAAATAGTAAATCCTGTACTCCTCCTCCTCCTCCTCCTCCTCCATTCTCTTTTTGTGAGAAGTTATTTGGCATTCAATTCAGGAAATAGTTTCGTTTCAGACTTTCTCAACATTATTACTTTTAACTCCTCACCTGCTATGAGAAGGTACATTAATAAATTGTATTACTTAAATAAAGGAAAAGGTCTATGTAGGGACAGTAAGTTAGTTTATGTTTGCACTAAAAGTAAGTGACTTTTTTTTTTTTTTAATTTTTCTCAAGTACAAACAATCTATTATTAAAGGAGCAGTTGTTTGTGTATGTATATTCAGCTAAAAGTAAAAATCTAGTAAGCAAACACTCACAATTAGTATATTTTTGATCAGCGTTGTCTTTGATAAATAATATTTAAAATTAAAAAAACATATTCATTTTTGAGGGATCAACTGAGTCAGTTTTATTTAGGAGGGGGGGAATAGGGGTTCGACCATTTCCAATGCTATAATTTATATAAAGAAAAGGTGAATGACTGAGGATGGGCAAGGCGATCGTGAAAAAAAAGGGGTGGGGGAAAAAGATATGGAAAAATGAGGAAAGGGGAAAGAGAGAAAGATAGAAGTTTTAATATGTTACACACACTTTTAACCTCTTCTATTTTATTTTTTTATGTCCCCGGGTAATGCCAGAATAGCCCTGCTAGTATATAGCAAAGGAAATAATGAAGTTATAACTTTAAGAAGGCGGTAACAGCGTGATGAAAACATTTCCTTTCACATAATTATTATTTAGCCTTTATTGTTATTTTTATTCTTAATTTTAAATAAAAAATATTATTTGATTGAAAAGAATGGGAGAAGAGAGAAGGAAATCAAAATAGAAGAAGAAAGTAAACATAAAGATGAAGAAGAAAAATTCTAGTGAAAACAGCAACGTATAGGTAATAATATATATAGGTAATAATATATATAGGTAATAATATATATATAGGTAATAATATCACTATTTTTTATGGATCCCGTTACTCAATTATCGTGCAGTACTTAAGAGATTGTAATTTTTTTTTTTACTTTTACTTTGATTGTCCTAAAATGCACTTAAACATTTTAATTTTACTTTTATTATTATTATTATTATTTTGGATTATACATCATTTATGGAAATTATGACCTCAAGTGATGTCAGGTAAACTTGTTAGTAGTTATCGCCCCATTAGTCTCCTCCCCCTCTTCGCTTAAATCTTTGAGACCTTAATTAATCATGCACTAGTTCATCACCTTGCAAAAGCAAATCTTCTCTCTGACAAACAGTATGGATTCAGGCAATGTCGTTCTACTGCAGATATTTTAAGAGTCATCTTTGAATGCATTTACCATGTACTGGATAAGGCGGACGAAGCCAGGGCTGTAGCCTGTAGCCCTTGATATATCGAAAGCATTGACACTCTGGCATGAAGAGCTGCTAATGAAAATTAAATCGTACGGTATAACTGGACATATACTAAATATAATTAGATCCTTCTTATACAATAAACAGGTTGTCATTGACGGATACATCCAAGCAGCATAACACTAATGTGGGAGTGCCTCAGGGGTTGATCTTTGGACCATTATTATTCCTAATATTCATAAACGACCTTCCTGATAATATCGTGTCCGCGATGGGTATATTTGCTGATGATACAACGCTCTATAATCTGCATGAGGGAAGAACAGATGTACATAAATTTAAGACAATGGCAGAATTGTTAGAAAATTACCTCCAGACTATAGTGGAATGGGGCTGTAAATGGATGGTAACATTTAATGCTAGTAAAACTAAGCTGCTTACCTTTAACAATAATAAAACACCTCTCCAACCCTTTATATCCATGACAAATAGCACCCTACCTGAGAATTCTACCTTCAAACTCTTCGGCCTAACATTTGCGGGCAATATGAACTGGAACAAATACATAGAAGACATTGCAAAGGCTGCTGCAAAGAAAGTGGGTTCCCTCTATCAAGCTAGAAGACTACTCACGCCTGAGAGTATCCTGTACCTTTACAAGGCCACCATTCACCCATGCATGGAGTAATGTTGCCACATCTGGGCTGGTGCATCTACCACTAGTCTCTCCCTCTTAGATAAAGTCCAAAAAAGAGTCAATCTAATCGGTCGCACTTTATCAACTAAGCTCCAGCCCCTGTCTCATCACCGCAATGTTGCATCTCTGTGCCTGTTTTACAAATATTTTAATGGAATGTGTTCTGATGAACTCGTTTCACTTGTACCCCCTCGACGTACATATCCTCGACAAATCTGCTTAGCAATAAGATCTCACGCCTTCACTGTTGTTGTCCCTAAATGCCAGAAAGCTTTCTATTCTAATAGTTTCTTCCCTCGAACAGCTAGACTTTGGAATTCCCTTCCTGCTGCCTGCTTCCCTGGCTGTACTGATATGCAGAAGTTTAAATGTAATATAAACAAATATCTTGTTAATCTGTCCTAGACATAGCCCCAAATAGTAGCCCCTTATGTCCAAGTGGTGATATGCTTTGTAAGGGGTGAACATGAGTAAAAAAAAAAAAAAAAAAAAAGTTTAATAAAACTAATTGAATAACGGCTAAAAGCAAAAGTCAACAAAAAAGAAGTGAAAGAAAAAGAAGCAATTTTCCAAAATTAAGACCCTCACTCACTCGTGCTTTAATCTCATTCTTCAATATTTCTCCCTTCCACTATATTATCTATGTCTATTTTTTTTCAATTGTAAATTTTTATAAGTAGTTGGCTCATTGCATAGTGAATTCAATCACTAATGGTGACAATAGCAATTGTTGAGGTATTGCTATTTTCTTCTTTTTCATTCTTGTGGCTGCAATAATACAATCAATTAAAAAGAACAACAAATAACTCCATTATTTTTTGTAGGGTTTGGTTTACTTTTTACACAGAATTGCATTTTCCTCTTTCATCACCACAGTGTAGTGAAAGCTTTGAAATTATATCCATCCATGCTGAATTCCCAAGAAGTAGAAACGATCTTTTTTTTTTTTTTTTACACAGGAATCACCCCTTATCAAGGCTCGGAAGCCACTCGAGGATAAGGGTTAATGGGTATACATTAGTCAATGTGATTATAGCATAGTAAACATCGTGGGAATTTTGTAAATTGGATTACTTAGAGGGGGGCGTTCATCAAGAACTTGTTTACATTGGACTTGAAGACAATCAGACTGTAGTCACCTGGAACGTAGGCAATTGGACAAGCGTGCAGTTCTAAAAAAGAAGCTTTGTTCATGCAATCTACATTTAGGTTAAGGCACAGATAAATAGTGTGGGAAATTATTGAGAGTGGTTTTGGCTAGACAAGTGTTTTTCATGAAAGTTTGGCGAGGGGGGAACTATAGATTGAAGCTTAGATGAGCACTTGCCATGAAAATAACGATAAAGCAGAGACAGGCTCACAATGTCTCTTTTGTGGGAAAGAGGTTGCAGGGAAGAGGGAAGGGCAATCCACTAAGCTATGAAGTCTATTTTGAACTCTGTCAAGGCAGGATAAGCTGCTTCTTGCAGCTCCTGCCCACATGTGACAACAGTACTCTATCGTTGGCCGTATCTGGTAGAGAATTGGATCAGGAGTGAGATATCTACTGGAGTGGTAGAAGGATCCCCACAATTTTTCCAGTGACCTTGGCAATGGATTTGATCTTGCTTCTCTGTTGTATACTTTCTCCTACGGCATCACATCTTAACACATAATAAAATTCTAAACTTTTGATTCACTCATTGTTTAATTTTAACCATATATGGAAATTTCCAAGTTTAGCCTTATTTTTAGATATCTGCAGTCCAATATTGCTACAGATATCTGAAAAGAATGAGACTCTGAACGAGAAAGGTTAATTCTATTTGATTTCGATTTTCTCAAAAAGACAATTGAAGAAGGCCGACGTGTTGTTAATATGGCAATAATCAAAATAAGGAGAACAGTGAGCCCCAATCCATCCCTCAAAAAACTGTCACTCATTGAATCATTAATAAAATCCACAATCCTTTCCGCAATTCAATCATATTTGGTATAAATAAACTTCATTCTATAACTGACTTGTCCACCAAATAAATGAATATCCAACAGTTTGTTTTATCATTGTTCACTGATATCCAAGGACACTTTCATAATTGTCTTATTAGAAGATATGATCCTGAATGGACTTCATAGTCGCTCATCTTTAATTCCCACTAAGGGTTTTATCGGTGTGGTTATTCTATTATTTTTGTTTTATGGAAATCACTCCAGACAAGGCATGAAACCACTTGATGTAAAAAGCTAACAAGAATGAAAGATGATTATTGAATAGACAGAAGATGATTATTAGTCTTAGCTTGAGAAGACTAGAGCCATAGGAAGGAGGAAAACAGTCAGCAGAAAGAGAGTTCCATAATCTTAAAGGCAGTGCATATAAAAATAATTTCCAGACTATTCCCAAACTGAAGATTCACGTTTGCACCATATGATTGAACGGTAATAAAACAAAGTTTGATGAACATTTATAACTGAACCTTGGCGAATGAATTAGAAGTTTATTAGTACCAAAAGAATGAATTGTGGATTTTTTAAACAGTTCCATGGGTTGGTAATGCCATTTGTGTCAATCTGTATCTCAGAAATCTCATATTTCGAAAGAATCAAACTATTTTCAGATCAAACTTTGCATTTACCATTTAACCAACTTTTCCAATTTATCATTTTGAAGTGTTTCTGTATATGATCAGCCAAGAAAAAGTTGCCCTTCATCTAATCATGTTTTGTGTTCTACTTGAGATAACAAGAAGTCGGAATCAAATAAGATAACATTTTAATCATAAAGACATCTGTCTGCTGCAACTATGTTGCTTTTTTATAGCTTAACATTTTATTTCCTCAGTAAACGCCATAAGAAATAAAAATAAAGGCTATTATTTTTTAAGCCAATTCCTTTTCATTCTGGACGTTTCTAACTACTTTTTTCTTTTTTCTAGCAAAAATAATTATTTGTATGAAGAAGATTTGGATTGCCTGATAAAGAAATGTTTCAACAATAAATGACAAAGATAACAAATGAATCCAATACAAATAATAACTAAAATAAACTACAACTTGTTTAGCTTTAGCATAAGAACTAAATAAACTAGTTTATATTAGATTTATAATCTGAACCTTTGAAATGGCCCAATGGATAAAAGCATTTGTGTGTTTGAAGACCAAATATGAGATATCGTTAATTTGAAATTAAGTCGTATCCAACTGATTTACTTCCATAGATTCAATAAAGTTTAGTTTTTGTAAGATGATGGGTTTGAAAGGAGTTCAGGGTGAAAACAGCCATTTGATTGAGTTGTCCGTGTCAGAACGCATCTGACTGGAATTGAATATTGAATAAGAAAAAGGGGCACCATCTTCCAAAGACAACCCTAACATCTCTACTAAACTATAAATAAACTTTATTCAAAGGGAATATTGGAATATAAAGAGAGTTGTTTGGCAAGCTAACTTTTGTTGAAAACAGAATGTGGTATTCTGGAGTTTCATCTTGTCTTGCTGATTCTGGTGAAGGACAAAGAACATCTTATCGGGAACTGAATCATCTTTGCTCCAAACTTTCTGAGCATGATTTGGAAGGTGAGTCTGTGCAAAATGTTTTCTCGTCCATGCCATTACATAAGTTTAGGCATTGCTGCGTGTTAGGATGATAACATGGTCAAAGGGAAATAACTGTCTTTTTGGTAACAACAAAGTTACCTCCCCTGCTTTAACTCTGACATAACAGTTATCAAGTCTGTATGCAAGAATAATACAAGACCACATGCCAGCAGCCATTTTTGGAAGAGGAGAACACCTCATGCCACGTGCAGAAAACTGGACTAAAACTAAATTATACAAATAGACCCTTTCCGACTTACAAATAAAGACTCAATTCATACAGTAAGTCATAACACTGCGCATGCACCAAGCCCAACAACTCAGCATAACACAAGATATTGCACATATATATAAAAAACAAAATAGATCTGTCATGCAACTGCTACAAAAGAATTCCATTCAAAAAAGATCAAAGATCACCATCATTAAACTTTTATGGTGATGACATAAAAGATGAAGACCCTCAGACGGCTGGTGTCAATTATTTCAAATGTTACAAAAAAGATTAATTGAACTGCTTATAAATTTTATATAAATTTATACCAAATAGATGTCAACTGTGCTATTTTGCTTTCTCTGTGAGTTGAATATAATACCTAAACACAAGACCAAATTTTGGAAAGTTAAAATGTATTACTAACAAAATATACATTGTTGGAGGCATATCCATTAGATGCATAAATACTTATGTCGTATTGTGTGTTATCTTTTTTCCTGTTCTTTTTTTTTTACCAAATTCTTTTCCTAACAATGTTTTTATCAGATTATTATTTAAGTTAAATTTAATTATTACAATATTGTTTTGTCGTTAAATCATTAATTGAAACGAATTGTTATAAAACTACAAGAAATTGTTGTTAATGTAATATTGCTTTAATATTGAGATTTTTTTATGAAATTATTGTATGCAATAATTTCATAAATTGAGAATTTGTTTGATAAGAATTTTAAAACCAGAAATGACTTTTTATTCTACATTCGAATTTCTTTCAGTTTTCAAAGAATCACAAAGTAATTCATTCTTTTTTTTCTTGAATTATTAACTAAAGATTAAAATGACTGATTTTTTTTTTTTTACAAACAAACGAAATGCATTCTGGTCGATTTAATTTTATAATTAAGTTGGATTTTTAAATAGTATTTTAAAATTCGTTTTAATAGTCTACCCTATTGCATTTTTTATTTTAATAACTAATCTATTAATAGTAAATAAAAGAAAATAATAATGTATAAGCCATGTAGAGGTGAGAAATACACACATATTCTACCGAAAAGTAGTAACATAATTTTATATATTTGATTCTGCAAAATGAGTTGTTCACTATTTTTGATGGTGACAGTCATCCTCATAGGACGAAATGTCTGCAATAGAAGTGAAATTGTAACTTTTCTCAATACAAGTTGCTATGAACCTGGGAATGCTTGCATGTAAACAAATAACCAAGACAGTCGGCTATTCATATTGCCAGCCAATTAGTTGTGGCATTCACATAATATAAACAAAATATAAGGGACAAAATTTGACTTGTTATTCACTCTTGTCGTTTGAGTGATTTCACATTGGCGATTTTCTCTTGTAAGTTGCTATTCATAATTCCGGTGATCCCATTATTTTTTCCACGTGTATTTTATATCTATAATATGTATATATAATGATATCTCATAACCTCCTGTTTAGTGTTTGCATTGATTTTATTATTTTACTCCCTCGTGTACATTGTTGTCCCTGTCATTATTTTTAAGATTTAAAGATCCTTGTTCATTTCAGGGTGGGATGAGTTATGTAACCTAACCTTTGAAGTCACCTCATAGGAAGTTTCAGATTTATTTTATAAATATATATAACTTTGTACAACGAGGCTTTGAGTGATTTCCAAAATGAAATCATGTGATCAGACGGTTGACATTTCGTGTCTGAGGGCAGATACAGCAAACAGAAATGTTAGTAAAGAGATGAAACGACAAAGTCTGTAAGGGGAAATAATAAATCATTCTCTGTGCGATGTGTAATAGAGCAAACGGGTGGAGACCTTTGACGAAAAGTTCAAAATTTAAACCTCATGCACTTTGGAAGTTTTACAAAATTTTCTCAATTCTTTATCAACTGAATTGGATGACGCCACACAATGGATAGATAAGTTAAACAGTTGGATTTTTTTCTTTTATATTAAGGAGTGACTAATAGTTTTAATTTAGAGAGAGATCCAACTGTCTCAAGCAGTCTGGCATCTCAGCGTACGAGGCATATACAGTTTCTGTAGTCCACATTTTACTCATTCAAGTGTCTTTTTTTTCAGGACTGTTTCCATTGGACCATGTGCCAAAATGCTACCCAATTCCAAAAGAAGGAATAGTCCAATCAAAATCGAAACAAAAAGAAAAACAACAAAGACACTTCCAACGGTTTATAGCATTACTGAGCAACTCAGTGAAATGGATTTGATTTCTCACCATCGTTTCTGTACTGGAGTCCTTGTTTCTCATTCAGATAGCCGAGATTTGCGTATCCATAACTTATTGATTACGTTTCATTGAGCATGTTGATCTCGATTTGAATGCTTGTGTCTAGTTAGTAGAGGAATTGAGCCATAATAAAAGAACTTTGGTGATCGTTTCTCATTACCAGTATTTCTTGAATGGTGTTTACGCAAACATCATCCATATGTACCTCAAAAAGCTGGTCTATTATTGAGGTATTTATAATGCCTATATTCTAACCCATATGACACTGGAGGAAAACCAAATGAAGAAGTACAAATAGGAGCATAATCAAATCTCTCATATGAAAACTTATATTGCAAGATTTAGTCATGCTAGTTGCAAACTGACTCAACAAGATCAGAGTAAAAAAAGCACTTAGAAGAAATAGTTGATGGTGGTTTAACTGAGAAAGATAATGACTTTCTACTTTCCTCCCTGTGGCACTCTCCCACCATCGTTGTGATGGTATGTTACCATTACCTCCCTTTTAGATAACTCTCCAAAAAAGGGAATTCAAAAAGGATCTACTGAACGAGATTAAAAATTATTTAAAAAAGGAAGGTTGCAATTATGACCACTTTCACAGTATCATGCATTCGGCATTCTTCCTTCCTAAACAATGAATAATATTTCATGGTTTCAGCAAATGGGATTAAAGGGAAAAAATTCTATGAAAGATGACACCCGAGAATAAATATATATATATATATATATATATATATATATATATATATATATATACACACACTAGCAGACAGACACAGAGAGAGAGACACGTTCACTTTTATAGATATTCTAGCATGGGTGCCCAGCGTTGCCCGAGTGTTTGGAGGTGTATGCTGAACAAACAAAAAAAACAAAAAAAAGGTCAATTTTTTTTAACTTTGAGCCGTATAACTATAATTACCCCTCAACATTTATCATTTTGGGCTCAAATAAAGTTATTAAGTTAGATCCATGTCAAAGCAACCTATATCTAAAATTTCAAGTGCTTAGACCAAATATTATCGGAGGAGTTTGGTAGAGTTCTCAATGGTCAAATCGTTGAACTTTGACCCCTTAACAGCAATATTTCTGGCCTAAAACCGATCATATAGACTTTCCCAAATCTCAGTACCCTGTATATCAAATTTCGAGTTTGTAGAATAAAAATTGACAGAGTTATTGCGTAGGGAAATGTACACAGACAGACAGACATGTTCACTTTTATAGATATACTAGCATTTACGTCCAGCGTTGTCTAGGTGTTTGAAGGTGTATGTTGAAAAAAAAAAAAAAAAAAAGCGATCAATTTTTTAATTTTGACCCCTATTATGACCCCTTAATATTTATTGTTTAGGGCTCAAATTCAGTTATTAAGTTAGTTCCATGTCCAAGGAACCTATATCTAAAATTTCAAGTGTTTAGACCCAAAATTGTTGGAGGAGTTTGATAGAGTTCTCAAAGCGAGACCTCTGTAGAACAATGCCCAGTTTAAGGTGAAGATATTAATGTTTTTAGCCAATTTTTCGATATTTGTCATCTGAAAGGTGGGACTTCAAAATGATACTGATCTTGGTAAAATCCGTAAGCTCTGTCAAAAGTTTTAGGCAGATATGCAAACATACATACATTTATATATTGGATACTAAAACTTTTCAACCCAAACTGATGAAAAAGCTTGCCCTATCTCTGAATACCTTTTATGTAAAATTTCAAATGTTTAGACCATAAATTGTCGGAGTAATTTGGTAGAGACCGCAGAGGTCAAATTATTTTTAACTTTGACCCCTATTATGACCCCTTAACATTTATTGTTTTGGGCTCAAATCAAGTTATTAAGTTAGATCCATGTCCAAGGAACCTATATCTAAAATTTCAAGTGTTTAGAGCCAAAATTTTGGAGGAAATTGGTATAGTATTCAAAGGTCAAATCGTTACAGTTAAATTTCTGGCCGAAAATGGATCAAAAGATTTTCCCAAATCTCAGTATCCTGTATATCAAATTTTGAGTCTGTACACTTAAAATTGAGAGTTATTGCATAGGGAAATATACACAGACACACACTCAGACATGTTCACTTTTATATATATACTAGCATGGGTGCCCGGCGTTGCCTTGGTGTTTGGAGGTGTATGCTGAGCAAAAAAAAACAAAAAAAACGGTCAATTTTTTTTTAACTTGACCCCTATTAGGACCCTTAAAATTTGTTGTTTTGGGCTCAAATCAAGTTATTAAGTTAGATCCATGTCCAAGGAACCTATATCTAAAATTTCAAGTGTTTAGACCCCAAATTGTCGAAGGAGTTTGGTAGAGTTCTCAAAGGTCAAATCGTTGAATTTTGACCTCTTAACAGCCAAATTTCTGGCCGAAAACCGATCACATCGATTTTCCCAAATCTCACTACCCTGTATATCAAATTTCGAGTCTGTAGACTAAAAATTGGCAGAGTTATTGCGTAGGGAAGTGTACACAGACACACACACACAGACACGTTCACTTTTATAGATATACTAGCATGGGTGCCCGGCGTTGCCCGAGTGTTTGGAGGTGTATGCTGAGCAAAAAAACAAAACAAAACAGAACAAAAACGGTCATTTTTTTTTAACTTTGACCCTATTATGACCCCTTAACATAAATTTTATTATTTTGGGCTCAAATCAAGTTATTAAGTAAGATCCATGTCCAAGGAACCTATATCTAAAATTTCAAGTGTTTAGACCCCAAATTGTTGGAGGAGTTTGGTAGAGTTCACAAAGGTCAAATCGTTGACCCCTTACCAGCCAAATTTCTGGCCGAAAACCGATCATATAGATTTTCCCAAATCTCAGTACCCTGTATATCAAATTTCGAGTCTGTAGACTAAAAATTGGCAGAGTTATTGCGTAGGGACATGTACACATACAGACACGTTCACTTTTATAGATATATAGATAGATAGACTAGCATGGGTTCCCGGCGTTGTCCGGATGTTTGGAGGTGTATGCTGAGCAAAAAAAAAAACAAAAAAAACAACAAAACGGTCCATTTTTTAAAACTTGGACCCCTATTATGACCTCTTAAAATTTATTGTTTTGGGCTCAAATCGAGTTATTAAGTTAGATCTATGTGCAAGGAACCTATATATAAATGTTCGGAGAAGGTTGGTAGAGTTCTCAAAGGTCAAATCGTTGAACTTTGACTCCTTTACAGCCACATTTCTGGCCGGAAACCCATCCCAAACATTTGCCCAAATCTCAGTACTCTATATATCAAATTTCGAGTCTGTAGACTTAAAATTGTCACAGTCATTGCGTAGGGAACTGTACACACACACACACACACACATTCACTTTTACTTATATACTAGCATGGGTGCCCAGCGTTGCCCGGGTATTTGGAGATGTATGTTGAGCAAAAAAAAAAAAAAAGTGATCAATTTTTTTAACTTTGACCCCTATTATGACCCCTTTAATTTATTGTTTTGGGTTCAAATCCAGTTTATTAAGTTAGATCCATGTCCAAGGAACCTATATCTAAAATTTCAAGTGCTTAGAACCAAAATTATCGGAGGAGTTTGGTAGGGCTCTCAAAGGTCAAATCGTTGAACTTTGACCCCTTGACAGCCAAATTTCTGTATCCTGTATATCAAATTTCGAGTCTGTAGACTAAAAATTGACTTGCCTAAATCCATATTGTTGGTCAGTCAGAAGTTTAGCATCTGTAAAGGAATAAATTGTAAGATGGTCAACATAGTGAAATTTGAGTATAGATTTTTGTCATTTGTTTGTCATATGCACTGTAATTACATTGAGCTTCATAAATAAAGGATTAGTCTAAATAAAAGGTGAAATATAATTGAAGAAATCATATTTCCACAGAAAAAAAAATATCTATATATATAAAGTAGTAGTGTTCGTGTGTGTCCGTGTGTACAACTCCCAATGACCAAAGAAATATAAAGGCCATATGTGTGTACACCTCTCCTGGTCAAGAAATATTAATGCCCATATTAGGATACTTCTGTCAAAGGAAACATTATATTGTATACGGACTTTCAATATATAGCATTCTTCAAGGCACTTTTTCATTACTGAGTTACGGTCATTAACATATCACATTAAATGCAATCTATTTAAATAATTACCTCGATGACATTACTTATTCGACATAATAGCTTTGTTTCAACTGTACTAATTAAATTTGTTTTTAATTATTTAGTTTATTTAAATTTCAAGTTATGTTTGATTTAATTTATTTTATCTTAAATCTAAAACCGTTTTATTTATAAACCAAAAACCAGAAAATCAAAAGGGGAAATAACTGTGATATCTTAATTGAAAAAGTGTTTTAAACAGAGCATGTTATTAAATATTTCCTGTTTTTTTTTCATTTAGAAATATTATTCTAAGTTGAATTATTTTTTTTTATTTTAATTCAGAGGAAATTTTTTTTCACTTATTCTTACTTTTTAAGTAACCTTTTTTATTTGTTAGAGAAAAATAATTAAAACTAATGTCCTCATTTACTTGCATCCTCACGAGGGCAGAGTTAGTCACAGAGACACATGTGAACAAAATCCATCATCCCCCCCTGCTCTTTTTGTTTTTTGTTTATAAAATTTAAAATTTAATCGGTATTGCCCAGGATTTATTATAATAATTATACCTCAGCAAGTGTGTTTAATTGTCTGCGAAACAGATTTTCTTTATAATTTATTTAATATCTTAAATTAAAAATGGTCAATTTTTACGACGTGACCCAGCGTCGTTTAACCCCTAGAAAAAATGGTCAATGTCAAGTTTCTTTCCAACTCCTCAAAAAACTTGAAAATGACGACTTTTAATGGTTTTCGATAGTGCTAAAAATATCACATTCAAATTTGGGGCAGATAAGTAGTTTTCATCATATGAAAAATTACTTTTTCAAAAAGTGGGGGATCACTTTCCTATATAAATTTAACGTAAAATGGGCACCCACTTTCTAACCACCCAATAATTTCTTCATATCATAAAACAAATTTAACTGTGATATTCGTTTTCAGCACCACCGAAAACTGGCACTGTTTTTTTTACTAAGAGATTCGTTTAATTTTCATAATTTAGAACATAAATACTGCTGCCAGTAAGCTTATACAAGCGGTTTACAAAAATATATTTTTGTTTTTCATTTTTTTTTTGAGGTGGGTATTCAATTATAGAATTTGTATAGATTTTACCAGGTGCTTCTGTAGTTTACTTAACCGCCTCCTAATGTAAACAGAAATTTTGTGAAATGTTAAACTGCAGAGGCACCTGTTCACAACTATACAAGTTGTATAATGAAAAATGAACGAAAAACAAAAGTATGCTTTTGTAAACTTACTAACAGCATAATTAGCGTCCTAAATTATGAGATGAAAAAATGAACGCATCTCAATTTTTGGGAGTGCTGAAAACGAATATCACAGTTAAATTTGTTTTATGATATGAAGAAATTACTAGATGGCAAGAAAGTAGGTGCTCATTTTATGTTAAATTTATATAGGAAAGTGATCCCCCAGTTTTTTAAAAAGTAATTCCTTCATATCATAAAAACTACTTATCTTTCCCCAATTTAAACATAATATTCGTTTTCAGCACCACCGAAAACCATTAAAAGTCGTCATTTTAAAGTTTTTGGGAGAATTGGAAAGAAACTTGACATTGACCAAAAAAATTAAGACCTGTTTTTTTGTGGCCTAATGCGTTTAAGCAGTCTTTATAAATAATATGGAAGAAGAAATTTTGAAAAAAAAAAAATTAACATTTTAGCATGGGGAATAACTTTTCTATATAAATTTAATGTAAAATGAGAACCCACTTTTTGGGCACAAAGTGTTCAACCAGACATGTCATTTCTAACACTTTTTCAAGTTTGGCGATCGAGTGGGGGGAGGGGATAAAACATGATAAATACAACATTTTTTTTTTTTTTTTTGTGGTGGGGGGGAATTACATTTGAAACATGAAATAATGATAAATTTAATTAAGTTTTATGAAACCATTATGTACTTTCACCTAAAAATTTTATAAACAGAACGAACCCCAAAATAGGACAAATTCAATTTTTTTGAGAGGGGGGGGGGGGGCTGATTACATTAGAAATATAAAATGACGAAAAATGTCATTTAATTGTTTTTGGAATTAATTTTTGGTAGATCTTTTTTTTTTTTTTTGCGATTGCACGGGCATTCACTGCTATTTTTATTGAAACAAAAGTTGTAATGATTTATTTTTAATTATCTTTTCTTTGGGGGGGGGGTCTTTCCAGTGCTCAATATCCAGAGAATAGTTTCTTCTCTTTGTAGCCCTCCTGCCGAAATATCTGGTGAAGAGGGTATCACATACTTCTTTTTTTGGGCGATTACATTTACATGTTTTCATCCATTCTTTTATTTTTGTTGTGGGGGTATCCACGTTGCCCATGATGAAAATGATTAGTATACCGGTGTGTTTCAAACAGAACTTCATGTCAACCCAGGCAACGCTGTGTACCCATGCTAGTATATATATATATATATATATAAATTAGTAAATTTGGGCAGCATTTTTCTCTTATGCATGTTTCGTTGAACAGCAAGTTTAAATTATGTTTGTTTTTCTTGCGATCCGTTTTTTCCATTTGGCATTTGTTTGAATGTTCTGTTCGAAATTTCTTCAAAATTTCAAAGAAATTTGCCATAGTCACGAACGTTTTCGACTTTCATGAGTTGTCTTCAGGCGAGGGATGAATTAAAAACTGTGTTTGGTGAATTTATAGAAAAGTCGATTAAAATCATTTAAAATCATTAAAAGCACTTAAGCGTGCCTTCCCTTTCATATTGAGCCTGATGGTTGGTTTGTTTATGCGAATAAGTAGGGCTTCCATGATTGGGAGGCACAGGTTACAAATGTGAGACGGCTAAAATGGCAGTGTTTTTTATTATTATGTTTCTAAATTTGTTTTTTCTGGGGGGGGGGGGCATGTGCTACAAGATGTTGGTAGATGGAGCTGTTAGGGAAGACAGTTGACATGTTAGCCACCAAGCTATAATGGTTCTAGTCATGCGAATATACAAGTTGTTTTTGGAGACACATTCTCCTATAGGACATTTAAAAACATACACAGCATTGCTAGTTTTTAGTAAATTGTCATCAGCTGTCAGGTTATTGCTTATTATTAAATAAGTTGTTTTAATTATTTTATAGTAAATGATGAATTTGAGTTTAAAATTATTTTCAATGGTGGAAATGTGTTTATGTGATATTTTTACACTCAAACAGAATGTTTGAACATTGGCCCGCCAAATGGATTGCAAGAAAAACAAACAGGAATTGTCTCTGCTGTTAAATCACACACACACACACACACACACACACACACACACACACACACACACACACACACACACACACACACACACACACACACACACACACGGGTCAAAAGAATAAGAATAAGATCGATTCTTTGTATATATATATATATATATATATATATATATATATATATATATAGGAAAAATAAATAAAAGTGTGTGTACACACTATGTGAGATTAAAAAACAGTTCACATACAGATAGTTTACTGCAGAAAGAAATATGCAAGTATTTGTTTCATGTTCCTTTAAAAAACAAAAATGAATTTATTATTATTGTCTCAATTATATATAATAACAATGCCTATAAATGAACCGACTATGTGTTGGACATTCGCAGATTTAACAGAAGCATTCAGTTTTTTTAAGCAGTATTGAAACTTTCATTTTTCAGTCAAAAATATCCAAGTATAATGACCACATTCTGTTACTGTAGGAGGAAAGGGTATAACACTGGACATTTAAAAATAACCCAGAATTATTTGGCAAAAATTTAAAGAAAAATTATAACCACAAAAGAATTTCCATATTGCTCATTTTTATCTGTGCCAATACGAAGAAAGGTTTTTGATGACTTTCTAGCCAGATGCAAATTACATACAATGGAATGCAAATTTTGAGATGCCCAAGAAATGGAGGATTGACTTGTTGAGCAGATCATATCTGGAACAAAGCATCCGGAACTTCAAAAACAGCTTCTAGCAAAGGATGAAGATTTCACACTGCAGGAAGCTATAAACTGTGGCAGGACACATGAAGCTTCCATAGATCACATGAGAAAATTAATTGAACTAAACGACGGGAAAAGACAAGAAATAGATGCAGTAAAATACAAGCATTATAAACGATGCAAAAGCTCCCCTCAGAATAAAAAGATGTCTAGCATGGAGTACCATGTTCAGCTTGTGGAAGAAAAAATCATTGGACCAAAATCTGCAATAAGAAAAATGAGAAATGAGAAGCAGTAAGACATCTGCAAACACTCACTATATGGAAGGAAACTAAAAGTAAACCAAAATGCCAAAAAGTGCAAAGGAACCAACCGTAGCACCAAAAGCACAGCAACCGTGTGCACTCTGCAAATGCCTGTTAGAACGAGAATGAATGGATATTTAAAAAGTTCGAACAAATGTCTTTCAATGCTATCTAGAAACAAAGTGATCATCAGACAGAGATCGTCACAAACCTTCTAATCAGAAAAAAAAGAATGAACTTGCGCGAGCCTTTTCTAGCCTCACACAAAAACATGCATTCACATTTCAAGCCACTTTTCTTGTCATACACATACCATTTATTTCTATCATTATTATTATTATCATTATTATTATTAATATTAGTCTTAGTTCTATAAATATATATATAAAACAACACACTCAGAAAGACACCCATTTATTTAAATATATTTTGTTTAAATACGTTTGTTTTATTACTTACATTAAAGTTTTATTACTTACATTAAAGTTTTATTACTTACATTAAAGTTTTGTGTAAATAGGATAAATTTCTTTTTTTAATCTTTAAAAGTTTTGTAAATATTTAATATTAAAAAACAAGTTTTGTAAATATTTAATATTAAAAAACAAGTTTTGTAAATATTTAATATTAAAAAACAAGTTTTGTAAATATTTAATATTAAAAACATGTTTTGTAAATATTTAATATTAAAAAAACAAGTTTTGTAAATATTTAGTATTAAAAACAAGTTTTGTAAATATTTAATATTAAAAAACATGTTTTGTAAATATTTAATATTAAAAAACATGTTTTGTAAATATTTAATATTAAAAAACAAGTTTTGTAAATATATTTTTTAAAATTTTGTTCACAAACATTCGACCATGTCTGCTATTTGATCTAATTACAAACAATCAACGGTAATGTCAAGGTTGAACAAACGGTATCACTTGAAATGTTCGTCAGTATTCCTCACTTGATTCACCTTTTATTCCTCTATAATTTTACCAGTTCATATTTGACTTTTAATTGAAATATTCTAGTGTACATGTCAATTTCAAAAAAATAACTTCAAATTAAGGTGGCAAAAAGAAAGTCCACAGCAACAAGTTCGCTTAAAACCAGCTTAAATTATCACCCCTTAATCAGTTTAAAATATCCACAAACAGGCAACAAAGCATCTCTAATCATAATTGTTGTTACGTAACATTTAGTTCATATGCCATGACTTTCTCTTAGGGATCATTAGGAGCTCATTAATCTCCACCTTTCTGGTTTATCCAATTGAGAAATCGGCAGCAGAATGAAATGCAATGAGAAAATGGTACGAAAGACTGCGCAAAAGCACCAAAACACCAGCAGTGTTCGTGATGCCCCTAAATCTGGTCATACTAGAGTTACTTCTAACAGGGAAGACAATACTATCAAGATCTGCAGCCTAAGAAACAGATTTGAAACGGCTCCCCAAGTCCAACAATAGTGCAGTCTTGTTAAAAAGTGCTCTCTTTCTACTGTCAAGAACAGATTAAAGGAATTTAATTTGCGAGGATATATTGCACAATATAAGCCAATGATTTCTGTAAGATGCAATGAAGATCATGACTCTTCATATTGATCAAAAGTGCTTTTTAGCGACGAAAGCAAGTTCAATAGGCTAGGCAATGATGGTAGGTAGTACATCCATCAGAGGAAAGACAAAGAATTTAATCTTAGGTGCTCAGTTTCAACGCTGCAAGGAGGTGGAGGTTCAGTTTTGGTGTGGGGTATTATTAGTACTAATGGTTCAGGGCCTATAGTTCGCTTGCAAGGTCGAATTAATTTGACCAAGTACATTAATATGTTGACTGAGCATTTTCTACCCTACTTTGGTCGGAATTTGGATGATAATCCCATCTTCATGCAGGATAATGCTCCCATTCACACAGCTGGCAATGTCAAGAGGATCCTGGAAGAGCATGATATTCCGTGTTTGTATTGGTCTGCACAATCTCCAGACCTTAATCCTATCGAAAACGTATGGCATTACATCAAGCAACAGCTACACAATGATAAAATTTCAAATTTGGAAGAACTTTGGACAAAAATTAAAGAAAAGTGGGATGCCCTTTCCCCAGAGTATTGCTGCAGTCTTATTCAAGGAATTCCCAAAAGATTGCAGGCTGTCAAATTGCAAAAGGGCTATTCTACTAAATATTAACTAGTTCATTGTGCTCTTGTTGTATTTGTGTTGCATTAATGTCCTAAAGTTACATTTAAATAACAATTTTCCATTGTACGGACTTTCTTTTCGCTTCCTCAATTTGAAGTTATTTTTTTTAAATTGACGTGAACACTAGAATATTTCAATTAAAAGTCAAATATGAACAGGTAAAATTATAGAAAAATAAAAGGCCAATCAAGGGAGGTATATGTTGTTTAATCAGTTACATTAAATTTAGTTTAAATTTGCAGTTTTTGAAAAAATTACGAGTGTGGACTTTCTTTTTGCCGCCTGTGTATATGTATATATATATATGTAATTATGTATATGTAATTATATACATGTATATGTATGTAATTATATATATGTATATGTATGAAATTATATATATGTGTATGTATGAAATTATGTATATGTATATATATGTATGTAAAGGCAAATGCGGCACGCGCATTTTTGTATGTCCAAGAAAGGCTTTCTTCGCGGGACTTCTCGAGGAGGGGGGGGCGGTTACTATGTCTTAGAACTGTTTATATACCCCCTATATCATAATATCTACGATTTGTGAAGGGATGTCGTGTCTAGATTTATTTTGATCGACTTTTATAAAATTTGCGCTATTTTGCTGTGTTGCGTGTTTGTTTTGCTTTTTACTATAAATAAAGATCAATGCGGTGAAAATCGTCATATCAGAAAATTGCTTTCATTTGGACAACCCCATTTTTTGGAATGTACCTTTTTGTTTCCATAACTTTTTAGATTGTAGTATTGGTAACCTTAAGTCGGAAGAATTTAAAATCTATCCTTAAAAAAGTTCGTTTTTTTTTTTTAAAGATTTTTAAGTGGTCTTAAATTTTTGATCAGCAGTGTATATACGTTTATATATATGTTTATATATATATATAGATTTATATATATGTCTATATATATTTATACATATATATGTATATATGTACATGTATATGTATATATATGCATGTGTATATGTGTGTATATATATATATTTATATATATATGTAAATATTTATATTAATAATATATATGTGCCTATATATATATATATATATATATATATATATATTATGATTTTTATCGTAACTGATAAAACTAGAAGTAAAAAATTAAGACAAAATGGATTCGTTGTTTAATCTCAACTTGTTTAATAATGATAAACTAAATATTTGTTTAGAGTCACTATGAAACTAATTAGTACATTGTAAAGTCAGAAAAATTACTTTCTTCATCCTTATTTGTAAATGTTCAAAAAATAACACTGAAACAAGGCTAAATAGTGGATTGCTGTGAGTTACTTTTTTTTCGTTCTTTCTTTTTTCAGGCAACACTGGATATCTCTGCTAGTGTATATGTGTGTGTGTGTGTTTCTTAACAGGAAACAATGTTTCCCTAATTTTTTCTTTTAGTCCTCACATTCCAGGAGCAATATATCTGACAAAAGGGGAAGAATTGCTGTTTTCTGCATCAGAATCTTTTCTAACATTTATCGTTGGCAAGCTTTTGACCTTGAAGTTGTATGTCTTAGTTTCTTACATCAAGTGGTTTGATGCCTTGCATGGAGCAATTTCCATAAAAATGCATGTGTAAAGCTATATATCAGTATATAAACATACTTATGCAACATGGAAACATTTTTTTCCTTCTCCACAGGAATTTATCAATTTTTCGAGTGTCTTTACTATGATGGAAATAATTAAATCTTTTGCCACTCATATTAGACAAATATTGGTTTTCAAAATAAATTGTATTTCTGATCGATTTTAATATTTAATCCTATTTGACATTTCATTTTGATAAATAAACGAAATCTGAGAAGCTTTTATCCTCACATTCAGAAGTTTTTTCACTTTCATCCATAACATTGGAAACAAATTTAATAACAATTTTCAAGGATGACCAGCAAGAAACTATATTTCATGCAATTTCATGTCATTTCTTCCTTTTTGATTAGCACATTGGACTATAGAGAGAGGAGAAAGCAAAGTGACACCATCACTTTGTGATATCATCCATGTGCAGAAGAACAAACATACAAGATTCACAGAGTTTTAGTAGTAGTTTTAATAGTTGTTTATTTGTATAAAGTAGTGTTTAATTTTTTTCTTTATTAATTTGAATATTATTCTGTTCTTAAATATTGTTTTGTTTCTTTCTCTTGTAGATACTATCTCTTCCATTCCGCCTTCAATCAACAATTCAAACCTTGGTGAATTCGTGTCATCTTTTCAATTGATGGACCTCAGCCACAACAACAGCACAAACAATGCGCTTACCTATGCTGGCAGTAATATGGCCCCCAACACTGTCAAAGCTCTCATGCCCATTATTCGTTTTCACAAAAATGTCGATTTTGCTCCCATATGTTTTCATTCTGTCCAAGGTCGAAATATTGTGCTTGATGTTGAGAAGCTGGTTGCGATGCGACGACGAGAGGAGTATTGCAATGGCTATGTTTTCACGTCACGTCCAGTATGTAATGAAGTCATCGTCTTGCAAATCTTAGCCATTGATAGATCCTACGTTGGTGGACTTGCCTTTGGTTTTACAACTTGTGACCCTTGTTGTTTGACCTTTAACGACCTTCCTGATGATGCGGATCAGTTTCTTGATCGTCATGAATACTGGGTTGTAAATAAAGATGTATGTCGGAGTCCTGATGTGGGCGATGAGCTCAGTTTTTATCTGACACTAGAAGGTAAGTCATCCGAAATGTTATCTTCTCTTCACTTTTGAACAGAATGTTTCTATTCAACGTTTGTATCATTCAGGTTAATTTAAATGGAATTTTCCCCGCCCAAAGCATTTAATTGAAATGAAGAAAAATAAATGTTTAGTTTCTGAATTTTTAAGATGGTATTGATAATTTGGATTATTTCGACTACTGTTCTTATCTTGAGTGTAAATCACATAATTTTTTGACACACCGGTTCTTGTAGTCCATGAACCAAGACCTGAATTTTTGGATATCAGTACCACCTGGGGTGACTAATTCTCTTAGGTGTTTCTAGCTTGCTACATGTCTCTAGTTTATGTTTTGATATGATAGCCCTTGCACACTGGTAGCTTAATGATTATCACTTCTTGAATAAACATACCCTACCAAAAATTCTGATAAATTTTAAAATGTCAAATTTGGGGACAGGAATACCTAAATGTCACTAAGTGTCACATTTAATACAAGTTCTGTAAATACACACTAAGCATGCCATGGGTTTGTATATGCTATTTATTAATTATGGTACAATTACTCCTCCTCAATATCATCTACATCACACTTGGAATCTGACTGTTGTGCTACCAGCTCTTCTTCACTAGCCTTGTTCTGGCATGTCTGTAACCTGCACGTCCATGCACTTTAGGTCATCGTTGAGGCAAGTGCACTTAGGGAGTTCGCATGACCACACACACTTGCAGGACAGTAGCTGCATAACAGCATCTGGTGCTGGTGAGCCTTGCATCCATTTGACAGCAAGTTTGCCATCCTCATCTGTCATCCAGCCGCAGTCTGTTGGGTTCACAACAAATGGTTGACTCTGCAGACTTTTCCTCCAGATCACAGCCTGGTAGTTTGCACGCAGTGCATGCATGAAGAGGCAGTCCTTACAAGCAGAGAGTTAACTTGACTCCATCTCTCCACGTCCTGCACAGAACAGCTTATACCAGAGGTTGTTCACCTCAGTTGTATGGGTAGATGGCAGATACGTGGCAGGTGATTTCCTAAAGCTTCTCAAAGAGTTCAGGAGACACTTCCCATGAGCGCACAAGTTCCTGGAAAGCATCCTGTATGTCTTGTCCATCTTCACCTGCTTTAGTGAAGTCATCTTCCCCCCAGCTAGCGAATGCACTGACGGTATCACAGCCTGTAAAGGCATGCATACCAATCAATCACACACGCTGCCTCCTAGTGTATGGCTCAGTGTAGTGATGTCCAGGAATCTTATCTGGTTTTTCGTCTCACACTTTTGGAATAGGTGGGATGGGTCTTGTGGTACATGCCCAGACACAGGACCATGACATCTGTATCCTCTGCAGTGATGATAATAGACTTGTACCCAGATTCTGCTGCATGAAATGCATGGAGAAATGTCTGCTTCTTCTTGACTTAAGCTTAGGAGCCTTTTCCCACTGCTCTTTGGTGATCTTGAAGCAGAGCTGCTCACATGTGACATACAGCTCCTTGCTCTCGAGCTTCTCCCTGTGCTATGGAGCCTTCCATTCTTCTACCAGGAACTTGATGAGACTTGCTTTGTTGGAGGAACTACCAAGTAACTTTCTCCACTGCTGGATGTTGTGCCCAGCACTTCTGTTGGCTTGTTCTGCATCTTTGATAGATGACTCCTTGTAGCCGTCAAACACAACATCAATGTGCCTGCTCTTAGCACCCTCATGGACAGCATGACTCAGTGCTGTGCCTGTAAGCTGTGAAAACGTTTTGTTGTTTCCCTTCAGTTTCTGGACCAGGCTCATCCCATCAATTATTGTAGCAGAGGGCTTGGTAATAACATCTGCAGGAGAAACATTCCTCTCCAACTCCTTTGCTAGGGCAGTCTTGTTGTTCTTGCGGAGAGACCCATCACCACTGGCAAGTGCCCATGGCAAAAGCCAAGACATCACTCATTTTGAGCTTTCTGTTCTCAGCAACAAGGATCATCTGACCAAATAGGTTCCTGTCAACCTTCAAGATAGCATCCTTGGCATGGCCTTGTGTATGCGGCTTCATTCTGATGTTAGTGAACGTTCTCAGTTTCATCTTCATCATCTTGTCATGAAACTGGCATATTAGTCTCCAGCTGTTCTTTCTTGAAGTCTTAATATGCAGCTTCTCATTCTGTAGGCCCCTAGAAGGTCTTTGGCAACTTTTGGTGGTGCTGCAGTTGCAGTTGACAAACTGACAAGATCTCCTTGCTCTGGGTTGAACGGGTTCAACCAGCTGGTCTCCATCAGTTGCACTAAAGATTGGACATTGGCCTCATCTGTTTTAATCTTGGGAATCTGTAGGTCTGAGTGGCTGAAGTCACTATACTTTTGGCCTACTACCATGGCCCTGAGCTGCCTCAAGTACCTGCTGTGATACTCCGATGTCAAGTAGTACCTGGTGATACTCCGATGTCAAGTAGTACCTGGTGGCTGAAGCCTTTTGTGCCCCCCCCCGGTGTCTGATAATCTGCACATGGTAGTGTTGCACAAACAGCAAGCCCACATGGTGTTTCCCAGTAATGACGATGAAATGCTTTTCATTTGAAGGGATTTCTGCTCTGGTTAAGCATCCTCCAACTCACAGTAGCCCACGGTCATTCAAGAAAGGGCTGAAGCTTTTGAGGAGGCCGCCCTTGGAAAGTTCTCTCTTATCTCTTATTCATGTTAGATCCTCAGTAAAAACGTCCTCCTGGATGGCTTCGATGATCACATTCTTTGCCTGCAGGAGCTCCTCAATGATATGTGCTCATTGGCAATGGTGCCACTTGGTGCAGCCATCTTCTTTTGTGTCTCACACTCAATGAAAAATATGGACAATGTGGATGAGGTTGGTTATAGCTCCAGTTAGGGATGACCAGGTAGAGAACCTTTCAAAATGCTGGGATCCGAGTCCCTTTTTTGTGGAGTAAGTCATAAGCGTAGACACCCATTACTGAATTTCAGTGTCTGAATTGGGTTCAACCAAGCTGTAGTCAGTCATTTCAGGACAAGTTTCGTTTACGGAAGAAAGAAATGTTGGGCTATGTATCCAGCTGCTCTTTTTGAAGTATGAGACAAACACTGACCACATGCCAAGATCAGCAGGGTTCTGATCAGTAGATATGTGTTTCCACTGTTTTGGATGACAAAACTTGCATATGTATAACACACAGTTACTTACATATATATGGAAGCGTCTGGTCTCATTATAAATGTATCCGAAGACCACCCTACTGTGTAATAGACAGTAGAGTAAAACTGAAGGTCTATCTTAGAGATCAGTTCACCTAGCTCAGCTGCCAAGACAGCAGTGCAGCATTCCATCCTTAGTATGGAACATTCCGGATGAGGAGCAAGCTTTGCCTTTCCCATGATGAAGCCAAAATCTGGGTGTTACCTTTAAAGTCGATAGTTTTAAGGTAGCCAACTACTGCTTTGGCTTTTGTGGATTCAAAGAAATGTGTAACTCTCTACATGCTGCTTTGGATGGCAGGGTTTGTACATTTCCTATGATAGAGGGAAGTCCCATTCAGTGTTCCAGTTCGTCCACTCCCTTAGAATAAATTTACCCTGGATTACTCTGGATGGTGACAGGGGCAGCAAACCTCAGAGGGTCATATAAACTATTGAGTGTTGACAAGACACCTCTGCGTGTGAAGGGTCTTTCCATCACAAGCACTATGAATGTAAACATGTCCTTCTCGATGTCCCACTCAAGACTGCGCTGTCTAGGCAGTTCATCGGCATCTAAATCGAGATTCTCCAAGTCATTTGTGTAGTCCATGGGTGGGAAGCCAGCCATGACATTTCTATTGTTGGAGGCGATCTTGTGTAGCCTCAAGTGGGATTGTGCTAAGATGACATGTTTTTTTTTTAGTAAAAAGATAGCTTCTTCCTCAGGAGGGGAGAAGGATTTCAAGCAATTGTCAATGTAAAGTCGTGGTTGACTAGCTGCTCCACTGTTGGGTCGTAGTTAGGCTGGTCCTTCTTGACTGCTTGTCTAAAGCAGTAAATAGTTATGGCTGGGGATGGACTGTTTTCAAAGACATATACTCTCATCCGGTATTCCACGATCTTTTTGTTGGAGTCATTATCTTGGTATCAGAGAAATTTCAGTTAGTTCCTCTGCTCCTCTTTCACCAGGAAGCAGTGGAACATCTGTTCAATATCTGCCATGATCGCGAATGGCTCCATCCGGAAACGACTAAGAACTCCAATCAATGTGTTGTTGAGATTGAGTCTATTGATCAGCACGTTATTGAGGACTAGAATCAAAGACCACTCGAATCTTTTCTATTTGTGTGTGTGTGTGTGGGGGGGGGGGGGTGATACATGCCAAAAATAAGCAAATAGCAGCATTCTTCATCAACCTTAGGCGGAGGGGCCTTCTTGCCATGGCCATTTTCAAACAGCTTCTCCATGAAGGAGAAAAAGTGTCTCTGTGTATCAGGTCTCTTTCCGAAATTACAGGTTGTTGTTCCATGATGTTGAAAAAGGCAGTATCCTTGATGGAAGGGGCTACCTTTTCCTCATTGCAAAACATTGTGATCCAAGTGTTCTTTGTTGTGGGAAGATTTATTGTTCCAATCTTCCTTGTAGACTTCCTTAACCTAAAGGGCAGGGTTTGAAAAGTGTGGGTCATACTCCTTTGCCGATGAAGGTGTCAAGGGTGCTTATTGTGGGAGGTCTGCGTGTTACCCACTACGACCCAACCAAGGTCCAGTTTCTGTGTGTAAAGTGCATTGAGGGACTGTTGATTTGCTTACAAACCTTGTGCCTCCTTATGATGTTATGTCTTAACAGAAGCAATATTGGAGTCTTTCATTCCAAGGAAGGGATGAAATGGGTTATTCTTCATAGGTCTGAGTGATGAAGGGCTGTCCTCAGGGGTAGGAATATTAGCCTTGTCATCTGGTATTTCATCACATTCGAGAGGAAGGCTTACTTCTCCATCAACAGATCTCACTTGGAACCCGCTAGCCCTCCTTCTAGTCGTCTTTACTCCAGCATATGTTTTCAAGGAATATGGGAGGTTAGGGTTGTTCTCTTGGAATGTCTCAAAAAAGTCTGAACATACCAGGGACCTGTTGCTCTGTTCATGTAGGATGGTGTACATCTTTTTTGCCTTGTCTGGCCTTCCCGTCAGATGATTTTAAGGCATGATTTTCCTGAAAAGTCACTGCCACAAATCTGAGTGCACTGTGATAACACTCCGGTGTGCAGCTGAGGGTTCTTCTCCCTGCCATGCTTCTTATCGGACTTTTATGTGGTCCAAGGTGATGAGAGTGGTATTGTGCTCGTGGCTGTTGCACACATGTCGTATCTGTGCTGTGGACAGACAGCATTTGAAGCAGATTCCTCTGTCCTCAATGAAAGCTTCTTGCTCCTTCAAAGGTTTCTTCCAAAAGGCACAGCATTTTAATAGAGTGGAGGTCTCTGTGTAGAGGGCAGAAGAGAGTAATATCTTTTCGGTCATTTTGACGTTTATGATTGGATAACATAGGGGAGACCTCGGTCTTATTTACAGATACTACTCTCATCCTGTTTCCATTTAAAGGGAGTCAGCTTGCTACTGGATTGGTCTTGAAGCTAGGGTCATTTCTGATCCTAGCCTGCTGCTTGACAAACCCTACGAAGATTTGAAAGGACAGCAGCAGATGCTCTACTCGAAGACTGAAAGTTGTGGAATACCAGTTGGATTTGTTGTCCGTCATGTTTGATGAGATTAAGAACTGTGCCTTTCCTGGGTACGCCTAAGTATCTCTAAGAGAGAGTGATGTAGCCGCTGCTGTAAACTGTGTAAATAGGCTGTTCTTCCCGGGGGAGGGGGGCTTTGTGAGAAGCCACTTTTCCTTGTAGCATTGACAAAGTAGAAGGTTCTGAAGCTTGCTTTAATCCTACTCAGTCGACTTCGTTTTTTTACTGTTCCGTCTCATAAAGACCATGTGCTCTGTTGCCAAGAGTGTGTTTGAAGTTTTACGATGGAAAGTATAAACACCTCTCCAAAATCAAAACTCTGAAAACAGCTATCGTTAAATCAACAGGTTTATTGAAATTGAAGAAGATAAAAACTGAAAACAGAAAGAAAGAATAAAAGAAAATTAGTTTGAAGCTTGGGGTGGAAGGGGAATGTTTAAAAATATGGAAGAATTGAATAAATCCAGAGAACAAAAATACCAACGAAATAGAAATGGAATAAAAAAGTCAATCCCACGCGTGACTTACCTAACTAGCACAGGTGCATAATTCAATGGGTCGGTCGTGGAACGAAATGAAAGAAAGAAACAAAAATGGCTGCCTTATCTCTTTATATGCCTGCAATGTTACCACCTGATATGCAAATGAGATGCTCCTGGTTGGAGATAAAAGAGGGTTGATTTTTTAGAGGGCACATTCATTTTGAAGTTGGATTTCGAAGAAATAAGTTGAATTAGCAGAAGTGCGTTTGGAGTTGAGAGATGGTGCATTACGTATACAGAAGTTTGGAAGTTGGAAGTTTGGACAACAGTGTCAAACTTACCCAGGAAATTATTGGTGTGATGGGCAGAAGAAATAACACTCAAGTTATTGAATTTTAAGCTATTTCGACCCTCGATGTGCGGTGACTCAAAAGGCAGAAAGTGGACAGATTCGACTTTCGCTTGATACCTGAGTTTGATGGATCTACCACTGGACTGTCTGTCGTCGAATGGGTTGAAAAGGCTGAGAAGATCTGTAAACTGTGCAGAATTAAAGAACCAGCCACAGTCATTCCTCTGAGGTTAACCAGAGGAGCCTATGCAGTCTACCAGTAACTCAGGGATGAATCAGACTGGGATGAAATCAAGCAAAGCCTGTATGCAGCGTTTGGTACAGATCCGTTTGTTGCATGGCAACAGTTCACGAGTGGCAACTTCAACCCAAGGAACGGTTGATGTGTACCTAGCCGACCTACGAAAGTTATCGGTACAATTTGGTGGGGTCAACGACAAGATATTAAGCTGTGCCTTTTTAGTAGGCTTACCTGAAGAGATCAGCAAACTGTTGCGCGCATCGTCACAAATTGATGAATTGACAATAGACAAGTTATTAGCCCGAGCTCGGAACATCTGTAAGGAACAGGAGCCAACTGCAGCAGCAGCAGTCAAACCGCATGGAGGCAATCTAGATTCTCTCCCAGGTAATAAGTAATAAGCGTGTAGGCCCAGTGTGCTATAAATGTGGGGAAGCCAATCATTTTGCTGAGGAGTGCCGGAGTGATAGGAGATGTGTATATCCACGTGCACAGAGAACAGTACAATGCTATCGCTGCAATAAGTTTGGGCACACATCTTACAACTTTTTTTTTTTACATGGAGATCACCACTTATCTAGGCCCGTAAGCCACTCGGGGATAAGGGTTATTTTGTGTCCAATAATCAATGGAATAATATCGTAGTAATAGTTGGTATTGGAGATTTGATAAAGTGTCTTACTTTAAGGGGCGATTAATCAGGAATTTGTTTATGTTGGACTTGAAGACGTCCAAGTTGTAGTCAGGTGGGAAAGAGGCAAACGGAAGAGAATTCCACAGGCGTGCACTTCTCAGAAAAAAGCTATGTTCATGGAATCTACGTTTTGATTTAGGCACAGATAAAGAGTGGGGGAAATTACTGACAGTGGTTTTAGCTAGACGGGTGTTTATCATGAAGGATTGGCGAGGGGGGGGGGATCAGATTGGAGCTCGGACGAGCACTTGCCATGGAAATAATGATAAAACAAAGACAGGCTCGCAATGTCACTTCTGTGGGAGAGAGGTTGCACGGAAGAGTAGAGAGCATCCCCCACTAAGCCACGAAGTCTATTTTGTACTTTGTCAAAGCAGGATAGGCTGTTTTTTGAAGTTCCAGCCCAGATGTGGCAGTAGTACTCCATCTTTGGACGTACTTGGCTTTTATAGAGATAGAGAATTGCATCAGTAGTGAGATATCATCTGGAGCGGTAGAAGGATCGTACCATTTTCCCAGCGGCCCGGGCAACAGACTTTATATACGTGTTCCATTTCAGATCAGGAGTAAAGGTCAAACCCAGGAGCTTGTCAAAACATGAAGCCTTCCCAAGATGAGAGCCATCCATTTCGATTGATGCTAGATGAGGAACAGAGCATTAATGATGTAAAGTTAGGAGCTTGGTTTTAGATGCATTAAAAGTAACCAGCAATCTCTTCCCCCACTGAACGACGCGCTCAAGATCAGAGGAGAGGGAATCAGAGAAATTTGTCATTTACGGTCTTTGATGTGTTGCCGTAGATGGTCGTGTCATCAGCATAGATGCCAATGAATGAATTTAGTATGTGTTTTGGGAGATCATTGATGTAGATCAGGAAGAGAATTGGCCCAGGATGGACCCCTGGGGGACTCCAGCATTAATACTGTGGGCCTCAGATTTCTGCCCATTAACCACTACTCTTATGAGCCTATCAGAGAGAAATGATTTAATGATTGAGAAAACATTTCCAGTTATACCATAGCTGGAAATCTTGTGAAGTAGGCCCTTATGCCAAATCTTATCGAAGGCCTTTGATATGTCAAGAGCAATTGCCCTAGAAAGGAAACCTTTGTCAAGAGATTCACTAATCCTATGGGATATAACTGTTAGCACATCAGCTGTAGATCTATCAGAACAGAAACCATATTGCATGTCACTAAGGAGGTTATTTCTGCTGAGGTGGTTGACTACTTCTTTATTTAATATGGATTCCAGTAACTTACTCATGACACACAAGAGACTTATTGGTCTGTACTGAGAGGGGGATGATCTATCATCTGAGGCATACTGATGAGGTTTTCCAGGGTGTTGGAAAGCACTTCTCCTTAAGGCAACGCTTAAACAGTTTTGTAAGTATGGGAGCAAGTTCCGGTCGAAGCTTTTTCAACACTATAATTGGAATGCCGTCTGGGCCAGTTGCTTTATTGGAATCAAGGTTCTTGATTAGTTTGGCGACCTTGTGCATTGTCTGTTGTAGGAGGAAATACGGGGAGTTGATGCCCTTCGTCGCAGAGGGTGGAGTTAGCTGCAAAGTTCTTGGCGAATAGTTTGGCCTTGTCTGATGCTGATGAGATGACCTCAGGTCCATTGATGATGGTTGGGATGGAACGCACGCCTCTGTTCAGGATCCTGTTTGCTATTTGCCAAAACTGGTGGGAACCAAGCCGCTACTCAGCTACTTTGGATTTGACGGACTGAGCATATAGCTGTTTGGGAAACGACATTGGGGGCAAGGTACTATCACCACCTTTTCCCCTTACCAACCAATAAACACAGGATTACTGGTCATTGGCATTAAAATTGACGATGTGCAGTGTTCAGCACTCATAGACACGGGGTGTTCCTGGTCTATAGTTAGTGCGCATTACTGTCAGATGTGGCGGGAGCAACCAGTCGGTATTATGACGATCAATGACTTGTCCCGAGCATGTTGTGGTGAAGGGACATTCACGATCTGTACTGAGACACAGCTAAAGTTGACATTCTGGTGATGCAAGAAAAACACCTTGGCTATGACATGTTGATTGGAATTGATGCAATACATGCACTAGGAGGCGTCATAATCACAGTGACTGGAGGTGTAATGCTTGGAGAAGGGAAAGAAGTCTGTACAGCCATGTCTGTTGAAGAAAAGGACTTCTGTGCTACGTTTGACGACAACAAAAAGGCGTGGACTGCAAAGTGAAAATGGACTATGAGCCAGGCACCAGATCGGCTGTGCAACACCATTCCAGAGTATGCAGTTTCCACGAAGAATAGGGCCACATATGAAGAACTTCAGATGTGGATTGATAACGGATGTTTAATACCATACCCACAGGAACGTCTGGGACCACCCAAAGGATTAATTCCACTCATGGCTGTTGAACAACCTACTAAAGACAAAATTCGGCCTGTAATGGATTACTGAGAATTGAATCAACATGTTGATGCTTTCACTGGAAACCAGTGGCGGCTCGTGCCTGGTGCTGTGGAACTGCAGCACCCCCAAGTCATTTCTACTCATTATTATCGATACACGTTAAAAAGAATACGTTTATTTTTTTTCTTTCTATGTGATAATATCATTATATATATATATATATATATATATATATATATATATATATATATATAAATAAAATGAACTCATTTTTTCCCGTCGGATTTTGACCTTAATAGGATTAAAAATCAAGATATTTCATGCAAATATAATATGCACAAACGGCAGAACAATATCTGAGGTGTGTTATAGGCTTATTATTTCTCAAATTCCTCAATAATCTTAGATTTCTATACTTTTTCTGCTGAGAAGTCACGGCCAAAATCGGTTAAGATCAATGGAAGTGGTAAAATATTTTCTCTCTAATAAATTCCTCCTCCCCCTGCCACCACTTAACACCGTTTGGGGATCGTTCACAAGGAACAGTTGAGAAGAGAACACCGGTTTGGCTTCGTAGTTCTTTCATGTGAAGTTATTTAAAATCACTAAACTAAGCTGCAGTGCTCTGTGGCATAGTGGTTAGCATGCTGGACAATTCACATTATATTTTCACGTTCGCGCCGACCTACCGTAGTGGTTTTTTTTTTTTTTTTTTTTTTCCTAAACAACTGGAATGGACTTTTCTTGGTGGCCGAACTGTTAACGTTGCAGATGTTTTTTTTTGTTTTGTTTTTTTTTCACACTTTATTTTCCTACTTTTACTCATGACTCCGGGTTTGATCCTTCCTACTTACCTACCATAACATTTTTTAAAACTCCTCCCCGGTCCCGGAAACAAACACTCGGGCAACGCCGGGTACCCCCGCTAGTATATATATAAAATCCTGAAGCTTAATGTCGATAATTGTCCCTATACTCATATAAGCATAAAAGTAAAACTTTGCTTGGAGCTGCGAAATTCACAGTTACACATTCTTAGTGAAGTTTGCTTGTGCGCATGCCCGATCTAGACGGCAAATATGAGCTAATTTAGAACTGTAGTTTTTGCAGTTCCAAACGCTCGTGCAATGCGGTGCTTGCACGTTTTCGCTTATTTTTTTTTTAAGAGGCTTATTTACAAATGTTTTCTTTTTATTATTATTAAAAAGTGTAACGTGTTCTTGTAAATAAAATCTCCACCTTAAAAAACAATCCCACACTTTTAAATGCGATTTTAAGCAGACAAAAATATACAATATGCCAAACTTTTTTTTTTAATTAAAAGTGTTCGGGCTTTTAGCCTTGAAGCTACCAACACGACTAATGTTATTTTTTTTTTTTTTTTTTACCTTTATGGCTTATTTTTTTTTTTTAAAGTAGTTTGAAATCTATTTATTTCGTAGTAGTTTAACTTTACAGAATAAAAAATATTTACATTTTTTTCTATAGAAAAACGATCTAGACGGCCGATATGAGCCAATTTGGAACTGTAGTTTTCACAGTTCCAAAAACTCGTAAAATGTGGTGTTATTATTAAAAAGTGTAATGTGTTCTTGTAAATAAAATCTCCACCGTAAAAAAAATTCCCACACTTTAAAATGCGATTTAAGCAGACAAAAATATACAATATGCCAAACTTTTTTTTTTATTAAAAGTTTTTGGGCTACCAACGCGACTAATGTTATTTTTGTTTTTTTACCTATATGGCTTATTTTCTTTGTGTTTTAAGTAGTTTGAAATCTATTTATTTTGTAGTAGTTAAACTTTACAGAATAAAAAATATTTACATTTTTTTTCTGTAGAAAAGCGAAGAAAATTTTATTTTTAAAATACATTTTAGTTAGAAATGTTTTTACCTTATATATATATATGTATATATAAATATATATATACATATATATACACACACACATATCTATATATGTACGCACACACACACATATATATATACACAAACACACATATACACACACACACATATATACACACACACATATATATACACATATATACACACGATATATATACACACATATATATACACATACATATATATATACACACACATACATATATATATACACACACACATTATATATATATATACACACACACACACATTATATATACACACACACACATTATATATATATATATATATATATACACACACACACACACATATTATATATATATACATATATATAAGCTTTAGCATTTATTTACCTTCCACGAGTACAATGTAAGAAGTTTTACACTTTGAACAAAGTTTTTTAAATTAAAATGTACAATAACAAAACGAGTAAGTAAACCCGTTTTTATAATAAGCAAATAGTAAATAGTAAAGTTTGTTTTTATATAAAAAGTTGTGAAAAGATTTGTAAATAAAATTATGTATCTTTAAATGTTTTTTGTTTGCTCATAGTACAAACATGTAAACTTTTTTATTCTATATTTTATTTACAAAGTTTTGTTATAAACACACATTTTTAAATTTTGAATAAAACTGTTATCCAATAAAACCATTTTTAAATGGTAAACTCCTAACTTTACCATCGTTTGCAGGCAAGTAAATTTCAAAGATTTTGTTTTTATGAAAAAATAAATTATTAAAAAATTGTAAATAAAATGTATTTAAAAAATGTTTTTCGTTTGTTTGCCTGCGGAAAATCCCGTAAAATTTTATTTAATCGGTAAAGTTTAAAAGAAATATATTTGTATATTTTTTTTATTACTCTGTAAAATGTACACAATTTAAAATAGTGTTTTATTAAAATGTTTTTGCGTATTACCCCTTTTTCGACGACTTATAATGGCAAAGTTAAAAATATTTGTATTAAAAAAAACAATGTTGATGACAAGCTTATTTTGTTATATGCCTATTTTTAATTAACAACAAGCTTTTTATAAATAAAACCGTTGTTAAATAGTAAAACTTTTTTCGTTAATAAAAATCTGTGACCTGAAAGTTATAAAAGTATGATTCAACTCAGTTAGAACTTCCGGTTCAGTTGAATCGCAAAAAGCGGATCACATAAACATTGTATTCCTTCTACCTTAATTGATATTCTACTAATAGACTACTTGGTACTTACCTTTCCCAACACAGTTGATATAAACAGAATTTAACCATGGCCTCCTTGCAAGAAATAACTTCTGCGACAGTAAGTGAACTTCAACAGATTGAGTTTTCACAGCTGTCTCTCCATGATAAAGTTGAAATTAAGAAAAGAAGCCGTTCAACGCCTGATATTCAAATATCTCAGCCAGGCATTAGCAACAACAAAGTGTATATTCGTAGCTTTAATGGTACCGACGGAAAAGTTTGCTTTGCGGCTGTGAACTAAAAAAGGCACTGTTCTGTTTTCCTTGTTTGTTGTTAGGGGGTGATGTAACGTGGGCAAAAGATAGTTTCAGAACTATTAGCAAAATGAAAGATAGAACTGAAAAATTTATCTAAAATAATAGATTGTATTTTCTTTTATGGGAACTTTGAAACTCCCTTCCGAGGACATGATGAAACAGATGATTCAGTAAATCCAAGTGTATTTAGAGGATTTTTAAATTTTGCATCTTAATTAGATCCAGATTTAAAGAATCACTTAGAAACCAATAATGTCTTCAAAGGTGTTTCCAAAACTATTCAGAATGACATACTTGACTGTCTTTTACAAATATATCGTGATGAAATAAGGGCAGAAATTAGTAAAGCTTCCTTTGTAGCTGTCATCATGGCTGACGATACAACAGATGTGTCTGAACATACACAAATGATCATTCTTTTACGGTACGTCTTGGATGAAAAAATACTTGAACGCTTTTGGGGATTCTTTATTCCAGAAAACCAAACCGTTGATGGGATATCAAAACGTATTCTACAACAATTAGATATAATCGTACAAGGGAATCGCCAAAAACTGATAGCTCAGACATTTGATGATGCAAATATCATGAAAGGCAAAAAAGCTGGTGTTCAGGTGAAAATAAAAGCAGTTTATAGTAATGCGCATTTCACTCACTGTTATGCGCATCAACTTAATTTAATAATGAGGAATGCAGCAAGCATTACACGAAATGCTAGAATATTTATCTCTAACATTTTGGCTATTCCGACTTTCTTTTCTAGATCACCACATTCTCAAGAAGCATCTGGATGTAAGCATTCTACCTCCATCTGCCACAAGGTGGAACTTTATCATACATAGAGTTCATGAAAATGTTCAAGCATTAAAAAACTGTCACTGAAATTCAGTCAATATCATATGTAGATGAGACCGTTGCAGAAGCGACAGGAATTCTGAAATATTTGAACGATGAAAATTTCATATTTTGGTTTGAGCTATTTCATAAAATTATGTCTCATGTTGAAATTATTTCTCGGGAAATTAGCATATATAAAGTCAATGAATACATGACAAATTTCAAAACTGCTATTTTAGAGATAAGAAACACCAAATACTATGAAAATTCTTCACAAACACTCAAGAGTGAAGCTAAAGAACTGTGTGACTATATATCTGTTGATGTAACGGACAGATATTCTTCAACTAAACATTTAATACTTGCTAAATTATTTTACAAGATAAGCTTAGCTAGTTTTAAGAAAAAAACTACCTACAGAAGAGATATCCTTGACAACTGAAGCATATCCCATGATTGACAAAGAAAAGTTTGAAACTGAGCTAGAAATATTTTATAGTAGATCAGATATCCATGAATATTGCAAAGTAATTGATCTGAAATTTATTTTGGAAAACAATTTAAACGATGTTCTTAGTGAAATCGCAAAACTCATAAAAATTATCTTGACAATTCCCATGACTACATCGAGGTAGAACGTAGTTTTTCAACTCTGAAAAAAAAAAAAAACATGGGTTGCGAAAGACTAAATGAACTTGCAGTGCTTTCAATTGATAAAAAAGTGCTTCAGCAGTCATTCAGAAGTTAAGGAGAAAACTATCAATCTTTTCTCACAAATTAAAACAAGAAAAATGGAGTTTACTTTCAAATGAATGTAATAAGTAAAATATTTAAAATATTTACATCTATTTAGGATTCCTTTAAGTTATTGTATTTTTATACGTGTGCATACGTATAAATTATATTTTTTATGCTTGTTTTATTTTTACACAATATTAAAACAATAGGTATTTTCTTTAAAACAGCACCGCCACTACTGGAAACGCAGATGTGTGCGCTGTTAAACTAAGAGAGTGGCGTCAGAAATGGAGTAATGTAGCACTGCTGGATTTGAAGAGAGCCTACCTGCAGATACGTGTCCATGAGTCATTATCGCCATTTCAGACAGTGATAATCAAGGGAAAACGATATTGTTTGACACGTTTAGGTTTTGGCCTAAACATAGCATCCTTAATAATGACAACTATTATTAAAACTGTTTTGATGCAGGATGAGACCACAGCGAAAGCTGTTTCAGCTTACATTGACAACATCTACGTTAATGAGGATATAATATTTGCAGATGTGGTTCGAATAAAACTGGAATCGTTTGGGTTAATAAGCAAAGACCCTAAGCGCCTAAAGGATGGGGTGCCTGTGTTGGGTTTAGAGGCCTGGGAGGAGGGCAATACTTTGCGATGGAAGCGAGGGAGCGCGATTCCAGAGTCACCCAGTGTATTGACAAGATGCATTGTGTTTTCTATTTGCGGTAAATTAGTAGGACATCTATCTGTCTGTGGATGGCTCCGATCAGCAACAGGAGTGTTAAAAAGACGAGTAACTGCAGTAACCAAAGGATGGGATGACTTGGTGGATGATGATTCTCTCCAGCATATATGGCTGAAATGTTGTCCAGAGTACATAGGAACGACCCTGCCTGGGGTGAGTGGCAAGTATCTGGAAACGAACTGAATGCATGGGTTGACGCAAGTTCACTAGTTACAGGTGTCGTGTTGGAACAATTGGGTGCTGTTGTGGAAGATGCGTGCTGGCTTCATCCGAAAAATGATGCCCAGTATATAAATTTGGCAGAACTTGATGCCATGTTAAAAGGGCTTACTCTTGCATTGCAATGGCAGGCTAAGGTTGTGCATCTCCACACTGACTCATTGTGTGTTTACCACTGGTTGATCGACACCTTGACTGGAAAGGCTCGAGCTAAGACTAGAGCTGCAAGTAAGATGTTAGTACAAAGGAGACTGGCAATAATAAAGCGTATAGTTGATGAATACAGCTTGCAGGTGGACATTACCTTCGTTTCGTCGATGCAGAATTTGGCTGATAGCTTGTCTAGAGTACCAAAGAGGTGGATTGATGTAGTGAGGCAGGGATCTGATCCTCCACAACAGACATGTGCGACTGTAACAGATCAATTAATACCTGACCAAATTCGTACAATACATCAACAGAGTGGACATCCCGGAATTCGGAGGACAACATATTTTGTCCGAAGAGTGTGCCCTTCAACTACAAGAGCATCAATCAAGGCAGCTATACGCTCGTGTGAAGAGTGTCAGCAAATTGATCTGGCACCATCCCAATGGCAAAAAGGGAAGCTTGAGGTGGAGGAAAACTGATATCGAGTAGGAATGGATGTAACACATTATGAGGGAAGCATTTTTTGACATTGACAGATTGTGACCCGACACGTTTCACGATATGGCGCCTGTTGACATGACAGGATGCATCTAGCATTATATGACAGTTGAGAGCTGTCTTTTTTGAACGTGGTGCCCCGCTTGAAATTCTGACTGATAATGCCACTACGTTTCGATGTCAAGAATTTCAGAAATTAACGCAGGAATGGGGGATTAGAATGCATTACCGATGTGCATATTTTCCCGAAGGTAACGGTATAGCGGAGCTGTGTCACCGCACCATTAAAAGAATTGTGGTCAGGACACAGTATTCTATTCCAAAAGCTGTGTACTGGTATAATGTGACACCAAAGGACGATGTAACACCAGAAACTGCACCAACTAATGGGATTTACCACTATGAACAGCGTATAAAAGGAATTGATGTTACACCATCAGTGGGTAGCATTGTCAATACACCATATCAAGTGGGAGACTGTGTTTGGATAAAACCCCCAAATGCTGGGTGCACTGTAAAATTTTGCAGAGGAAAAATAGACAAAATCATAAGTCCTCAGACCATGTTGATTAACGTCATGTCAAAGATATCTACCCCTGTTATACCTCTTCTAATTCTGAGGATAATGAGGAAGATCACATACAGTTCAGGGATGATCTTGATCGCCTACTGCCCCTTCAGGTGAGCATAGAAACACTACCAACAGAACCAGATGAGGGAATGATGGAACATACTAGTGGCAATAGTGATGAGAAAGATGGCAATAAGGAAGTGCTGCCCCCGATTCTTTGAAGACGACTGCCCCCCTGCCCTGTGTGTGATCATGAGATCAGGGAGGAGTGTAGGAAAACACGTGACTTACCTAACTAGGACGTGTGCATAATTCAACAGGTCGGTCGTGGAACGAAATGAATGAAGAAGAAAGAAACAAAAATGGCTGCCTTATCTCTTTATATGCCTGCAATGTTACCACCTGATATGCAAATGAGATGCTCCTGATTGGAGATAAAAGAGGGTTGATTTTTTAGAGGGCACGTTCATTTTGAAGTTGGATTTCGAAGATATAAGTTGAATTAGCAGAAGTGCGTTTGGAGTTGAGAGAAGGTGCATTATATATACAGAAGTTTGGAAGTTGGAAGTTTGGACAACAGTGTAAAACTTACCCAGGAAATTATTGGTGTGAAGGGCAGAAGAAATAACACTCAAGTTATTGAATTATAACAGCGAAGGTCTGACGTCAAGGAAAGTAATGCCAATGCAGTAGTTAAACCCTCATGGTGGTCACCCCATGGAAAGGAAAAAGGAAAACATCAGTGTCAAAAAAAGGGAATGGTGAGGGGCAGTAAAAAGAAAGGCCATGAGTCATGACAAATATATATATATATATATATATATATATTGGCTAAATACAGACCAATCAACATGACGATTTAAAAAAATGAAAATGAAGGTTAGCTAACCAGATTTCGTTTAACAGAGCTAAATTGAGGAAAATACAATTAAAAAGAAAGTCATGCATATGGCGGGGGAGAGAAAAAAAAAGCAAAAAATAAACGAGAGAAAAATTACATAGAGACCAAATTAAGTCCTAAAAGATTTTCTTTTTGCTTGCAAAGAGAAGGTCTCAAAGACTTAATAAAAATAGTCTCTAGAATTTTTAAATGAAAAGCGAGTGCAACTTACTCAAGATCGTAAACATGTCAGTACTGAAATTTGTGGCACACACATGGTTATTTATAAGGTGATTGCAAATCGCAGAACTATACGTATTATTCAAAACATCCAAGGGGAATAATTTACATAACGAATCTTTGCTGATATATGTTGTTTCAAATGGGAATCCAATCTTTGTGATGCTCGCCCAACATAGTGCGCACTGCAACTACATTTAAATAAATAAATAATAGAGTTATTATGGTGGTGGGGAAGAACATCTTTGCAAATGGACGGCAACAAAGGTCTGGTTTAAAAAAACAACATGTGGATTCGATGCAAAATAACACCGTTGCACAGATAAAGAGATTTGCTTTGCAAATCGGTCACTGATGTTACCAAGCCAAGGTAGACATAGGTAAACAGGACATCTATTAACTATAATTTCTTTAGGTTTATAAAAATTGGAAACTTTCTTATTGATAGTAGTTTCAACATTGTTACAAAGAGTCTTAGTAATAAATTTAAGCTCGTCATCCAGATAAACTTTAGAACAAATCATCAAGGCCCTATGTGCTAAAGTCTTAATTGAATTGTATTTTTGGTTTGTAGGACAAAAAGAGTCCCAACGTGTATAGAGGCCAGTAAAGGTTGGGTTATGATAAACAGAAGTAAGAAAACATGAGGATGTCTTGGAACATCCAAAAACGGAAGAATAGAATTCATTTCCTTGTCTACCATAAACTTAAGGGCTGGGTGAACGTTATTGAGGGACACAAAAAAAGCATCCACATTTGTTTTGTTGCCAAATAAGCAAAAAGTGTCATCGACGTAATGAAAGTAAATGTCTGGTTTATGCACACCAGATAATAGACCCTGTTCGTGAAAACCCACAAAGATATTAGCCAACGTAGGTCCCAATGGGGAACCCATGGCCACACCATGTGTCTGTCTGTACATAATATCATTACAGCTTAATAAATCTATATACACCAGTATATTAATGTACTTTCCTCTTGTAAAAAGCACAATAAAAAGTGCTCAATACATTAGTAGAGCTGAATATGTTTTTTTTTATTTTACAACTGCAAAATATCAACTTAGACTATTACAATTGTTTCCACGGACAGGAATTTCCTAGTTTTTCTTCAGATGGTAAAAGTCAAAAATGAGAAAGGAAGAGGATGTTTTTTGGGACACTTGTGTACATTAAAAAACTTTACAACTATTAACCATTACATCACAAACTCTTCCTCATCCCTTATATCGCTCTATATCCAATTATTCATATTGTAGTATTACTAAACACCCATATTTCTAATCATCTGTATTGCTATTTAATCTTCACTAAGCTACACATCATTTTACTATAGTATAATAACCTTTTAATTCTTTGGGGACCCTCCTCCCGGTTTTCCTTATTGTGGTTAGAAGCTAAGAAAAACCAAGTCTTACCATGGGTGCTCAGCAAGTGAGTTCAGACCGAGAAAAGGAAAAACAGAGATGGCGGCCAACATTTTATTACTGCATTCTCGCATAATGTCGTGTGCGCGTGAAGCTGAAAACTACAAAACGAGCTTCATTTCTCAGTGCTGAGCGATTCTAGATTGGGCAGGAGAGTAGGCGCAATGGGAGTGGAGATACTTTCTGAAATTATAATCCTTTTTTGTGTATTCGAGGTGAAACCCCCCCATTACGGAGGCTCAAACTATTTCGGCAATGGCCAATGCAGGCATAAGCAACATGATTAAGCCTTTTAATGGCGATGGTGATGTTGTGGCGTGGCTTAAAAAAGTGGACCTTGTGGCAAGGATTCAAAGTTGGACGATGTGGCCGCAGTAATACCACTGTTTCTAGAAAGGGACGCGCTGGCCCTCTATTTGGAGCTCAGCGAGCAAGAACAGGGTGACGTGGATGCCATCAAGAGTCGACTGATCAAAGCTTTTGCAGAGGGGCCTTTCGAGGCCTTTAATAAGTTGAAGGAGAAGAGGTGGTCTGGTGAATCTGTTGATGTCCACGCGAATGAGATAAGGAGATTGGTTGAGTTGTCGGGCATCAGGGGACATGCCACGAGCAAAGATCTTGGTGAGCACCCAGCCCACGGAGTCTGGAGGGACAACAGCAACGGTACAGCAGGATGTGGGCAGGAGTCTGCCGAACCCAAGTGTGGCATGCTTTGAATGTGGAGGACCACACATGAGAAGAGACTGCAGGAAGTTCTTGCAATGGACAGTGTTATAAATGCAATCGGAGAGGCCATTTAGCGGTGAAATGCACGAGTTCGGGAAACTGGCAAGGGGAAGCCGACACACCAGTGGCCGCCCCGATTCGGGAATAGTGGCGCACTCACAACAGATGCCCAAGCAGAAGATTGTGGTGGAAGGATGGGGAGTTATGGCCCTGTCGACCACTGACTGTACCACTACCATGGTGCACACAACCCTGGTCGGAAGATGGAAAGGGAAGGGTGAAGTAGTGGCATTCGATGGGTCGCCAGTGAAGTGTCGAGGGATGAAGACCGTCACTATTGATATTTCTATTTTCATGAGGGTCCATGCAATTGTCACCGATCATCTGGTGCCTGGCGTCCAAGCCATCATTAGAATGGATGTTATATGCCGACTTGGAGGCATTACCATCACATGTAACAACGTGAGGTTCAGACTAGCTAAGTGCGCAGTGACAGAGTAAGCTCCCGGAGGGACCAATAAGGCCGGGGAGGAAAGAAAAATGTCGATCAAAGATCAGGACTTCCGCGTCGAATTCGACGGAGAGCAGTGGACGGTGGAGTGGTCATTGAAACATCAAGTGCCATCGCTGACAAACAGGGTGGCGTGCTACACTAATTCGCTTAGAGGAGGGGCGAGAAAGAAGTTTGAACAAGAAGTGGACCGATGGATTGAGGAGAGTATACTGCTGCCTTGGACGGATGATGTTGAGTCAGGCATTTTGCAGTTGATGGCCGTTCTGCAACCAACTAAATGGAAAGTAAGATCAGTCCTGGATTTCCGAGAGCTGAACCAACATGTTAAGTGCCATACTGGAGGCGACACCGTAGATGTGTGCAGTGAGACCATTAGAGAATGGAGGCAGATGAATGGCGCGTCTACATTGGTAGATCTAAAATCTGCCTATTTGCAACTCCACATCACCAAGAAGCTCTGGAAATACCAGTTAGTCAGATACAAAGGCAAAACCTACTGCCTTACGCGAGTGGGGTTCAGTTTAAATTCGGCACCCAAGATTATGTCAACTATCCTCAGGAAGATTCTGGAAACAATAGAAAAAGGAGATGGGGCAGTGAGTTCATACATAGACGACATTCTGGTGAATGAGACTCTGGTAACTGCCAAGGAGGTGGTGGCTCATTTGAAGAGGTTTGGGTTGGTTGCCAAAGCGCCTGAAAAATTAGACGGAGGGGCTGTTTTGGGGCTAAGGCTGAAATGAGGTGTGTCGGGCAGCCTAGGGTTTCGAAGGGGAAACGAGATCCCGCAATTGAAGCAAGAGCTCAACAGACGGGAACTTTTTTCCATATGCAAGAAGTTGATCGGACATTATCCCATTGCTGGCTGGCTTAGACCAGAATGCAGCTACATAAAGAGACATGCTGAAGGAAGAGGATGGAATGATAAAGTGGGAGGAAGAACGGTCGCTATGATGGAAGAGCTCTTGAAAGAAGCAGAACGGCAAGACCCATTCTGAGGAACCTGGAACGTACCGCAAACATTGGATAGAGTTGTGTGGTGTGATGCAAGCAGCATTGCAACAGGGGTCGTTTTGGAAGTTGGAAGAGTGGTTGCAGAAGATGCGGCCTGGTTAAGGAAGAAGAATGATGTCAGCCACATCAATGTAGCGGAATTAGATGCGGTAATCAAAGGGGTCAATCTGGCCTTGAAATGGGGACTGCGTGACATATGCATCAAAGCAGACTCTGCTACGGTGTTTGCTTGGCTAAAGTCCCTCATTTCAAGCGAAAAAAGGATAAGAACGAAAGAGGCAGCAGAGATGTTAGTGAAGTGAATGCTTGGGATGCTAGCTGAGCTGATGCAGGAGTTTTGTTTGAAGCTTCGTGTAGACATGGTGGCTTTTGAGAAGAACCCAGCAGATGCTCTCACGAGAGTGAAGAAGAGTTGGCTTTTTTCAAAGAAAGATGTTGCTGCTGCATCGGATCTAGATGATGTTGGCGTGCAAGAGCTGCACAATCTGCACCATATGAGGGTAGAGAGGACATGGTACTTGGTGAAGAAAGGCGACCCGACTGTCACCAAGGAGCAAGTGAGGCAAGTGGTCAGGACATGCGACAGATGTCAGTCGATTGATCCTGCTCCAAGCACGCATGAAGCTAGTCAATTGGGGGTGAGTGGGACTTGGGATAGACTGGCATGCAATGTCACCCATTACAGGGGTGGACATTACCTGACCATGATTGACTGCGGGCCCGGACGATTTGCCCTATGGAAGAAGCTATGTGGAGGAACAGGCAATGAAATAGCGGCAATCCTCGATGAGGTGTTTTTGGAACGAGGTCCCGTGGAAGAGTTGTTAACCGACAATGGGACCGCATTCAAGTCTGTAGCAGTGACGGAAGTAATGAAGAAATGGAATATCTAACAATTTTTCAGAGCTGCCTACAGACCCAGTGGCAACGGGATCGTGGAGAGAAACTACCGCACCATAAATGCAGTTGCAGAAAGAGGAGGCACCTCACCCGAGCAAGCTGTCTTCTGGTATATGTCGCCTAGATTGGGACAAGTGCCAGAGACAGTTCCGCAACTGTCAATGTTCGCATATTCCTGGAGATATCCCAGGGTTGAGCCGGCAAGCAGAGAGGCAGAGGCCACAGGGACTATGAAACTTGGGGATGAGGTATGAGTGAAGCCACCGGGGGCGCTCTGCACCACACAATGGAGTAGAGGTCGCGTGACTGGGAGAAACACCAGAAACAACATTGTGGTGGACGGAGTACCGAGGCATATTCTCGACATCAGACCAGTGGAAGGCGAAGCAATGGAGGGGAATGTGCAGCAAAGGAGGAGTACGAGACACCTCAGAGGCCAAGTAGGGAGAGGCGACCGCCACAGTGGATGAGAGACTACGAAATATGATCTTGAGATCAGGGAGGCATGTGCTTAGAAGCTAAAAAACAGCAAGTCTTATTGTGGGTGCTCAGCGAGTGAGTTCAGGCCGAGAAAAGGAAAAACAAAGATGGCGGCCAGCATTTTATTACGTGCATTCTCGCATAATGTTGTGTGCACGTGAAGCTGGAAACTACAAAACGAGCTTCATTTCCTGGTGCTGAGTGATTCCAGATCGGGCAGGAGAGTAGGCGCAACGGGAGTGGAGATACTTTCTGAAATTATAATCCTTTTTTGTGTGTTTGAGGTGAACCCCCCCCCCATTACAGAGGCTCACTTATACCATTTAATCTCACACTTATTATTAATTGAAAAATTTCTGTAAATTTAGTAACTGTTAATCTTTAAACTTCTATTTCCTATATTTATACGAAAATTCTTTATTAATAACTTCAAAGATTAAGATAAATTATTAAACTTTTGAAATTGAAACATTAATTATTTGCAAATACTACTATCCCACATCCTTAGCAATTTCACATTCTTCAAAAGTTCATCTAACATAACTCTCTTAATCTACTAATTACACACTCTAACATTATTACCCACGTTTACCTTATGACTAACAAATAATTTACAACCATTTACTAATTGCTGTACTTTCCTCATCTTTTAAATCTTTTATATCGTTTTATACCATTCCATATCTAATTATTTATGTTATATTGTAACCAAACACCCCTATTTCTAATCATTTGTATACCTATGTAATTCTGATTAAACTCCATACCATTTCATAGAGCCACTTTAATACTTTTTTACTTTAGTTAGTTTTTATAAATATCCCTGTAGAGAATAGGAACGACTATTAAGACGGGACACACAAAAGAGTGACACCGTCGTCTGATGAGTAGTATAAATAGAGCATGCACGCACGCACCGGGGGGAAAAACTACGACTACGACGATAGTCGACTCGGAAACTTTACATGGCGCTACGAACAGGATTTATTTTTCAACATAATTTCTTTTGCACGATTTTTGGAGTATAATGGTGTCAGGACAACACGAGGACGGCCAATACATGCAGTTGATTCAACAACTAATAAATCTGCAAAGAGAAAAGAATGAGCTTCGCGGAGGGAGTGCCTCGAGTTGGTCTAACACCAAGAAACCAGACCGGCCACGTATCGAACATGGATTCACCGACGCGGACTGGGCGCTTTTCATCGACTCGTGGGCCCGATACAAACAAATGTGCGGCCTTACCGACCCCGTGGAAATCCGCAATGAACTAAGGACAGCCTGCTCAAATGAGGTAAATAAACTTTTATTTGACTTAGTTGGGCCTGAAACCCTCAATTCTGTCACAGAGGAACAACTCTTAAGGCATATACAGTTCATTGCGGTGAAAGGTCTACACCCGGAGGTGCATAGACATAAATTTCATAACATCAGACAACTGACGGGGGAGGGACCCGCACAGTTCTTGGCAAAGCTTCGGTCCCAGGCACGGTTTTGCAATTTCACGGTTCTGTGCCCCAACGAGAACTGCCGGCAAGCTGTAAACTATTCGGAGGACATGGTAGCTGGCCAACTCGTAGCCGGTCTGGCAAATGCGGAGTACCAGTGTAAATTGCTGGCCGAAGCAAATATTCTAACCACTGTGGAGCAGAAGCTTCACAGGCTGGTTAGTTTAGAAACTACAGAGACGTCTGCTCCTCAGTTGCAACGAGGGCGAGGCTCAGAGGGACACTCGACTTTTGGCCTACTAACAACCAAAAAAAAAACATCTCGGAAGGAGCAGCCGCTCAAAACCCCTCAGAATAGTCCTTGTGAAGGGTGTGGGAGGACCTCACACCCCAGTGGGTTAAAAGGGCGGAAGAACTGCCCGGCGAGGGGGCTGAAATGTTTTAATTGTGGCATCACAGGCCACTTACAAAGAGTGTGCCGGAAACAGGAGAGGTCGACGGCGGAGTCAACAAACGATACCACACGTCAATCGAATATTTTCGGCAGCAGAATGGAGGGGGCACCGGCATGTTACAATCAAAAAGGTAGGATAGCAGCAGTGCCACAACTTGCATGGAGCAGTGGTGGGTTCAGGAGAAGTCCCCCTGAGCCACCACCCTCATTAATGGTCGATGTGTTCCTGATACCAGAGTCCCAGGCTAAATTCGGGTGCGCTTTGGATAAGGGAGTAAGCCGTCGAAAACACCGCATCCAGGCCATTGCAGATACCGGTGCCCAGACGTGTTCGAGTGGCCCAGAAATATTGAAAATATTAGGGTGCACCAGCAGGATCTTGATACCTACCACCCACAGGATACAAGGAATCACAGACGAACCCCTAGATATCAAGGGGGTGGTCCTGACTCAGATTAAGCTCGGTCAGAAGGAAACGCGACAAGTGGTCTACGTTTCAGAAAACACGTCAGGATTCTACTTGTCAGAATCGGCCCTCAAAGACCTAGGAGTAATCAATCGCGACTTCCCGCATCGAGTATCAAAGGCCGATTTATCGGCTTCAGAAAGTGGGACAGCACCGTGTGGATGTCCGAAAAGAGAATCCGTCCCGGATAAGCCAGCGAGGATCCCGTTTACCCCCACTGAAGATAATAGGGAACGATTAGAGAAGTGGTTACGTGAACACTTTAAGTCCAGCGCATTCAACACCTGCCCCCATCAACCGTTACAAGTCATGGTAGGGAGGCCGCTGGATATAACTTTTACCCCGGGGGCGAAACCATCGGCCATACACACACCCATTCCAGTCCCTCATCACTGGAAGAAAAGGGTAAAGGATGATTTGGATCGAGATGTTGCGTTGGGTATTATCGAACCAGTACCAGCAGGCACACCTACGATCTGGTGTTCGAGGATGGTAGTCGCTCCAAAGAAAGACGGGTCACCAAGAAGGACGGTAGACCTACAAAAATTGAATGCAGCAACGATGAGAGAGACTCATCACACACCGTCCCCTTTTAATCAGGTGTCCGTGGTGCCTGCCCAAACCAAAAAGACTGTCTTGGACGCATGGAATGGGTACCATAGTCTGCCACTCTCCCCAAAAGCCCGGGACGCGACCACGTTCATAACGGAATGGGGCCGTTATCGGTATCTCAGGGCTCCCCAGGGTTTTCACGCATCCGGGGACGGGTACACGCGCCGGTTCGATGACATCACAGTTGACATGCCTCGAAAGACCCGGTGCATAGACGACACACTCCTATGGGACAGGTCCTTAGAATTGGCTTTCTGGCATACTGTGGACTATATTACTCACTGTGGTAAAAGTGGGATAGTCTTTAACCCTGACAAATTTCAATTTGCTGACGATGAAGTTGAATTTGCCGGCTTTGTGATAACCTCGGACGGCGTCAAGCCAACTAAAAAAATGACGGAGGCTATTCTCAATTTCCCAACCCCAACGAGCATTACTGGTATCAGGTCCTGGTTTGGTTTAGTTAACCAGGTGTCGTATACATTTGCACAGGCCGATATAATGGCCCCTTTTCGAGAGTTGCTGCGGACAAAGAACCGTAAATTTTATTGGGACGACACATTGAATAGACTTTTCGAAGAGTCGAAGAGGAATATCGTTCAGAAAATCGAAGAAGGGGTGAAAACCTTCGATATGAACAGAGCGACCTGCCTTTCAACCGACTTCAGTAAGGTTGGCATTGGGTATTTTCTGTTCCAGAAGCATTGTCAATGCCCAACGGAATTAGGTCCCAACTGTGGTAAGGACCACTGGAAGATGATTTTGGCCGGGTCTCGCTTCACGAAAGATGCAGAATCTCGTTATTCCCCTATAGAGGGGGAGGCTCTAGCGCTGATTTATGGCTTGGAGTCTTGTAGGATGTTCATCCTGGGATCCCCAGACCTATTGGTCACCGTGGACCACCAGCCCCTAGTGAAAATTTTCTCGGATCAGATCCTGGAGAATATAAAAAATCCCCGCCTGTTCTCATTCAAGGAGCGGTCGTTGATGTACAGGTTCCAGATTAAGCATGTTCCCGGGAAACTCAACGCAGCACCGGACTGCACATCTCGATACCCGGCGCCGTCAAGACACAGCAGACTAAAGGGCACTGACACTTCCCAGCAAATCGAGGGGAGTATACAAGCATTCATCATAGCTGCATACGCACATGACCCCAAGTTCCGAGCAATCACCTGGGATAGGATAGTCGCAGCTGCAGCCACCGATGAGGAGTGCCGAACGTTGGCGTCATACATTCAAGACGGGTTCCCAAGGTCACGCCACGAACTACCACCAGAAATCCGGCAATTCTGGCCGATGGCAGACCAACTATATTGTCTGGAAGGGGTACCCATAAAAGGGGACAAAATTTTGATACCAAAACGGCTTAGAGCCGAGGTGTTAGAGGCATTACACTCCGCCCATCAAGGGGCGAATGGTATGTTGGCTAACGCCAGACAGCGGTTATTTTGGCCTGGTTTAGACGCCAGCATCCGACAAACAAGGGCGCAATGTCGGAGTTGCAATTCGATCGCCCCATCCCAGCCTAGGGAACCATTAATGCCAGCCATAAACCCGGAATTCCCATTTCAAAAGACAGTCACTGACTTGCTAGATATGCACAGGAAAAGTTACATGGTATACGCGGACCGATATACCGGTTGGATTGAGGTCACACCACTACCATCAGGAAGGGCTGCAGCGGTAACGCAACGCCCTGAGGGTTTGGTTTTGCACGTATGGTGCGCCGGAGGAAATATCATCCGATGGAGGGCCACCATTCGATTCACTAGAATACAAATCGTTCCTAGAAGACTGGGGCGTAAAAAGGCGCATATCATCTGCACATTACCCCCAGAGTAATGGCCGAGCTGAACTGGCCGTAAAAACGGCCAAAAGAATGCTGATGAACTGCGTTGATGGCTACGGACACCTACATCATGATCGGGCAGCACGGGCGATGATGACTCATAGGAATACGCCCAGTCAGGACCTTGGATTGTCGCCGGCGGAAATGCTATATGGTCGAACAGTAAGGGGCCATCTCCCCGCACTTCGCAAAATATACTGCATCCACAAGCGTTGGACGGAGACCAGAGATTTGAGAGAGAGAGCGATGGCGAAAAGGCACGTACTTAACAAAGAACAGTACGACATACACAGCCGCCCCCTCCAACAGCTCCGAGTCGGCGAGTCTGTGCAGGTGCAGAATCAGGAGGGACCAAATCCACGACGATGGGCGAAAACTGGGAGAGTCGTCGAGACAATGGGTAACAGGCAGTACAGGATACGGTTGGATGGTAGCGGTAGGATCACATTACGCAATCGCCGTTTCCTCAGGAAAATCAAACCGGTCATGGATACGCCGGAGTATCCACCCACTCAACAACCCCATCAACCACCTCCCCAAACACCAAGAAGGGAGGACAGCAAACCACCGTGCAACATGCATGAGATGATGGAGGTGGAAGAAGCTGATTGTGACACATCAGAAACAGATATGGAGGTGGACCAAGATCCGATCAACCACAAGCCGATGCAGACGAGTCCGGTCCCACGACGCAGCATGAGGGTAACACGAGCACCAAGGCCACTTTCCCCTCAAATGCAAGGACCAACTCACTACTACACGGAATTCTCCAGTCACATGACCACAAAACGACGGTAGTGTGGTCACATGGTGGGGGGAGGGCATGTAGAGAATAGGAACGACTATTAAGACGGGACACACAAAAGAGTGACACCGTCGTCTGATGAGTAGTATAAATAGAGCATGCACGCACGCACCGGGGGAAAAACTATGACTACGACGATAGTCGACTCGGAAACTTTACAATCCCCATTTTTTTCAATTTTTTTTGTATATCTTTAAGCCCTTTAATTTTTGCTCCCCTCCACTTTCACATCAAATACTCACCAAACAACCCCCATTTTCTTAAATTTTCAAACCCCAAAACTTCTCTCATTTTTCCTACTTATTCATCCTTCTTTTAGCTATTCTTAATTTTTACTTGGATCACAGTTATCGCAAGCCCAATACAAATAATAGGACATATAATTTATATGCAATTAACTGATTATATGTTAAATATCTACCATATAATTGCTTTCTTATTCAAAACTTCTAGAGCTTTTTTATAAGTTATACAGGATGTATATTAAAATACGATCAAATAGACAGATGTTAACACAGTGACATAGCTAGAGTAAACGTCACCCGGGGGCGGTCTGATCAAATGTCACCTCATCGACCCCCAGTTCACCCTATACTGAATAGTTAGCTATCGTTAAATTTTCATACATGCTTTATTTACTTCCTGACCAGTACTTACACATATAATTAAAACAAAAACCAATCAGTTCAAATCCAAAGATTTTTCGTAATATCACAATAATAATAAACTTATTTACTAGTATCAAAACTTTTTTAGGAAGAAAAACATAAGTGACATATATGACGAGTCACTTAGTGAATGGATGAATAAATTGTTGTTATGAAGAAGAAGAAGAAGAAGAAGAGGTGGCGTTAGAAACACAGTCAAATAAAAACATCAAAAAGAAAAAAAAAATCACTTAGTGAGTAAAATCGGAAAAGAGGGTTTGAAAACAAAAAGACACGTAACAGCCGACCTGCCTTATCAACTCATGAAACTATATGAATAAAATAGAAGAGGATCAAGTGATAATAATAAATGAATGAATGGAAAAACAAAATTATGAAGAAAAGAAGAAATAAGACACTTTAAAAAAAAAATAGAAAAATAAAGAAACTGTGAGTTCACGATTTTTTTAGTTTTATATTTAAATCTACCCTAGAAAGAAAAAGCTATACTTATGCAGTTTTGTTACCACGATTTTTCCGAACCTTTACAAGCATTTCCGGGCAGATATTGAGAAAAACTGGGATATGCCGAGCTGCTTAGCCAAGGAATACAAGATAGCAGACGCTAAAAAATTCAATGGATTTTTTTTATTCAGTTACTTTTTTTGTAAAAGTTCACACTTTAATAAAAGTTTTTTTTTTTTTTTTTTTCCAAAGTTTCCAGATAATTAAGATAATGAATCCATAAACTTTGGTGACCCTACCACTAGTGTTGGGACGATTCCTCAATTTTTTTCCGATTCTGATTCCAGGATAATGTTGATTAACGATTCCGATACCAAGTACTATTCCGATTATGATTCCCGTGAAATTGTTGTTTTGAAATATACCATTATATAATTGAAAGTTTTTGTGTAGTGAAAAAAATTTTTACAATGAAAAAGTGGAAATACAATTAAGGGAATTTCGAAAACGATTTTATTTTTTTCATAAAATTTCTTTCATTGAAGATAAAAGTCAAAATAAATATTTTAACCATGAATTAATCATGCACCATGAAATTAATAACAATCAATTTCAGGAGTTATTTTATATATTAAAAAATATAAAGAAAAAGTAAGTCATGATTGATTCAACAAAAATACAATAACATCAAATTTCAAAGGGAATAACGTGTTTTGTTTATCTTTTGATATTCACTTTTTTGTTTTATTTTCTCTTTATCTTCAATAACTCTTTAAAATTTAACTTTTTTTTTTGCAGTTTCAATCGCTAATTGATTTTTATTCCATTTTCTAGAATATTCTTATTTCTAAATGAAATTTAAAAATAACTAAATTTTTAATTAAATCTTTAGCCTTTTATATATCAATCATTTCAAATTATTTCTATTTATTTATTTGACTTTTTAAAAAATATTTTTAACAATAATAATGTTATCTTTTAAATCTAAATAGATTGGTTTATTTCTATATTTATTTCTATTATATAATTATGTACTTATCGTCCTTTAATTTTTATTCATATTTAATGTCTTAATTTACCTCTTTATTTCTATATAAAAAAGTAAATTTTTACTAATTGTTTATTTATAACTTTTGAAATTGCCTCCGCCTTAATGCTGTTTCTGACAACCTTTTTATTTTTATTTTTTGTTAAGTGTTGGGAAACATTTACCTATGCTCACATCACGACTGTAATACCAGGCATCGGTGAATGTCAACCAAGCCCTACAGTCCTTTAGTTGAACAGCTCTGAGTGACTAGTTAGTTTGCAAAGTTAGGGTTCAAAGGATTTTTTTAAAAAAAGTTAAACTTTTTCCTTTTTTAATAAATTTTTCACATTTTTTTTTTTTGTGCAAAGAAGTTCCAAAAGAAATGTTTAATTGCTTCATTCGCAGAATATTTTAATGAAATGTAAATTTCTAAAAGTAAAAAAAAAAATTCACTTACCACATTTATTTAACAGATAGCAAAATGGTTGCTTTCTTTCGTAGTTTTCAAAAGATCTTAAGCGGAACCGTCAGTCAGCATATATAGTTCTAATGTTTTTGTTTTTGGATACTTCAAAAAAGCCGACCGTCTGTCAAAGTTTTGTGAACTGATACCACATGATCAGTTTCACTTTAGTTTTAGAAATATTTCCTAAAACAGCCTTCGTTCAGAAAATAGAAAATACATATATTAAACATTTTATTGTTTAAATAATTTGACTTTGCTTGTTTTATTTTTAAAAAATATAAAGGTTGACAAGACATTTTTCATTTACAAATGAGATTTTTCATTCATTTACTAATGGAAGAGTGTCGGTAAAAAAAAAAACTTGCCAAAAGATAACCCCTCCCCTATTTTTTTTTTAGTCACCAGTTGGAAAAACCACTGATTTTTAACATGATTTACTCGCAATGAGAGCACTGTAAAATCTTTTTTTCTCTAACGGTTTAGTAACCTTTTCATGAACTTGACATAGTCAGGTTGTTTTATACATAAATAAACTTCACTCACAAATAAAAACAATGTTACCTTGTGGCCCCTAAAGTTTCGCAACAGGGCAAACAGATAACTAATCATGGGCCTCGAAGTTTCAAAATAGACAGACAGCGCCTATGTATGTGACGGAATAAGAAAACTCATTAAGATAAATAAAGATTACCTTTAAAGTAGTTAATAAAATTCTTGTACATCATATTGAATATGTTATGAAAAGTTCTATGACGTTTTTATCATAAATTTTTGACAGCATTAATCTCACTTCAAACAAACAGTTCAACAAGAGAATCGTAATGAAAGAATTGTAAATCTAAGGTATTTTTTTAACAATGCAATTCCGATTCACCCCAAAATACACGATTCTTATGATTAATGATTCCGATTCCGCTTAATCGTCCCACCACTATCTACCACACATGCGATAACGAACCACGTCGAGAGAATGTGGAGGGAAGCAAAGCAAAGAAATAAAATCGAATATAGGACCAATAGGGAACTATTAGAAAGCTACCATACAGAGTTCGTGTGGAGACAGAAATGCAAAGATCATTTCGCCTGCATAATGAACCAGGTAGCTCAATATTATCCTCAGCCTCCTTCCACTTTGTATATGCCCTCTTCTCTACCTTCGTGATTATCGTCTGCTCTTGCAGCAAAAGAAAATTTGTCAACCACCTTACCCTTTACATTAAAAAAAATCATAAAAAATAAAAACAAAACATAGACATAAACATGACCACTAACTATCGGCAAAAAAAAAAAAATTAGTAACTAACAAGAAAAAAATTTATAACAATGTCGTTCCCAGAAAAAAAACTACAAAGGCGCCCAAACAACAATAAATCAAAAAAAATTTTTTTAATTAAAAGGTTTCATAAAAAGACGGATACAAAAAAATTTTTCTTCATATCTTGTTTAAATTCTTTTACTTCCTTTTCAATTTTCTTGTAAAAATTACTAGTGGTGTTTTAATTTATTTTCTCCTTAAGATATATTAGCAACTATTTTGCATTATTTGGGTTCTGTCTTCATCGAGTTTCTGCATCAGCATATCCCAATTCTTCCGGATATCTGCTCGGAAACATTTGTGGAAGTTCAGAAAAATCGCGGTAACAAAACTGCATAAGTATCGAAAAATCTTTTACGCTATTTTTATAGTTTTGTTTCATCATATAAAATTTGAAATAGACATGTGTAAAAGAAAAGGAAATTTTCGTTTCTTTTATTTTTCATTCTGGTTTGTAGTTGTATTTACATAAAACAAAAGCAAAAAAATAAATAGCATAGCAGGAACAAAACAAATCCCACCAAATATTTTTATTGTATAACGTTACATAAAATGCTACACTTCATCGTACTTTGATCTTTAAAAGCAAATGTTCACTTTCAGAACATTTAAATGCAAAATACGGCAATTCACAAAAGAATGTACCTTCGATATTAGAATTAATTTTTTCTTGTTTTCCTTGTGGCAAACTTGTCAATGGCATTGCCAATATCTATTTGTCTTGTAAGTTCGTTTTCAATGGACAGAACAGCCAAATCCAACAGTCTCAACTGGCTCATGGTTGACTGGGGGTAATTTTTAAAAAGTTTCATTTTGGAGAAACTTCTTTCACATGATGCCACAGAAACGCATATTGCCAGAAGGAATTCAAGAGCCAGCGTTAGATAACAATGACTCAACAAAGTTCAACTTTGATGATAAATTGTAGGTATTGACTTCCTCCGAGTTTATTTTAGCTGCTTGTAGGTATTGCATTAAATGTTGAATTTCTAAAGGTATTCTTCTGATCATCATACACAGCTGTATTTCTTCCTCTCCGGCACAAATAATATGATCTGGCTGAACGGCAGAAAAAGTCAACAAAATGTCATTCATTACCTGTAATCAGGTATCAAACTCGATATGGAAACGGTCCAGCCACTCTGCCATTGCTTTTTTAGTCTCCTGCTGCAATGACAATCTAACATTTCTTGCCTCCTCTTCTGGCATTCTGTTCTTCCGATTCTTCTCTCTGTATAGATATCAAGTTTTTCACACTTTGCAAGTGCTTGCTGCATGGTATTGTCAACAATACTCGTACACTACTCTTCCAAAAAAAACATTGAGGGCCTTAAGTTTGGTAGCAATCATATCCAGAGTAATACCTGTTGTTTGCATATACTTCTGAGCTACGTTTACTTCTTGTAATAAATCACTCTAGGATAACAAGAAATCAATGAAAAAAAGTCACATATAGCTCGCAACAGATTCTGCATAGTGACTCTTGTCTTGGGGGTTCCAAGTGAGATGAATGACTCTCGTCTTGAGGAAGTTCCATGTCTTGACAAGCTTCTGGGACTGACCTTTGTAAGAAATTATACAGTCATAATACAAGCCCTAACTGCCATTGTATTGATCGATTTGATTGCTCGAATCTAACCAGACATGTCATGTGCCTTTGGTGCCAATTTCTATTTCCTTTTCAGATTTTTCAGTTCATTCCAGATCAGCGAAGGAGGAAGGACTTATTTTTTATTATGTCTTCTAGGAAGGAGACTTGGACGCTAACAGTAGTGCCTTCTATGCTTCAGATCTCAGCCGTGGATAAAGCATAGAACATATTTGTAAAAGCCTATGAATTAGGCTTACTTATAAGACAGAATGTTTACAACGGCATTATGGACACTTCTTATCATTGTGAACTTTTCATCTTTGGTATTCAGCCTGTTTGCGTTGCTACCAATTTTTTTAGGGCGATGAGGCCCAATGGAACACAGCTAAAATCAACTTTCCTTGCAAAAGACTATGACAGCATGCAGATTGCAAAAGGACTAAAACTACTGATCCATTGAAGCAAACCACCAGCTCCAACATTGGATGCAAAATGGGCGCACTATTTTGCAATGATATCCTGTGTACCAATAAAGTTTGTCTTGAATTTTGCAGGTAGAGTTTGTTGTTTTGTGATTGTCTCATTTCTTGCCTTCAACAGAGAGCATTGAACATGTTAGATAAAATTCCCATCTTGACATAAAATAATTCCTACACCTTCTCTCCTGATCTGAAATGGAACACATACATCCAATCTGTTGCTAATATCACTGGAAAAGTGTTTCGATCATTTTACTGCTCCAGTAGGTATCTCACTGTATAAGAGCCAAGTATGCCCTAAAATGCAATACTGTTGCCACATCTGGGCAGGAACTGCTCGGCTCACCCTATCCAGCCTTGATAAAGTTCAAAACCCAACTTCAAAACTTAGTAGGTGGTGACTTTTTCTCTTCCCTGCAACCTCTTTATCACCAGAAGAGATGTTACAAGCCTGTCTATCATTATTTTCATGGCAAGTGCTCGACAAAATTTCAATTTATGGTCTTCCCTTGGAAAACTTTCACAAACAGCACTAGACTAGCTACAACCACTATCAACAATTTTCTCTACTCTACCTGTGCTCAATTCTAAATGCAGATTCCATGAACAAAACTTCTTTCCTAGAACTACCCGTCTGTGGAACACTGTTCTGCTATTTGGTTGAATACATGATAGCCTTTAAATCCAAAGTAAACAAGTTCTTGTTGAGCTGTCACCATAAATAATCAAACTCTACCTAATTTATATCATTAAGGATTACTAAACTACCTCTATATATTCATTAATTCTTCTCCTCAAATGGTATTCGGGCCTTGATAAATGGTGAATCCCAAGTAAATATATATGTTAATGATGTAGGAAGATGCTAGAAAAGGTGCATTAAAAATTGCCTGTCAACTTAAGCTAGTCAGCTCCTGCAACTGATGACTGTTCACTCACGCAGGAACATGAAAAATAATAGCAAAACGTATGCTATGTTGGAATGTCAAGACTTTTTTGGATATTGACAAATCAAAACGTCCAGAACAAAGAACAGCTCTAGTGACTAGAGAACTTGAGACTAAATATTGATATAGCTGCTCTATCAGAGACTCACCTCCCCAAGACCATTTGATTGAGATAGGCTCAAGATACTTTATATTTTGGGTTAGAAAGCCAAAGGGCAAACGTCGTGATGGTGGGGTGGGGTTCGCAATAAGATCAGCTCTAGTGGACAAGATTGAAAAATAGCTGTGACTGATCGAATCATGAAACTTAGAATTCTACTTTCATGCAGTCGATTCCTCTCAATTTTCTATGTCGATGCTCCAACCATGCAAGCGAATGAAGAAGTCATCCTGGCTTTCTACAGAGCACTCAGTGAGGCAATATCATCGGTACCTAATAATGAAAAACTCATAATTCTAGGTGACTTCAATGCTTATGTTGGGAAGGACTGGGTGACATGAGATGCTCTGGGGTGTCATGGGACTGACAAAATTAACAGTGGTTAGGGTTATGGTTGCTAGAATTTTGTTCTGAGAAATCATTGGTACTCTGCAATACTTTCTTCAGAAAAATAAGCACAAAACTACTTTGATGCATCTCAGATCCAAGCAAGGTCATCTAATTGACTTTATTATCACTTGCAAATGCAATCTTGCAGATACCTCAAATGTTCAAGTTGTGCTAGTGTAGGTTGGTTTGAGGAAAATTCAAGCTGCACATATGCAAGAAGGTATGCATGACAGAAGTTTGGTTTCTAAATGCATTGATGTTGACAAGCTAAAGAATTCAGAGTCACTGTCTCATGTGAAGGAGAAGTTAGGGTTAGGTTAGGCGGTATCATTTTTGATGGATCGTGGGAAAATTACAAAGAACAAGTATATTCGACTGGTTCAGATGTGTTAGGATTCAAAAAAAGAAAAATTGAAGATTGGTTTGATGAAAATTATCTGGAAATCAATAACCTACTTCAAGAGAAACATTGTCTTCGTGAGAAGGCCCTTTATCAAGGAATGAATACATCTGTTATAAAGGACTACAAGAGGCACAAAGCTATTTTGCAAAGAGAACTAAAGCAGATGAAAAACACATGGTTGTCTAACATATCATCGGAAATACAGTCTGCCTCTGACAGAAAAGATTAAAAAACAATGTTTGGACATTTTCATGAGGTATTTGGCCCCCTCTTCATCCTCGTTAGTTCCTTTGAAGTCAAAAGATAATATGCCACTCATCAAGGACCTTTCAAAATTTTAGAACCCTGGCAGGAACACTTCTGTAATCCATCTGTTGTTGATGAGGTCGTGATTGAAGGTTTACTCCAAGAGAAGAAGTGGAAAAGCATCAGTACACAAATGAAAACTGGTAGTAAGAATGTGCGTTGGGCGACACTTGTACAGAACTGGTGTGAAACCATTTCACAAGACTTGTACAGAACTGGTGTGAAACCATTTCACAAGACTTGTACAGAACTGGTGTGAAACCATTTCACAAGACTTGTACAGAACTGGTGTGAAACCATTTCACAAGACTGGATCAATGGAATTATGATCCCTTTGTACAAGAATAAAGGAGAAAAATTGGTCTGTGACAATCACCGTAGAATTACTCTTCTTGAGTTTGTTGGTAAAGTTCTTGCACAAATTTTATTAAACCGATTGCAGGAGGAAATCTGAAAGTTAGTGCGGCTTTAGAAGAGGCTGTGTGAATATGATATTTCCTGCTTGCCAAGAGAAATGTATTGAGCAACGAGTGCCTGTGTATTAGGTCTTTGTGGACCTGATGAATACGTTCGACACAGTCAATAGAGATGCTTTGTGGAGGGTGCTTGGTAAACTTGGTTTTACACCAACATTTGTGCATATATTTAGGGAATTGCATCGGGATGTGAAAGCTAAAGTTGGAGTCAATGGTCAGCTCTCAGGCGAAATATCTATTGACAATTGTGTAAAGCAAGGAGATATTCCTGCCCCGACGCTTTTTTTTTTATCTATTTTGCAGTTCTGTTGTGGTATGCATTCTCAAGTTGTGACATAGGTGTCCTATTACACTTCAGGAAAGGTTTTTAACCTTAGGAGATTCAATGCAAAATTAAAAGTGTTCCAAGATCTGACGGGGAACTTCTTTATGTAGATGATGCAGTCTTTCTCACTCACACTTAGTATGACATGCAGGTGACGATTTTTTATGAACCTGTGATGCATTCGGGCTCAAAATCAGCTTGAGGAAAACTGAGTTGATGTTCACGCCTTCTCCTAGAGAGAAGTACATTGAGCCAAATATCTTGGTTAATGGTACTAGGCTTGAAGTGGTGGATGTCTTTGTCTACTTTGGAAGGGATGGCTCCTTAAATGCTGAGATATACACCCACATTCAAAAGGCTTCTGTTGCATTTGGGAAACTGTGGAAGAGGTTGTGGAGTGACCGTGGACTCACCATTAAGACCAAGATGGATGTATATATGGTGTGTGTTGTCACAGTGCTTCTATATGCGGCATAAACATGGAAGACCCACCAGAGACAAATTAAGGTTCTAGAACATTTCCATCTTAAGTGTCTGAGAAGAATTTTGAATACCGGACTCAGAGGCACTAGAAAAAGCACAGTGCCCGAGCCTTGAAATCATAGTTACCACTGCGCAATTGCGCTGGGCAGGTCACATTGTACGTAGGGGTGATGATCGTCTCTCGAAGGAACTCTTCTACAACATAAGCCCAGAAAGCGCTACAAGGATGGCCTCGAAAGCATTCTGAGGGATGCAGATATTGATACGACACCTGGGAAGAAACTGCGGTTGATTGTGGTGCTTGGTGGAAATTGGTAAAAAATGGCTGTGGTTCTCTTCAGGTTAAGAGGATGGAGCATGCAAAGCTGAAAAAGGCACTTTAGAGAGGAGATCTGGAATTTTTGCTAGACAACCATGCAAATTGGATCTGTGAAATGTGTGGTTGCATTCTCTTTTCAAAGGCAGGGTATGTGATCCACCTGAAGTCTCACAATAACAAACCATCATCATTCAATCACAGCAACCTCATAGCACAGTGTGTGTAATATGCAGTAAGGTATGCAGCTGTACATCTTGACTGAGAAGGCGCATGGTTGTGCATAAGGACAATATTCCTCATCCTGATCAAATCAGCCCCATTAAGATAATGAACTTGGTGTGTCATGTATGCCATCGTCCCTGTAAGTCAGCTGTAGGCCTTGAAAGTCGCCTGAGGACACATGAGAGGATACTTAATGCAGTACATGAATCTTGAGACAGCAATCATCTGTGAAGATGCTGCAATCATCATGTATGTTAATATGTTTATATAAATATATGACAACCATTTGTCATATTACTGGGGTGGAAATGGGGATATCTCCTTCTCTTCTATAAAATACTCTCAAGGCATGCTCAAATCTATAGCCTCTGACAATCTAGTCCTACTCCTGGCCTTCTCATATCGCTTTTCACTAAGCCTGGCAGACCTATTCTACTGACAGGAGGGTTTTCATCAGGTGAGTAACTGACGCCTTAAAACAGAAACTCTGAGTGGATGGTGCTCATCAGTCTGGCAAGACAGACTATCTAGAAGTATACTCTGATTACAAACCAACTGCTGTCTCACAATACACCCCACCTGGCATAGGATATCAAGAGTCAAGCTCAAACTTATTGTGTGTGTATGTATGTATATATATATATATATATATATATATATATATATGTATATATATATATATATATGTGTGTGTGTGTGTGTGTGTGTGTGTGCATGTATAATTATTCGTGTGTGTGTGTGTGTGTAAAAATTCTCTAGTTAGTGTTTGGGGGCGCATTTACACTACTAGGAGTGCTGAGCCCTTCAGTTACTGGTGTGACATCCATCTAGGAGACGGAACCTCTGAATTAAAACCCATTTACCAATCATTTTGCTTTTGCCTGTCATTGGATTATATTTGTGGGGATTCAGCAAGTGATATTAGTGTCGTACAACCTTTTGCCACTTAAATCCATCGAATTACAGATATCTCAATGGTTCTAAATCATTCTTATCCAACCACTTCTCAAAGACATCTGATAAGGAAAGCATGGCGATGTGTGTAGACTTAATCAGCTGGGAGCACACAGCCATAATTTCATATATAAGTAGCAAGAATCTTTTCTTAACATCGTTATGATGTTCTGACTTAATCTGATAGGGACACTTTCCAGCAAAGACTTTTGTGATTGAGCAGCCCTATTTAGAGACGGCACTGCTCACCCATTGTATTGGAAGGTGCTAGAAAAGGTGCACTAAAAATTGTCTATCAGAACCAAACTGGTTAGCTTACTATGGCTAACAGTGATTCACTATAGCAGGAACAAAAGAAATTTACAGGAAGCAAGATCAAGCTGAACATAAGTTGCTGGAACATCAGAACTCTTCTTGATCTGGAAAAAATGCATGCCCAGAGCATTGAACGGCACTGGTTATGAATGAGCTACAAAGATTAAACGTTGATATAGCAGCTTTGTCTGAAACACATTTATTAGGTGAGGACCAAATTATTGAAGTCAAGTCAGGTTACACACTTTTTTGGAAAAGTAAACTAGAGGGCATGAAACGGGATGGTGGTGTTGGTTTTGCAATCAGATCCACTCTTGACGACAAGATTGAGCATCCAACTGGAACACTGATCATCTCATAAAGTTCAGAGTCCCTCTGGCATGTGATCGGTGCTTGTCAATTCTCTCTGTGTATGCACCAACTATGGTATCCACAGAAGAAAGCATCATGTCCTTTTATGAGACTCTTCAAAGTACCATTGCAGCTGTACCAATTGAGAGGAAGCCGATTGTCCTTGGTTATTTCAACACACATGAAACTTTTAAAGATCATCACGTGTGAAGTAGAGATTCTCAGTCTGAAGAAGTTTATACACAGACACTTGTTTGATGCTAATGCTGAAGAGATAAAGGTGTTCTTGAAGGTAAAAATATCATCCATCAAGGCCAAACTTTTGGGAAAATACATGTGTGTATTAGTGGCCTGGCAAGGCCACAGGGGCAACAACCAAGCAAAAAACAAAAAAAAAATCCAAGCAAAATTCATCCCAAAGCAACAAAACTAAAACTGGCTTGCCATGACACTATATATAAAAATGTAGGCAAATTTGCACATATTCTATTGGTTTGAAAATATACGTAGGTTATTTTTTCCCAATTGCATAAAATTTTAAGCATAGAATAGTATTATAATCTTCAAAAAGCCTGCAAATTTTCATGTAGAGTTATCCCATAGAACCAAAGATATGAACATTACACTATTAAATTTGGCTACGAGTATATATATATCCATCGATATATATAAAAGACGAAATGTCCACGCACATTTTTGTATGTCCAGCAAAGGCTTTTTTTTAGAGGGTTCTCGGGGGGGGGGGCTATTCTTTAGAACTGTTTATGTACTCCCTACATCGTAATATCTATGATTTGCGAACGGACGTCATCTCCAGATTTATTTTGATAGACTTTTATAAAATTCGCGCTATTCCTTCCTCTTGTGTGTTTATTTGTGTTTTTCATATAAATAAAGCGAAACTGAATCAAAAGCGAAGGCAGCTTCTCGGCCTTTCATGCCAGGATGTCTAGAAAGCAATCAGCTTTGATCAATGTCGAAGAAACCCCTCATATCAGAAAATTGCTATTCATTTGGACACTCCCATTTTGTGGGAAGGGGGAAGAAACAAACGTTGGCTAAACTGGCCTCCAGCCAACGTTCGTTCTGCAAGACAACTTTTTCATTGACATCACTAAATTTCAACGTTTTTCACTTCCTATGGCTCCCAAGTGTAGTGCTAAGATCTCACGTTTTCTTTCACTTTATTTTCCCCCTTCTGCTTCATCACGGGTTTGAAACACCTTGTTTTTTCTTTTATACATACAAACATCTGGGCAACGCTGGGTACCCCTGCTAGTCTACAATAAATCTCACCTGTCTGTTTAAATGTATGTATGTTTGTATGTCTGCATAAAACCTTCGACAGAGGTGACGGATTTTCACGGATGCTACGTGCTGGTATCCTCTCAATGGCTTCTGTTCTCTGAGAATCAGGTCTTCTGCCTTGGCTGTCAATGATTTGACCCAGATATTTTATCTATTTTAAAAAAAATTCACATTTTTCGACACTCAATTTCAAACTAAATTCCTCAATTCTTTGGAAAACTGTTCTGATATGCTCCTTATGTTCCTGCACATTTCTACTCTTTACAAGAATGTCATCCAAATATGCGATTGCAAAATCTAAATCGGTAAGCATTGTGTCCATTATTTGCTGAAATAATGCTGGAGCTACTTTCAAACCAAAAGGGAGTCTTTTGAGTCTGAAGAATCCTAAATGGGTATTGATGCACAAATACTTCGAACATTCTTCACTGACTTTTACCTGAAGGTAAGCCTCAGATAAATCAATTTTGCAGAAAATTTTCCCTTCATTCAGCTTTGTAAAAATGTCTTCAGGGGATGGAAGTGGATAACTATGATCCATAAGACAGTTACTGAGGCCTGTAGAAAAATCAGCACATAACCGAATCCTCTTCGTCAATAATTGAAATATCGCTAGATGTATCCAAAAGTAGTTTCACTATGTGACCATTTATTTTGGTATTGAAAAATTTTCTTTTCCCTGCTTGTCTCACTTCTTCTTTTGGCAACACCACATTTACTTTCGACTTGAATTTTTGTCTTTGTTTATTTTGCACTGGGAAGCTCGTTGTTCGGCTAAACCACATTTGGCACAAGGTTGGTCTTTAAAAGGGCAATTTTTTCTTAAGTGCGAACCCGCAGGGCTCCAACATTCAAAACTTTTTCCTTTGTCCTTGGGAAATGTTTTTTGTTTTACCATTAGGACGTGGGATATAGTTTTTCCCTCTATCCTAGTGGTAGCCCTTTTCACATTTATCAATTTCTGACATTCTTCTGTCACTTTTTGTAAGTTAATTCTGGATCTTGCAGAATAAACTTCAAATGTTTAGACCAGAAATTGTCTGGGTAATTTGGTAGAGACCCCAGCGGTCAATTTTTTTTTTGAAATATAACATAAAGGATATTCAGAGATAGGGCAAGCTTTTTAATCGGTTTAAGTTAAAAATTTGAGCTACCAATATATAAATGTATGTATGTATATTTGCATGCCTGTCTAAAACATTCGACAGAGGCGACGGATTTTCACAAAATCAGTATCATTTTTAACCTCGACTTTCAGACGACAAATATCGAAAAATTGGCTAAAAACATTAATTTTTTCACCCTCAACTGGACATTTTTCAACAGAGAGGGGTCGCTTTTTTCGCCAATATTTTCGAAAGTCATCCCCTCTTATCGATTGTCTAACCTTATTTTAAAACTGTAACTTCTGGTTTGGCGATGGTCGTAACAGCAAAGATGTCATGTTTTTCCTGTTCTTTTCCAGGCAACGTCGAGCTGAAATGCTAGTATATCTATAAAAGTGAAAGTGTCTGTGTGTGCCTATCTGTCTGTGTATATTTCCCTACGCAATCTGTCAATTTGAAGTCTACATACTTGAAATTTAATATACAGGGTATTGAGATTTGGGAAAATCTTTGTAATCCATTTTCGATCAGAAATTTGGCTGGTAAGGGTTTAAAGTTCAACGATTTGACCTTTATGAACTCTACCGAACTCCTCGGACAATTTTGGGTCTAAACATTTGAAATTTTAGATATAGGTTCCTTGGACATGGATCTAACTTAATAACTTGATTTGAGCTCAAAACAATAAATGTTAAGGGGTCATAATAGGGATCAAAGTTTAAAAAATTGACCGTTTTGTTTTTTTGTTTTTTTTGCTCAACCTACACCTACAAACACCCGGGCAACGCCGGGCTGAAATGCTAGTATATATATATATATATATATATATATATATATATATATATATACTCCTGTAAATTCGTTTTTCTTTTCTGTGTATTGATATTCATATTAAAAACCCTTTTTTCTATTTATTTAAAAAGAAAATACAATTTTCTTATACATGGGTTGTGGGATTACATTCACTAGCAAAACATCTAGTTAATGTGCATATTCTTTTAAACATTCATTTTAATTAATTCCCTATTAGTTTTTTCGGTTTTCTCGTGGGATGATCATCTTTATTTAACTATTGTGTGTAATTATATTAATGCAGATATTCTACATGATTTATACTTGCATAATATTTGCGTAAAAAGCTTACAGTAAACATAAAATTGTTTCCATATATATTTATGCATGCATATATATTTTTTTAATCTATCTATCTATGTATCCTCCTATAAATTCGTGTTTCTTTTTGATATTCATATTAAAACCCTCTTTTCTATTTATTTAAAAAGAAAATACAATTTTCTTATATATGGGTCATGGAATTGAATTCATCTGCAAAAGATCTAGCTAATTTGCATATTCTTTTAAACATTCATTTTAATTAAATCCCTATTAGTTTTTTCAGTTTTCTTATGGGATGATCATCTTTAGTAAACTACTAGCATGGGTGCCCAGCGTTACCCGGGTGTTTGGAGGTGTATGCTGAGCAAAAAAAACAAAAAAAAACAAAAACAAAAAAAACGGTCAATTTTTTTAATTAAACCCCTATTATGACCTCTTAACATTTATTGTTTTGGGCTCAAACTAAGTTATTAAGTTTGATCCATGTCCAAGGAACCTATATCTAAAATTTCAAGTGTTTAGACCAAATATTGTCGGAGGAGTTTGGTAGAGTTCTCAAAGGTCAAATCGTTGAACTTTGACCCCTTAATAGCGAAATTTCTGTCCAAAGACTGATTACAAAGATTTTCCCAAATCTCAGTACCATGTATATCAAATTTTGAGTCTGTAGATTGAAAATTGACAGAGTTATTGCGAAGGAAAATGTACACAGACACACATACAGACACGTTCACTTTCTAGATATACTAGCATGGGTGCCCGGCATTGTCCGGTTGTTTGGTTGTGTATGCTGAAAAAAAAAAGAAGGTCAATTTTTTTAACTTTGAACTCTATTATGACCCCTTAAAATTTATAGTTTTTGGCTCACATTGAGTTATTAAATTAGATCTATGTCCAAGGAACCCATATCTAAAATTTCAAGTGTTTAGACCCAAAATTGTCGGAGGAGTTTGGTAGAGTTCTCAAAGGTCAAATCGTTGAACTTTGACCCCTTAATAGCTAAATTTCTGGCTGAAAACCAATCACGTAGATTTTCCCAAATCTCAGTACCAAATTTCGAATCGGTAGACTGAAAATTAACTGAGTTATTGCGAAGGAAAATGTACACAGACACACAGACAGACACACAAACACACAGACATGTTTCCTTTTCTATATATCTATAAAAGTGAACGTGTCTGTGTGTGTGTGTGTGTGTGTGTGTACATTTCCCTACGCAATAATTCCGTCAATGTTTAGTCTACAGACTCGAAATTTGATATACAGGGTACTGAGATTTGGGGAAATTGATGTGATCGGTTTTCGGCCAGAAATTTAGCTGTTATGGGGTCAAAGTTCTATGAAAGGACTTTTGAGAACTCTACCAAACTCCTCCGACAATTTTCAGTCTAAACACTTGAAATTTTAGATATAGGTTCCTTGGACATGGATCTATCTTAATAACTTGATTTGAGCCCAAAACAATAAATGTTAAGGGGTCAAAGTTAAAAAAAAATTGACCGTTTTTTTTTTTTTTTTTTTTTTTTTGTTGCTCAGCATACACCTCAAAACACCCTGGAAACGCCAGGCACCCATGCTAATTATTCTATAAATGTGAAAGTGTCTGTCTGTCTGTCTGTATGTCTGTCTGTGTACATTTCACTACGAAACGACTGTGTCAATTTTCAGTCTACAGACTCCAAATTTGATATACAGGGTACTGAGATTTGGGAAAATCTATTTGATTGGTTTTCGGCCAGAACTTTATCTGTTAATGGGTCAAATTTCAATAATTTGACCTTTGAGAACTCTACCGAACTCCTTTGACAATTTTGGGTCTAAACACGTGAAATTTTAGATATAGGTTCCTTGGAAATGGATCTAACTTAATAACTTGATTAGAGCCCTAAACAGTAAATGTTAAGGGGTCATAATAGGGTTCAAAGTTTAAAAAATTGACCGTTTTGTTTTTTTTTGTTGTTTTTTTTGCTCAGCATACACCTCACACCCGGGCAACGCCGGGCACCCATGCTACTATATCTATAAAAGTGAACGTGTCTGTTTATCTGTGTCCCTTTGTGTCTGTCTATGTGTGTGGGTCTGTGTACATTTCCCTACGCAATAACTCTCTCAATTTTAAGTCTACAGGCTCGAAATTTGATATACGGGGTACCGAGATTTGGGAAAATCTTTGTGATCGGTTTTCGACCAGAAATTTGGCTGTTAAGGGGTCAAAGTTCAATGAATGGACTTTTGAGAACTCTACCTAACTCCTCCCCCAATTTTGTGTCTAAACACTTGAAATTTTAGATATAGGTTCCTTGGACATGGATCTAACTTAGTAACTTGACTTTAGCCTAAAACAATTAATGTTAAGCAGTCATAATAGGGGTCAAAGTTAAAAAAAAATTGATCTCTGCGGTCTTTACTTGATTACTCAGACAATTTCTGGTCTAAACATTTGAAATTTTACATAAATGGTGTCCAGAGATAGGGCAAGCTTTTTAATCGGTTTGGGTCGAAAAGTTTTAGTTACCAATATATAAATGTATGTATGTATGTATGTTTGCATGTCTGCCTAAAACTTTCGACAGAGGCAACAGATTTTACGAAGATCAGTATCGTTTTAAAATCCGACCTTTCATACGACAAATATACAAAAAATTGGCTAAAAATATTAATATCTTCACCTTCAACTAGGCACTTTTCTACAGAGGGTGGGGTCGCTTTTTTCGCCGATATTTTTAAAAGTAATTATCTCCTTTCGATTGTCCAGCCTTAATTTTACAAAATGTAACTTCCGGTTTGGCGGTGGTCATAACAGCATAGACGTCAGGTTTTTTCCTCGTTCTTTTCCTCCTTCATGGTTCGAACCTGCCTTCCTACTATCACTTTATTTTTGTTTATTTTTTTTTTATTTTTTTTTTTGCTCATCACACACCTCCAAACGCCCGGGCACCCATGCTAGTAAACCTATAAAAGGGAACGTGTCTGTGTACATTTCCCTACGCAATAACTTTTCAATTTTTAGTCTACAGACTCGAAATTTGATATACAGGGTACTGAGATTTGGGAAAATCTGTATAATTCGTTTTCGGCCAGAAATTTGGTTATTAAGGAGTCAAAGTTCAACGATTTGACCTTTGAGAACTCTACCAAACTCCTCCGACAATTTTGGTTCTAAAGACTTGAAAGTTTAGTTATAGATTCCTTGGACATGGATGTAACTTAAAAACTTCATTTGAGCCCCAAACAATAAATGTTAAGGGGTCATAATAGGGGTGAAAGTTAAAAAAAACTTGACCTCTGCGGTTTCTACCAAATTATTCAGACACTTTCTGGTCTAAACATTTGAAATTTTACATAAAGGGTATTCAGAGAAAGAGCAAGCATTTTAATCAGTTTGGGTCGAAAATTTATAGTTACCAATATATAAATGTATGTATGTGTACATGTGTGCCTAAAACTTTCGACGGAGGCGACGGATTTTTACAAAATCAGTATCGTTTTGAAGTTCGACCTTTCAGACGACAAACATCGAAAAATTGCGTAAAAACATTAATATCTTCACCTAAACTGTGTGTGTATCTGTGTGTGTATGTACACTTCCCTACACAATAACTCTGCCATTTTTCAGTCTACAGACTGGAAATTTGATATACAGGGTAAAATTAAAGAAATTCGCCGCTTTTTTTTCTTTTTTTTTTCTCAGCATACACCTCCAAACACCCGGGCAACGCCGGGCTTAAATGCTAGTATATAAATAAATATATACGAGGGGCGTGCAATAAGTAATGCCCCTGACCCACTTCCAGTTGTCTGATCTAGCTGAAATTTTGCATGGGCAATGATTTATATCTCTACGGGTTATGTGACAAATTACAGCTCTGAACTAATAATGGTTTCTGTTTTACAGGTGTTTGAACTGAGTCAGGTATGAAATGGAGCCTGTTGGATGTCGAACAGTGATCCGGTTTTTGTATTTGAAAGGAGACTTTTGATGAAATGAAAGAAACTTATGGTGATAATGCCCCATCATATGACCTTGTAAAACGCTGGCATCGTGAATTCAAACATGGCTGGCATCGTGAATTCAAACATGGCATCTGTCCGTCAAGTTGAGCCTGCCATTTTGGAAGATCGGTGCATTACTATTCGCCAAATAGCCCAAGATGTCGATTAGTACAGTGTCTGTGGAAACTATCATTCATGACCATTTGCATATGCATAAGGTGTCTGCCAGATGGATTCCCAGATTGCTCACACCATTCCAGAAGCGAGAACGCGTCGAGTGCTCGAGGATGAATTTGGAGATGTGCCAAGAAGATGAGTCAAAGTTTTTCAAAAGACTGATTACACAGGATGAAACCTGGGTCCATCACTATGATCCAGAGACCAAAGCTCAGTCAATGCAGTTGGTCCAAAATAGGCCAAAAGGCCGAAATCCGTGGAATAATTCACAAATATGTACAAGGAAAAGGGGAAAAAATTCCAATAATATTAATAAAAGAAAAATAAGATATGCATTTAACACGGTTGCCGAGTTCGGCCTTTTGGATTATTTTGGATCATCTTCCAATTACGCAATCTCCTTGGATTTTACTTGTGCAAGTGGAAATTTAATTAACTTTCCTGGATTTACATTTTTGGATTTTACCGTCATTGGATACTTTACCTTTCACCAGGCTATCCATTCACGTGAAATCACCTTTTTCTTCACCATATTCCCTCTGCTTCACATTTTGTTATCAAGTAAGATCTTTGACTTACTTGCAGTTTCATCAAATACTTTTGCATGCAAAACCCGATCCCACATTTTGCTAATTCCTACCCTCTGATGAGAAGGAAAGTATTTCTTCGAAACTCCGCGGATTAAGGACTATCCACTTATTAAGTGTATCCTTTTCAGATTAAATATGTTTTTAGCTCTTTTTCAAAGTGTTTTTTAACATGTTTTATTAACTATTTGCTCGTATATAAATATATATATATGTAAAAATATATATATAAATAAATATATAAATATATATATAAAAATATATATATATAAATATATATATATACATACAAATACAAATATATATATATATATATATTAAAAAAAACATATATATATATATATATATATATATATATGTACATATAAGTATATATATATAAGTATACTAGCAAAGGACCCGTCATTGACTGGGTTCAAAAACAGCCTACAAAAAATGAACTCTGATTTATGAAAGTATGATTGGTTATGAAAAGGAAGGATTGTAAATTTGGGTTGAATTTGGGGGTATCAAAACCAAAGCAAAATATGATGAAAGTAAAAATAAAATAGATAAACTCCATAATTTATTATACCATACCTTTTCACACTGAAACACTTATCACAATATTCTGTGGATCTATATTAAAAACCTTGTTAAACTTTGTGACATATTTCCATTCTGTGGAGGTCATGTGCGAACGAACACCCCATAATTTTATTATACCATATTTCTTCAAACTGAAACATAATTATCAAAGTATACTTACGCAGATAGATATGAAAAGTCTTTATCAAAGTTTGTGCCTATTTCCATTCTATGGAGGCCAAGGGCGAACGCAGATCCCACAATTTTATTATACCATCCCTATTTATGTTAAAACATACTTATCAAAGTATTCTTATGTACATCTATATCAGAAACAGTTGTAACCGATTTTTTTTTATTTTAAAATTTTTTATTTCCATACTTTGTGGACCAGGCGTGAACGCAGACCCCACAATTTTAATGAACTACCATTCGGCCAGATCAAACATACCCATTCCTGTGTCTCGATACATCTTCTATCATTATATGTAATCATTTTTTTAAAATAGCCAACCATATAGAAGCGTATTCATGACCACACACACAGACATTCAGCTTTATATTATATATATATATATATATATATATATATATATATATATATATATATATATATAAATTTGTATTCCTGTCTGTTTGTTCACAATTTGATTAATATATACAAAACGTGTCTTACTTTAATCTTTCATTTATTTCTATATATAGTATGATACTTGGAAAAATATACAATTAAGAGATCACCTTATTTGCATATGACATTAAGAAAAATTGATTTTACTAAAAGCGGTATCTTAGTTTATGTTTTTATTGAAATAATTATTTTAAGTATTCTATTTAAAATTGTTATTTAATAAATTTCAAACAACAATTATATTGATAATATTTTTAATTTAATTTATTTTGGAATTAATATTTCCAACAATGATCTTTTTCTAAAACTCTTTTTAGAGTTATTTGCCCCCAGAAAAAAAAACAAACGTTTGCCAAATATCATTTGATAATTTCATTATGTTTCTAGTTGGAAAAATAATTCCGTGTAGATAGAAGAAAATGTTTGGCTTTGTTTTTTTGGAAAAAAAAACAAAAGCACTTACGAAAAAAACTGAAAAGATTTCGTTTATTTTATTCCTTACGGCAATACAGAAATTGGTAAATTTTTACCACGCAATTCAGCGTCGTTTAATGCCTAAAAAAATGACCCCCCCCCTCTAAATTCCACAATTTACACTTTTTTCCCTTTTCCGCGTTAATTTCATCGAGTTGTAGATAGAGAGAGAGAAAATCAATCCAGGTTATGGAGATAGAAAGCGTATAAAGTGTACGTACTGTTTGTTAGCTTTTTGCCCCACATGGTAGCAAGTGGCGTGAGGCGCGCGCGTGCCGAAACGGTGGCGGCTGGTCGATAGACCACTCACCTCGGAAGGTGAGTTGGAAAAGGGTTGGAAACAGTTTGTCTTTTGCTTTTATAGTTGTTTCCGGTGATCTTTTGCGCATGTGTGGATTTCCTTTGAAAGGGGAAGTGACGTTGCCCATGTGTGCGTATGTGTGCGCGTATATGAGTACATGTGTGTACGTTAGCGTGTGTGTGTGTGTATACACATGGATGTGAGTGTATATACGCGAACGTGAATATATGTGCGTGTGTGGACGTGCGCCCATATGTTTGTGTGCACATATGTATATGACAAGAAATATGGCTTGATATGTGAACGCGTGTTTTTGTGTGAGACTAGAAAAGGCTTGCGCAAGCTACATAGGATAAGGGAAATTGTATATTGATGCTGCAAAAAAAAAAGAAAAAAAAAGGATATTGAACTTCAAATCAAAATTGCATGCTAAATCCTGTAATCGAACTTCTTGGTATTCGGCCGGTAAAAAGATCCAATGCGTATTGTAACAAACCCAAGGAAGCTGGTAACAATCCAATATATACATATCTCCGCAGTTTTTCTTTAGTTTGATTGGATATCCGGAAAATCTAGTTTATGTTTTCCACGCTGGCCATTTTTTCATTTCGGAACAATCTTATATACACCGCCTGGCGGCAAATAACCATTTTCTCGTCAAACAGAGGTGAAAGAGATCTTATTTCAACTCTTTCTCCATGAAAATAAATAGCAGAGGCTTTGATTCCAAACGGAATTGGACATAAACAATCAATTTACAACTGGAATTCTTTTGGTTGTATTCGATTCGGCAGAGAATTAATTCTGTTCATTTGTTTTCTCTCTGAGACCGGCACATGTTGTAACAATACCTTCTGATAAATACAGCACATTGGCGAGCAACCTTTCAGTTTCGTCCGGGCGCCAGCCCTGGCCAAAGGCCGAAAAGACTGGCCCCCCACCCTTTGTGGCCCGGGCGACAAGATCAAAGTGTAGTATCTGTTCCGGCAGATACTGCACTTAAGATAATTTGTACCAGTCAATGGAGGGGAAACCCTCTATACTGGGACAATTATTATTTTTGGTAACCAGAGTGACCCCTTTTAGGGGAGCTGGTTTTTACCTCACATTAAAAACGGCCTTGTGCCTAATTTGCTCAGTGGGGGAGCAAATAAATACCATCTGTTCCGACAGATACTGCAAGCAAAGACCATATCTGGGGGTAACTCTACATATCAGACCTTGGTCAATGTAGGGATAACCCTACAGACCAACAGTTACTATCCAGCTCCCATTTCCCACCTCTCGGGAGCTGGTCCCCCCTTTCCCTCCCCTCTCCCTCTCTCTCCACATTAAAAAACGGCCTTGTGCCTAATTTGCTCAGTGGGGAAGCAAATAAATACAACTGGCCAAAGGCCGAAATGACTGATGCTACCATCAGTGCAGCAGCAAGAGCTTATCAGGACTAATAGGCTAATAAGTTTTTCACAAATGCTATTCACTACTACCATCAACGAACTTCGCTTCCAGCTCACTCCAGCGGCTTTCCTCCAGCCTGTAACTTCGCTCCTCCAACCTGCAACTTTGCTTGCACCTCGCTCCCTACCGATCGTCCGTTCCTAAACACTGATCCCTCCATTCTCAGTGTCATCTGTTCCTTAACACTGACCCCCGAGTTCTCAGTGTCCACCGTCCGCTCTGGATCGCCCTGATGTCCAGCTGATCGTTCCAGATGCAGCAAGCAACCCTGAACGGCGCTACGTTTGGAGTACCTGTTCCAGACCTCCAGACCTTAGCCTCCAGTGACGTGCGACCAGCATCCAGATCAAACAATTTTTTGCTTCCTTTAAAATAAAAGACGAACCCTAGTCTTTAATCAAACAACCTGTGTCATTCTTCTTTGCCTTTTTGCCTGTGTCCACCTTTTTAGTTGTTAGGTCGAATGGAAATAATTAAATAAAATGGACACAATTAAATAAAAGAATTGTTTATCAAACCAAAACAAAAAGTCTTCAAAAATCAGATGCAGTTTTTGTTATCAATATTATATTTGTAAGTTAGCACAAGTGAGGGAAAGAAAGAAAGAAAATAAAATAAAGGGGGCGTCTAACGTATTAATCTTGAATGTGAAATGTCTAGACAGGATTTGACACGATTCAAAAAATAGGTCAACGTTCAAGCTAAGATTTAAAAGTTAAAAAGGCTGAAAAGACAATAAAAGAGAAGAAGAAAAAAAAAAAAGAAAAACTTCTGTTTGTTTGCTCTTAAACCACTGTCAATAATTTTCCCCACTCTTTATTTGTGCCTAAATCAAAACGTAGATTCCATGAACAAAGCTTCTTTCTTAGAAGTGAACGCCTGTTTCCCACCTGACTACAACTTGGATTTCTTCAAGTCCAACATAAACAAATTCTTAATGAACCGCTCTCTTAATCAAAACTCCAATACTGACGATTACTACGATACTATCCCATTGATTACTGTACGCGCAATAACCCTTATCCCCGAGTGGCTTCCGGGCCTTGATAAGTGGTGACCTCCATGTAAAAAAAAAAAAAAAATTAAATGTTGAAATTTAAAGTAAAATCCAACGTATATATTTAATGATAATAATATTTAACTGAAATATTAGAGTTTGATTAATCTGTGAATGTATGGCATATATTAACAAGGTGTATTAACTTAAAAAGATATTATAATAATAATAATAATAATAATAATAATAAAAAATAATCATGATACCAATAATATTAGTATCCTTAAAAATAATGATTAAAAAAAAGTAATAATAATAATTATTTAAATGAAATGTGTAGAAGGCAGTACAATGCAGAGGTAACGGAAAGACACAAGCTGAAGCAGGTGAGAAATTTTTATTGATACAACTTATAAATACATGTGTACATATTCATGTATTTCAGATACACATTATATTTATATTTGCACCGTGACCACCTGGGAAAGTCGGTCTGATAGTATATCCGTGTTATATAATATTTCGAGAAAGATCTCTTCGTCAAATGGCCCATTTCTGATCGACTCTTCTTGGGTTGCGATATATCGTGTGCACTGTTGCAACGCGTGATACATAACTCTTCACATGAAGCTTCCACTGCTGTCATGAATACCTTCTTGTTTTCTAGCAGTTTCATCTCCAGATTTACCCACGTTCGATGCCTGTGGCGTGGAACTGCTAGTGACAGCTTCACCAACACTATGCGCGCTAGTTGCTACCTCGAGTGGGGACGTTTCCTCACCTTGATATTCTTGCATGACTGAGGCAGGTTGAATATCTCATCCTCCTCCAATTTCTCACTCGTCTCTTTGCATTTCCCACTCACATCCGCAGTCGATAAGCGTGTTGCAAAATGTTTAGACTGTCTGCCACTTTGGGTACAGTCTACTACTTCACGATATAGAGCATCTGCCTCCGTTTTGGCATTCATGCCTGACCAGGATGGGCAAACTGCCTCATCTGTTTTTACCCTATGTTCGTGGGATTCCTCATGATTTTTTTGATCGTCTTTTGTCGATCATGCAGTTCTGTAAAAGATAGTCTGCTATCAACCTAACTAAATCATATGTTCCTGTGTTTGGTGTCACGTTCAGTCCGTAGTGTTTTCCTACCCTGAATAAGTCATCATTGGCTAGCTTACATAGTCCGTCAACTGTCGGAAATTCTATAAAACTATTTGGTTTTATCCCTTGACTTTTAAGATATTCCACTACTATGGGAATTATTTATGCTTTCTGAAGAACAGGTCTTACATTTAGGCCATAATGCCTTCCTACAAATATGATATCATCTTTAATTAATTTCTGAAGGCCCTCGCATGTAGGCGACTTTAGAAACTGTCCCACCTTAGACATTTTTCTATTCTCTAATCTTACAAACTTAGTTATTTCTTGCATGTGTTCGTCTGTCCCGCGTGTCTGACTTACAACAACTATTTATGGCTCGGAGCCCCCAGTGAGGGTTAAACTCACAACTTGTTTCAAAAATCCCTGGACGAGAGCCACATTTGTCACGCACGCGGCGGGCGGAGGGGAGGTGGGTAAAAAAAATGAAAAGCAAACAAAGGGATAAGGAAACGTAATTGCACCATGATACTTGACTTTTGCATTTTAATCTTTAATTCAAGCTATGAGTACCATATAAGCAGAGGGGCCCTGTTTATAAAATCAACAGTAGGTTCTTTGATGTGACTGAGGTGCGTTTGAAATATTTCTGTGTAGAGCATAATTGAACCATGGTACTTGATTTTTATACTTTAAACTTTAATTCAAGCCATTATATACAAATATTTTTCTAAAATAAACAGGAATTTCTCTACAGTGCAACATAGACTACAATGTATTGTGGACTAAGATGAGACCCTAACTAAAGCAGGCAATCAATTGATTTGATTCAAAAATGGTCGATTTCACCGATTTTGATGAAAATATCGGGGGTGGAATATCAGTTGAACATCATTCAATCCGGGCAACGTCAGGTCTCCCTACTATATATATATATACATGTGTGTATGTATGTATTGGTATGTGTGTGTATATATATGTATATAGAGAAAATAAAAACGAACAAACCGTATTATGTGTTCATCAACGTTTCGTCTTTATTTCGAGACTTCCTCTGGATGAATGAGATTAAGAAACAAAAAATACCAGTACAAAATATTTGAAAATGTTTCACGTGCACAGTGTGCCGCAGTTCTATTTCAGAGAAACGGAAAAAAGACGTTGGAAGTTCAAAAAGGAGGGGGAGGGCTGGCGCTGTTAAAGAGAAGAAATTTTAGTGACGTCATATAGTCGTTAATGTAATATGACGTCACTAAAATTTCTTCTCTTTAACAGCGCCAGCTGTGTGTGTGTGTGTTTTTATATTTATACGTGTGCATTATATTAATGTGTATTTTTATGCTTTTAGATATGTGTATATGCATGTATATACTAACTGACTTTTCTAGTTCGCTATCACATCGTAAAACCAACATTTTCTAATAATAAAGACTTAATTCATGGGTTTCTTGTAACATAGGCACCGCAAAAAATGGCCGAAAAATCAAGTTGTTGTTTTTTAAAACGAAATTACATTTATTAAAATCTATTATTTCTGAGTAACTTTTTTTTTGCCAGAAAGATAAAACCCTGAATTTTATCATATAAAAAACAGAATAATGTAAAACTTTTTCTACTATTTTTAATTAAATTTTAAATGTTAAATTTTCCCAAAAAGTTAACAATTGACATTTTTTGTCTTGCACAAAAAACGTACATAAATATTTAAAAAAAAAAAAAGGTTTTTGAAATAATTAATTTATTTATTTGTTGTCTAACTAAGATTTAGGATGATTTTCTATGAGAATATGCAAAAATATAATATAAGTACCTGGATTTCAAATAAGTCCACTTATTCATATAGGCAACCAGTTACTTCGCGTCGATCTAGAGTCTAGATCGACAATGTTTACGTTTGTATTTGATAAAAAGCAAACTATGGAAGATCAAACAGGCTAAAAAAAAACTTATTTTTCAGTGACGAAAATTTCAATGTATTATTAATGCTGAGGCTGGCCAGTACCAGATGGGTGACCATTTGTATGAGTTTGGTTTTTAATGTGTATGTGTGTGGGGGCCAGGCTCCCCAAAATGGATGGGGGGGGGCAATTTAAAGCAAAATAAAAAAAAAATTATTTCAGCGCGTTTGGTCCACCGTAGTCGAAAGGCGGCAAACGTTTTCAAACGGGATCGAAAAAATGATGCTATTTTTAACACAAAGGGCACAATATTTATCGAATTTTTTTTTGTATCGATTCTTCAAAGCATGCCCTGTTTAATAATGGTCATGCATTATTTGGCTCGCTAAAAAAAAATTGTTAATTTATTTATCAAAGATTTTAAAATGGCTTTTTTCGTATAAATATTTAAAAAAAATTTTGTTGTTTTGCTTAACTTAAATTAATTATTTTACTTAACATATTCACCGAATTTCACACTTCAAAACTCAAAAGCGGGATAATTAAACACAATCGAAGTTCTGATATTCAGACGTAAAAATAAGGTATGCAAACAATTTTTTTCTTTCTTTTTTTTTTAATCTATAATTCTGTCCCTTACAACAACACAATATGTTGTGTTCAGTTTCAGATGATTATTTTAAGCATATTTGTACCCCCCTCAAAACAAGGGGGGGTTGTAAGCAAAAAAATATATATATATATATAAATATCGTTTATGAAAAATAAGTACACTGTTATAAAGTTTATTCTTCTCTTAATAATCACTGAAAATTTCGTATTGATCGGATAATTACCTGATTTGTGGTAGATTTTTAAAAAGACGGTCCGTCAAAAAGTACTTATTTGGTTTTATTTTATATTTATTCTCACAATTAGATAAATAGTAATGTTTTCTTTATATTGTTAGAACTATATTTATCTTTTAAAGAAGATCGTAAAACAATAAAACAAATAAGAAATACAATTCGCCTGAACAATTGAGTGAGTGAGAAAGCAAGTCATATTTTCCTTTCTCTATAAAATCTTTTTCTAGCCGTCGATGGTTATTTAATTTTAATTAACTTCCGTGAAAATTCACAAATATTCTGAGGAAGATTTTTCATAATGTATTTTTTTTTTTTTATAATAATATGACATCATTTTAATATGGACAAAACTATTGCATATTTATATAGGAAAAATATATCAAATGAATGTGAGCAAATATTTATTATTTATTTATTATAAACTGTTTTATAAATAAATATACAAATTTGCCCTTTTAATGAGTCTCTTCAGACTTTTCTTCTCTACTATGTATACTGTATTGCAGAATATTTTGATGGAAATACTGATAAATGGAAAAATGTATTCATTTACATACATATATATATATATATATATATATATATATATATAGTATTTCCAATGATGTTTTCTTCATAATAGTTGGATAATCAATTCTGTTTATCCATGTTGTGTTTATATAATAGTAATCAATAAAACGTAGAGCTATATATATATATTTTCTTTTTGGCGTCGAGAGGTTCCAGGTCGCCTGATGATGTCTCTTTGACTGAAACAGATGGCTATTTTAGCGACCATATGTAACTGTTTACCCCCAAATAATAAATAATATATATATATATATTGTGTATATTTAGGCAGCATTTTTTCATTTAGACAAATATTATTGAATAGCACAGAATTATTCGGTTTTACAATTTTCCTTTTTATCTTCCCCAATCTCCGAATAGTCCTTTTTGTGTTCTCGAAATTGTATATGTTGGATCCATAATCGCGAGCGCTTTCGACAGAAGTACTTCTATCATCGTCAGGCATAATGTAGATTGTTTTTAATTTACTTATATATATTTTTCCTAGTTACGTGGTAATTTGTTACAAGTTAGGTGGGCGGACTTTTTTTTTTAAAATATATTAAACACATTTATATATACAAACACATATATACATTTTCAAAAATTTATCCCAAACATTTCAAAACGTTCCGGCTGCACTCATAATTCATATTATTTATTTGAGGCTTCTTTGTTTTAATATACAATGCTTCGAGTATTCTTAGCCTATTTACATTTCTCTCACTCTGCAATACTCTTGTATTTTCTACCATAATTCTTCGAAATTCCGAATGGTGGCAGCCATGTCCCTTCAAATGTTGTGATATGGAGCTTGAGTCAGAGAGGTGGAGAGTCAATCTTCGCGACTTGTAACAAGATACCATGTGACTAGGAAAAAATGTATATATAAGTAAATTAAAAAACAATTTCTACATTTATTTCTACAATATGCCTGACGATGATAGAAGTACTTCTGTCGAAAGCGCTCGCGATTATGGATCCAACATATACAATTTCGAGAAGAACACAAAAAGGACTATTAGGAGATTGGAGAAGATAAAAAGGAAAATTGTAAAACAGAATAATTCCATGCTATTCAATAATATTTGTCTATATATATATATATATATATATATATATATATATATTATTTATATAAACATAAACTTTTGGCTACACGTATACATATGTTTTCAAGCTATACCCTAATTCAGGTTAAGCCTTCTCATGCCAAGTTGACAGGGTGAAAATAAAATATAATCACCGACAAATTGGTTCATTGTATCACGGTCCTTCAGTGACAGACAAGCACTTCAGGCTGAAATCGAAACTTGACTATGATAGTCAGCATTTCTAACCATTAGGCTATCACCAACAGGTGACGAATAAGTGAAATCTTAATGTTTTAGAGCCGCCTCCTTAAATTATCAAATTCTACCCGATTTTCACTACATTGTTTCAGCGACCACCGTATACTCATTAACCATTATCCTCGAGTGGCTTTCGAGCCTTGATAAGTGGTGACTCCTTGCAAAAAACAAAAAAGAAAACTCTATAAGTCATTGAAGAATGCTCGATTCTGATCGCTAATGGTAGCTAGCAATTTCATTTACCACAGTGCTAAAACCGATGAAAGAGGGTCGAGGGTGTGCCACAAACATGTTGCTTTGCAGTATCACAGCTCTTCTTCGGTGGGTGTCATGTTGGTTACTTTGGAGACCACTCTCACCTTTCAGTTTTTTTTTGTTTTTTTTTTCTTATTTCTACCTACCCTGCCCTCCCCCACCACCTCTTCCCCTGCAGTAACTGGCTGTCCCAAGATAGGTGTTGTTGGGATGATATTGCTCAATTGACGCTGATTTAAGTGGGAGTTAAGAAGTTGAGTTTGATGCTGGCTAAGAAAGGGGGGTAGGATGGATATATTGTTCTAGGTACAAACATCAGACATGGCAGCAAGGGAGGAGCTAGTAAACATCTATTTACTTATAACATACTACCATGGTGCAAGTAGGTTCGCTACTAAAAGCTATTACTGCTAGAATTGCTACATAGATTTTCTAGAATTCATTCACACACACACACACACACACACACACACACACACACACACACACGAAGCTAATCGTTCTTCTTTTTTCCTATGCAGCTATCTCTTCTTCTTCTTCTTCTTCTTCTTCTTCTTCTTCTTCTTCTTCCAATCCTTAACATCTACAATTCCAGCATGAATATATCTTTCTTCTTGTCCTACCTACCAAAACTTACTACCTACATACTACATAACTACCTCCTCCTCTCACTAGTTCTGCCTTGTTCTGCTACTATGGCCTATTGAGAAGGAACCAACTAAATGAAAGATGGGGGTAGGGGATAGGTAAAAGTAAGTATGTGTAGGGGATAGGAGTGCTGCTCAGTGCTCACAACCGCAACAGCCACGGTTAAACCCGTTAGACTAAAGCACAAGTGTCACTTCTGGTCAGTCCTTTTTTTTTTCCTTCTTTCTTCTTCTTCCAACTCCTACCAAAACCAGTGGACTAACTTGGGCCTCCTTTACCGGTTCTTTCGGATTTCTTGGAGCTACTTTCTCTTAAGTTTAAACCTGAAACAGGTTCTCGGTGGTGTTAAACAAAAATTAAAATGGATGAATAAACCGTTCTGTATTCTATGCACCTGTATCGGATCGTAATGGTGATGATAAGGAGGATGCCCCAGCTCTTCTCTTAAAAAAATATTACCTGTTGGCGGTTTGTTAAATTATGTGTGTGCATATGAATGTATATGTGAGTGTGTGTGTATGCACAAGTATGTAACGTTTTTTTTTTTTGTTACTATACACATATCTGTGGAAGTATGAAAATATTCCCAACGAAATTTCGACAATTCTAAAAACTGTTTTTCATCATCGACCATAAAATAAAAATATTACGATCGGAAAAATGAGGAAATTACACTTTTTTTTTTTCGACATCGTTTGGAAATTTACAGAGGAATATAACGAAAGGTTGTAATCTTTAAAAAAATACATTTAAAGATATTTTTGATATAAAATGAAAAGCTAAACTAATTCTCATTGTATTCTTTAACGTTCGCCCATGTATGCCATAAATCTTTAAAAGTATTGTTTTTTTTTTCCTCTTTGCTTTTTTTCCTACTTTCTATTAAACCTTCGACACAAATTTATCTCATTTCAAACACCTGTTGAGCGTTTTTTCTATTGTCCTGCTGCATAGTTTGATATTCAAGCAGCAAATATTTTCACTTACAATTACTTCCTACTACTTATTGTTAGTATTGTTTGCATCTTACTGATCATCTTTAAAGTGGACCTCATTAATTCTCTTCTTACATGATACTCGGCTTTACGTTTGTCTTTAAAAGTTTTATCTTTATTTTATCTTTATTTCTATTAATATTTGTAGCACGCTCGACTTCTCATTGATATTTTTTTCTAGCAACTTGTTTTATGGAAAGTTGTTTGCCCTTTAATGTGGTTTTTATATGTTTACCAAATATAAAGATTACAAACCTTTGCTGCTCCCAAAGCAACAAGAAATATAACAAGCTTTGATTTCATTCGCAATCATCATCATGGAGGAATCTATAGCAACTTTGACAAGACATCATGAGAAAACAAGGAAATGTCTCTCTCCAAAAAGTGATTCCTCTGAGCTCGAGCAGCAGAAATCTGCATCCTTTGATGTTGGGATGGGGGATAATTTGACACAAACAGTTGCAAGGACAAGAGCCACTAAATCCTACACAAAAGCTCGATCAAGTTCTGAAGGCTGCCTTACATTTAAAAAGCATCAACAGAATTACATCACAAGCAAATACATTCTCAAAGAGGATCCTTCTTTGATTAAATTCAGTCAAAAGGACTTTGAACTTCCGGCTGATCTCTCTGAATTGGGTTTTACAGATGTCGCCACGACATCGGAATTGCAAAAAGACAATCAAACATTTTCAGTGTTAGGGCAAAGAGAAGACAACGAAACACGAAACAAAGAAGAAGAAGAAGAAGAAGGAGAAAGGACAAGAATTCCTCCTCTGTCACCTCGGCGTTTCTTAAGTTGCGTTGACATCGAACCAATTGTAAATACTGACCGAAGCAGCGACAGCGAAACTAGTGACCAACAATGTTCCACTGGGATTGATGGACAGACAAGTAGGTTTTTTTTGTCATCTTTTCACCCTTTTTACATTTCATCTTTACACCGCATCACATGTCAGTATCTTCATGATGGGCAGAAGATTCTTTACTTTAAGCGTTTTCATCCTTTCAATTGAAAATGTTTAAAATTATTTCTTATAGCCATCAATCGATGAGATCTTCAGAATCACATTAGATTCAGCACATTTCATATCAATCAGTTCACAAGACATTCAGTTAGTATTTTTACATTAACATTAACAACATTAATAAGCACCACTCTTAATTTAAATGTTTTTAAAAAAACACCACATTTTCAAAAAAACACAAATATAAAGTTTGGCCACTTGCCACACTAACAGTAAGAATAAAACAGCAATTCATATTTTAATAGAAAACCCATAGTTTTCTAATTGACTGTGTTGTTTTTTGCTTGTTTTTTATTTTTATTTTTATTGTTAATTTAAACAATGCATATTGCCACTTGGACGTAAGAGGGCTACTATGAATTAGAGTCCAGGTTTATAGGGACATCCTAAGTGAGGAATTTGTTCACATTATATCGACATTATGAGATTAATTTGTATCTTGCTTTACAAAATGACTTCTCACTATTTATGCTCATTCAATTATTCTTTTCATTTTAATATAAAACACACACACACACACACACATATATATATATATATATATATATATAAAAGTGAACGTGTCTGTGTGTCTGTCTGCTGTGTGTCTGTGTACATTTCCCTGTGAATTTTTAGTCTACAGACTCGAAATTTGATATATAGGGTATTAAGATTTGGAAAAATCGATGTGATCGGTTTTCGGCCAGAAATGTGGCGATTAAGGGGTTAAAGTTCAACGATTTAACCTTTGAGAACTCTACGAAACTTCTCCGACAATTTTGTGTCTAAACACTTGAAATTTTAGATATAGGTTCCTTGGATATGGATCTAACTTAATAACTTGATTTGAGCCCAAAACAATAAATGTTAAGGCGTCAAAAAAGGGGTCAAAGTTTTTAAAAAATTGACCTCTGCGGTCTCTTCCAAATTACTCAGACAATTTCTGGTTTAAATATTTGAAATTTTACATAAATGGTATTCAGAGATAGGGCAAACTTTTTCATCGGTTTGGGTCGAAAATTTTTAGTTACCAATATATAAATGTCTGTATGTATGTATGTATGTATGTATGTCTGCCTAAAACTTTCGACAGAGGCGACGAATTTTACCAAGATCAGTATCGTTTTAAAGTTCGACCATTCATACAACAGATGTCGAAAAATTTGCTAAAAACATTAATACCTTCTCTTTCAACTAGGCACTTTTTTACAGGGGGGGGGAGTCACTTTTTCGCCGATATTTTTGAAAGTTATCCTCTCCTTTAGATTGTGTAGCCTTAATTTTAAAAAATGGCGCTTCCGGTTTGGCGGTGGTCGTAACAGCATTGACGTTAGGTTTTTACCCCGTTCTACGGGTTCGAGTCTGCCTTCCTACTACCACTTTTTTTTTTTTTTGTTCAACAGACACATCCAAACACCCGGGCAACGTCGAGCTTAAATGCTAGTATATATATATATATATATTGATAAAAGTGAAATTGTCTGTGTGTGTGTATATCTGTGTGTGTACATTTCCCTATCAAAATGCTCTGTCAATTTTCAGTCTACAGACTCGAGATTTGACATAAGGGGTAGTGAGATTTGAGAAAATCTTTTTAATCGGTTTTCGGCCAGAAATTTGGCTGTCAAGGGGTCAATGTTAAATGATTTGACCTTTCAAAACTCTACCAAACACTTCCGCCAGTTTTAGGTCTAAACACTTGAAATTTTAAATGTAGGTTATTTGGACATGGATCAAATTTTTTAATTTGATTTGAGCCCAAAACAATAAATGTTAAGGCGTCAAAATTAAAACAAATTTCGACCTCTGCGGTCTCTACCAAATTACTTAGCCAATCTTTGGTCTAAACATTTGAAATTTTACATAAAGTGTATTCAGATATAGGGAAAGGTTTTAATCAGTTTTGGGTCGAAAATTTGGCTGCCAAGGGGTCAAAGTTCAAAAGATTTGACCTTTGCAGTCTCTAGCAAACTATTAAGCCCATTTGGCGTCTAAACATTTAAAATTTTACATAGAGGGTATTCAAACATGCAGCAAGCTTTTTAATCTGTTTTGGGGCGAACATTTGACTGCAAGAGGTCAAAGTTGAAAGAGTTGACCTTTGCAGACTCTACCAAACTCCTCCGCTAATTTTGAGTCTAAACATTTGAAATTTTAGATGAAGGTTACCTGGACATGAGTCAAACTTTTTAATATATACATACATAGGTACATAAAGTTATGAACAATACATAGGGCCCAAGTGAAGCCGGGCTAAACTGCTAGTATATATATTATTTATTTATTTATTTTTTTTTTTTTTTTTGTGTGTGTGTGTGTGTGTGTGTGTGTGTGTGTGTGTGTGTGTGTGTGTTGCTATTCATATTAAAAACCCCTTTTTTTTCTATTTATTTAAAAAGAAAATACAACTTTCTTATATATGGGTCATGGAATTGCATTTATCTGCAAAAGATCTAGCTAATTTTCATATTCTTTTAAACATTCATTTTAATTAATTCTTGATTACTTTTTTCGGTTTTCTTATGAGATGATCATTTTTAGTTAACTATTACGTGTAATCATATTCATGCAGACATTCTATATGATTTATACTTGCATATTATTTGCGTAAAAAGGTAAACACACCCCTTTTTCTATATATATTTATGTGTGCATATATTTGTTTAAAAAATTTTGCCTACCAAACCCCTCTGTCAGTGTTTGATCTACAGACATGAAACTTAATATATAGGGTATTCATACCCACACAAAACATAATATTTGGGTTTTAGCCAGGGAAAATCGGTGCAAAAGTGTGAAAATTATAGAAAATGAATTTGCAAACGTGTGAAGATTAAAGAATACAGATACAAAATATAAAACTAACAATAACAATAGAAAATAAACAAATAAAAAATTTAAAAAAAAAATACATAAACATACATATACATAAACTATCACACGCACACACACACACACACACACACACACATATATATATATATATATATATATATATATATATATATATTAAGTAATGTGATTTATAATTTAAAAATTTAAAAAAAATTTTTAAATTTAAAAATCAAATTTTAATTAAATTAAAAATCAGTTTCATAAGAAGGAACAACAACAAAGTCAATTATCTGTACGATCGTTTCGGAAATTCGTGCTTTTTATTTGTGGTATACATGAAGTCACGTAGAACAATTATACATAGTTTTTTTGGTAAATTTTAAAAAAATTTTTAAATTTTTAAATTATAAATCACATTACTTAATATTGAATTAGCTCTAGGACATTTAACTATCGAGCTTATTATATATCTAAATTACAACGAGCATTTCCTGTATTTTAATTAAACTAGTAATTTCACTATTACATTAAAATACACTTAGCTCTTTAGACTATTATTCTAATCTCCTTTAAATTATATATATATATATATATATATATATATATATATATATATATATAAACTAGCAAAAAAAACAAAAAAACATTTAACTTAGATTTAAAATAGGTCAGGACATTAGATATCTATGCTCCCTGCCAAAATAGCACACACAAAGGAACGGGTCAACCGGAGGTCAATTGTGCCTTTGTCCTGTAAGTGCCTGCTCATTGGCTCATTAGAAAGGGTGCAGTAGAAACTTGAAAGCTGATTGGCTAACTAAAAACTCAATAGAAGGTGCGTATATAAAAACACGAGACAACTACAAAATTCTCGCCTGATGAACCTAAAGTGGATGAAATGTAGAATATTCTGTGCAGCTTAATCACCATGTATATTTTATAACTTACTATACATGTATATATATATATATAGATATATAGATGTATGTATATGTGTGTGTGTATATATATGCATATATATATATATGGATAGATAGATAGATAGAAAGATAAATATACATATATATATAGATTGATAGATATATATATAGATATATATATACATATATATAGATAGATATACATATAGATATATATACATATATACATATATATAGATAGATATACATATAGATAGATATATACATATATATATAGATAGATAGATAGATAGATATAGATATATACACATAGATATCTATAGATATATATATATAGATATATGTATATATACATATACATATATATATATATATATATAGATATATATACATATATATACATAGATATATAGATATATATAGATATATATACATAGATATATAGATATATATACATATTAGATTACTATTTATATATATACATAGATATATAGATATATATACATAGTAGATTACTGTTTTAAAAATAATAAATAAATAAAAAATGTTATATACGTCCAAACAAATTAAAAGGGCGACTTTCTAAGTAAATAAAAATATGAGCTCCGAGACGGAGCCAATATTAACCGTATCGCTTGAAAAAAACAACAATAACAAAATCTACATATATATATAGATATATATACATATATATACATATATATATATGCATATATATATATATACATATAGATATATATACATATACATACATATATATATATAATACATATAGATATATGTACATATACATACATATCTATATATATATATATATATAATACATATTGATATATATACATATACATACATATCTATATATATATATAGATATATATATATATATTAATATATGTACATATACATACATATCTCTCTCTCTCTCTCTCTCTCTATATATATATATATATATATATATATATATATATATATACAGATATATAGATATGTATACATGTAGATATATATACATATATATAACTGTGAACATAGCCAACGGAAAGAAATATAACTAAAACAAAGAAACTATAAAGTCGAGTATCTCCTTAAAAATAACTGTAAACATAACCGAAGGGAAGAAGAAAATTAATAAAATAAGGAAACTATAAAGTGGAGTAATCGTATGAACATATGAAGAACGGTCGATGGTGAAACCGATGATTGCCGGTGTTGCCCAATCCATGCCTGACTGTAAATCAGTCGCAGTTGGTAAAGGAAAAAAAAAGTTTAAAAAACTCATGAAACACAAAGAAAATAAAACTCTATTGTGGAAAAGAAAAGAACGTTGCATAAATACAGTTGGATATGCAAATAGTAGTTGTCGACTGTAAGAGTTTGTTGTAAAACATGGAATCCATGGTTAATTCGTTTTGTTTATTTTTTTTTTTAATGAACGCAATTTTCTCTGTGTAAACTGTAAACGATAATGAGAAAAAAAACAATAAAATAAAAACCAAAAAAAGGGAAAGATGGCGTAAGTATCCATTGGATTAGGTAATAAAAGAAAAAGAACAATAAATAAATTTAAAAAAATGCAAAGAAAATGGAATAAGTAACTGTTATAATAGCTGTGTGCCAATCTACTTTTTTTAAGTAACTACGATCGCAAACCGGTGTTTTCTCGTAATTTTCAACTGTGAACGGTCAAGTCCGGTGTAAATGGGTGGTGGTGGAAGGAGGAATCTAATATAGAGAGAAGAGTTTACTACTTCCATGGATCCTAAGTGATTTTTGTCGTGAACTCTCACCAGGTGAAATATAGGAATCTACGATCAGCGATGGAAAAGCTATTATACCTATAACACACCTCAGATATTGTGCTGCAGCCTGTGTGTAATAGATTTGCATGTAATGTCTCGATTTTTAATCCTATTAAGGTCAAACACAGACGAGAAAAAATGAGTTCATTTTATTTATATATGTATATATATATATATATATATAAGAAAAAAGAAGAAGATAGATAGATAGATAGATAGATAGAAGATAGATAGATAGATATAAGAAGATAGAAGAGAAGATAGAAGAAGATAGATAGATAGATAAACAGAAGATAGATAGAATAGATAGAAGAAGATAGAAGACAGATAGAAGAAGATAGAAGATAGATAGAATAGAAGAATAGATTGATAGAAGATAGATAGAATAGATAGAAGATAGAAGAAAAGATAGAGAAGATATATATACATATATATATCCTTTGTGTGTGCTGTATTTAGCCTGGATATTTAGCTTCTTGATCTGTTTTAAATCTAGGTTAGTGTTTGTGAACTCAAGGAAAGCTGACATTCGCCGGTAGTCGAATGGAAAATAATAAGACAAGCTACCATGTGTAGGGACCTAGACGCCCCATGTAGATTATGCCTTCATGAAAAATTTGCTATCCTGTACTTTAAAGAACCCCAACATCTATTAAACTGTAGAAGAGAAATAGCAAACAACTGTGTTCACAAGATAAAATTTACTCTAGGATATCGATACAAAATAGTTTTAAAACTAACAAAACCAATAGAAAATAAACAAATAGATAAATTAAATAAACATAAATATACGTAAACGATCACACATATATGTATGTATATATATGTATATATATATGCACATATATGTGTGTACACATATATATATATTTATATATAAATTAACATTAATAAAAAAAAAAAAAAACACCAACCTAGATTTAAAACGGATCAAGAAGCTACATATTCAGGCTAAATAGAGCACACACAAAGGAACAGGTCAACCAGAGGTCAAATAGGCCTTTGTCCGATAAATGCATGCTCATTGGCTGATAGGAAGGGCGCGGTGGATACTAGAAAGCTAATTGGCTTACTAAAATTTCAATAGAAGATGCGCATATAAAAACGACAAACAACCATAGAATTTGCGCATAAGCCTGAAGAATCCTAGAGTGGATGAAACGCCGAATATTCAGTGTAGCTTAATCGCCATATACATTTTATAACTTACTAACTAGCTCTACCTACATATTGAGCACTTTTGAAGTAAATACTTAAAGTTTACGCATAAGTCTATACTTTCGTATATTAATTTTATGTGAGTAAATTAAGTAGTTATATATATATATATATACATTCCTATAGATATACATGTATTCATATATATATACATATTCATATATATATATATATTCATATATATGTATGTATATATATTTATATTTATATATTCATTTATATATATATATATGACAATATATATAATTTAATATATATATATATATATATATATATATATATATATACACACACACACATTCATATATATAGATATGTATTTTTATACATTCATATATATATATATATATTCATATATACGAGGTGACCCAAAAGAAATTGACAGATTTTAAATTTGATTAACTTCCTCAATATTTAAGTTACCAATTTTCATATGTAGGTAGATGTGTCTCTCCGTGATTTTTGGAGATATAGTAAGATATCATAGTCTTCTTATTATAATTTTATTTACACAACTTAATCTAGGGTATGTTTTTCACAAGGTCTAATTTTAGTTATGAAAAATGATGTTACTCAAATGTCCACCATTTTCATTTTCACACTCTTGTGCTCTCTGCAGGGCATTGTCCAGCACATCACTTAATGTTTCTGGGCTTATGGTCCTAATTTTCTCCTCTATATTGTTTTTAAGGGCATTTCCTGTGGCTGGTTTGTTTGCGTATACCGCTCTTTGAGGTAACCCCAAAGGAAGATATCTGCATATGTGAGATCTGGTGAGCATGGTGGCCAATTTATCTCACAGCCACAGGAAATTATTTGGTTGCCGAATATGCCCTGGAGCAGATTTAATGTCTCTCGTGTCGTATGCGCTGTTGCACCATCCTGATGAAACCACATTGATAGAGAGACCCCAATTAAACTTGATCTCCTTCTTACTAATGTGGATGGATCCTCGGCCACACTCTCTGCTAATCTCTGACGATTCTCATCACTTCTTGCCGTACAGGGTCTACCAGATTTAGGGAGGTCGCATGCAGACTCTTGCTCATGAAATCGAGCCACCATAGCTTTCATTGCATTGGGAGTAGGGGAATTTCTTGAAGTATCGTCAAAATTTTCTTTGAGTTTCTGATATTGACTCATTCAACCGAAAATATGTCTATACGATAAATATCCGCTCCTCGTTAGTGTAACAACTCCTGATGACCTTCGAAGGGTTACTCTAGATGATCTGAAAAAACAAAAGAAAAATATAAAAAAAATAAGAAAGTTACAGAATTTCTTATTAACCATCAGCTTCTTTATAAGAGTTGTTGCCTTAAGAGGTCTCTAGTTAGTAAATACTAGTAGATCGAAACATGCTCAGACTGTGTAGCAACAAATTACTGCTTACGTAAAGACCAATTTAAAATGTATATATATATATATATATATATATATATATATATATATATATATATTTATATATATATATTTTTCTCTATATGCATATTTCTATATATATATATATATATTTCTCTCTCTCTATATATATATTTCTATGTATATATATTTCTCTCTATATATATATTTCTGTATATATATATATATATTTCTGTATATATATATATATATTTCTATATATATATATATATATTTATATATATATTTCTCTCTCTCTATGTATATATAGATTTATATATATATATACATATATATTTTTCTCTCTCTCTCTCTCTATATATATATATATTTATATATATATATTTCTCTCTCTCTCTCTATATATATATACATATATTTCTATATATATATATATATATATATATATATTTCTATATATATATATATATATATATATATATTTCTATAAATATATATTTCTATAAATATATATATATATATATATGTATATATATATATTTCTCTCTATATTTATATTTCTATATATATATAACGGCTATGCTGTTACGACCACCGCCAAACTGGAAGTGACATTTTTTAAAATTAAGGCTACACAATCTAAAGAAGAGGATAACTTTCAAAAATATCGGCGAAAAAAGTGCCCCCCCTCCTGTAAAAAAGTGCTTAGTTGAAGGGGAAGATATTAATGTTTTTAGCCACTTGTTCGATATTTGTCGTATGAAAAGTCGAATTTTAAAACGATACTGATCTTGATAAAATCCGTCGCCTATATTGAAAGTTTTAGGCAGACATGCATACATACATTTATATATTGGTAACTAAAAATTCTCGATCCAAACAGATGAAAAAGCTTGCCCTATCTCTAAATACCCTTTATGTAAAATTTCAAATATTTAGACCAGAGATTTTCTGTGTAATTTGGAAGAGACCGCAGAGGTCAATAGTTTTTAACGTTGACCCCTTTTTTGACGCCTTAACATTTATTGTTTTGGGCTCAAATCAAGTTATTAAGTTAGATCCATGTCCAAGGAACCTATATCTAAAATTTCAAGTGTTTAGACCCAAAATTGTCGAAGGAGTTTCGTAGAGTTCTGAAATGTCAGATCGTTGAACATTGACCCCTTAATCGCCAAATTTCTGGCCCAAAACGGATCACATCAATTTTCTCAAATCTCAGTACTCTGTATATCAAATTTCGAGTCCGTAGACTTAAAATTAACAGAGTTATTGCGTAGGGAAATCTACACACACAGACACTTTAACTTTTATATATATATATATATATATATATATATATATATATATATATATATATATATATATATACTAGCATGAGTGCCCAAATTTACCCGGATATTTGGAGATGTACGTTGAGCAAAAAAAAAAAAAGTGGTCAATTTTTTTTTTACTTTGGCCCCTATTACGACCCCTTAAAATTTATTGCTTTGGGCTCAAATTAAGTTATTAAGTTCGATCCATGTCTAATGAACCTATATCTAAAATTTTAAGTGTTTAGACCGAATTTCGAGTCTGTAGACTTAAAATTGACAGAGTTATTGCATAGGGAAATATACAGACACAGATACACACACAGACAGACACTTTCACTTATATATATATATATATATATATATATATGTATATATATGCATATATATATATGTATATATATGCATATATATATATGTATATATATATATGTATATATATATATATACATTCCTATATATATATATATATATATATATATATATATATATATATATATACATTCCTTTATATAAATAAATATACATATAATATAAAGCTAAATGTCTGTGTGCATGTGTGTGTGTGTGTGTGTATTGTGATAAGTGTTTCAGTGTGAACAGGTATGGTATAATAAATTATGGGGTTTATCTATTTTATTTTTACTTTCATCATATTTTGCTTTGGTTTTGATACCCCCAAATTCGAAGCTATCTCTTTACAACCCTTCCTTTTCATAACCTATCATACTTAAATAAATCAGAGTCCATTTTATGTAGGCTGTTTTTGAACCTAGTCAACGACGGGTACTTTTGCTAGTATATATATATATATATATATATATATATATATATATATATATATATATATATATATATATATATATATATATATATACATTCCTATATATATATATATATATATATACATTCCTATATACATATATATATATATATATATATATATATGTACATTCCTATATATACAAGAATAAAAAAGCATTAGAAATGCAAAAGGATATAGGGATGGTATGCCAAAAAGTATACAAACAAGATAGCTATGAATGGCTAGGCACTTGGAAATAGAATTGCATCCAAAGTATAGCCCTATAGCTTTTCTCCAATCTTCATTCCGTGCCATCATCACGGTTGTAAAAAGCTATAGGGCTATACTTTGAATGCAATTCTATTTCCATGTGCCTAGCCATTCATAGCTATCTTGTTTGTATACTTTTTGGCATACCATACCTATATCCTTTTGCATTTCCAATGCTTTTTTATTCTTGTTAATTAGTATTTTTACTTACAGTCTTATTTTTAAACTTACATTCATGATAGTATTGTCTTTTTTAGGAGGCGGCTCATTGCCGCCTCCATTAGTAGCAGGTCGCTTCCTGCTGGGTTTTAGGTCTTTGGGTTTTGGGCCTTAGGAGTTGCCTCTTGGTCCTCCATCAGTTCTATATTACATAGAGAGTGCTACCGTCTCTCTGATAAAACAGTTAGAGTGTTATAAAGTTCTAAAATGTTCATACCTTCACTATTAAATTTTTCTTGGTTCATTCTTTGGCGTTTTGACAAAGATTTGGCAGTTTTTGATATTTATATTTATAATAGTTTGTGCATGAGGCAGCTTTTTTCCCCTTGGGATCCCTGTTATACCGTGCTTTTGAGTCAGCATGTGAGGCAGCTTTCTTTTTTTCTGGTTCTTTGTTATAAAGAGCACGTGAGGCAGCCTTCTTTTTTTCTGGTTCTTTGTTATAAAGAGCATGTGAGGCAGTTTTTTCCCCCTCGGGATCCCTGTTATACCGTGCTTTTGAGTCAGCACGTGAGACAGCCTTCTTTGCCTCAGGATTTGCATGATACTTAATTTTCATTATTTCAGCATTTTTCTGATAGTATTCTTTTTGCTCAGATAATACCTTGATTTTGTTTTTTTCATAGTCTATATTTCTCTGAGCTTTTTTACTACGTGCTGACTTTGGCATTTTTTATTAAATGTAAACATATAACACTTATGTGTATCTTACTATAATATCACTTATCTTATAGCAAGACAACTCTCGTAGAATTGTGATACTGCCCCGTCACCAATAGTTAAAGTGTGGAATGGTATATACACTAATAGTGTAGTTGTTATCTTTATATGAAGTCCTAATCAGTGACAGTGTGAGGTTACTTGGTTAATTTATTGTAGTTTATTTTAGAAAACTTTTTTATTTTTTTTTATTTTTTTATTAGTATTTTAGAAATAATTTATTGTAGTTTATTTTAGAAAACTTTTTTATTTTTTTTTTTTTTTTTATTAGTAGATTGTGTATAGTAGCCACAATATCTAGTTATTTTTGTGGCTAGGGCTTGGATTTTGATTCTTTTTGGTCAGCTTCCAGTGAGTTCTTAGAAGATGACTTTCTTGCAGTTTCTTTTGCGGTTAATTTAACTTATTTCCTTTGGCGTTTGGTGAGTTCTTAGAAGAACTGGTCTGATCTACTTTTCTTAGCGAGCGCAGAGATTCAGCTGCATTTAACAATGGTTGCTATAGTGTATTTTTGCGCATGCGTGAGAATTTCAAGTTTCCTCCTTATTTTTCAATAGCTTGACAGTAGTCATGTGTCTTTCTGCCAAGAGCGACAGACGTCAGTGTTAGCCGTGATCGTCTAGAGGTTAGGACCCCACGTTGTGGCCGTGCTAACCTAGGTTCGAATCCTGGTCACAGCATTGACATTTTGTACATATTTTACAGTCCAAAATCTGAAGAATTATTTGTTTTTATAACATTGTTTTTTGACGTCGTACTTGCTGATAGGTTACTCTTATAACAATTTTGATCAACTGAGATAAAGATTTTGTGGTTTCATTAACGCTGGTGGGTTACTGTTTAAAGAAAAAACCTTAACATTCACCTCAAATATTCAGCGTCCAAGAAATATAGGCCACTGGCAAACTGGAACGTCTGAAATCCGGTGTATTATTTGGAGCTGTCCCTTTTGTCGGAAATCCGGTGTATTATTTGGAGCTGTCCCTTTTGAGAGAAGTTCCGTGTTCGAAGTGGTCTGTCTACATTGGGTATATAGTGTTTAAAACTTGTTATTACACGTAATCTTATTTAATTATGGAGCAGTAAAGAGCAGTCGATTGATGCTTGAACTGTTGTCAGAGACCGTTTGTACACCGAGATACATCGTCTCAAAAGAAAGAAGAAAGCAGAAGAAGAAAGAAGAACAATTGGCCATTTTTGTACCCTTTTTTTTTTGCTCTCTTTTGACATTTTAACCGACGTTCTGACACTCGCTGGATTCGTAAGACGCTTCTCTGTAAGAATATGTGCTTTTTGAAACTTATAAGTTGATTTTAGTTGAGATTTGGATAGTTTTGTTTTGTAGGCGTATATAGGCGTGTACGGGCCATCCCTATATAGAGAGTGCTACCGCCTCTCTGATATATATATATATATATTTTATTTTTTATTACGGTTTCATTTGTTTGATTACATAGGTTTCGGATGTTGGACCATGTTTACGATCCAATAACCTCGTCGCACCTTACATAAATGGTTGTTTTAGAGGAAATACGAGAAAAAAAGGTGGGGTGAGGCATAATAAGGGGGAGGGAGACGGGTATCAACAATAGTTAATATGACACTTACACAAATCCTCTCTCTCTCTCATCTATTTCATATACCTGGCTAAACAAACAAAAGCAGTAAAAATTTTCAACCTAAATATTTAAATTTCTTCCCCTTCTCTCCTTACACATAGGGATACTCAAAGCACTTAACAGCAAATAAAAATCAAATAGATAAACCGAATCGTAGCCCCCCCCACCTCCCAACCTAAGCGAACACCCAAGAGGTCAAGACATACTTATCAAGAAATCATCTCACTAACGAGACGCCAACAACCTAAACCTTAGAACTTGAAATTTAATGTAACCCCCTCTTCTTACCCCTACATATCTCCCCCCTCCATGTATCCCTATTTCCTTAGCCACACCAGATATGAACTTCCCATACCCCCACAGCCACCTAATGTTCTTGAACTCCAAAACTACAGCACTACCCACCTACCAAGCGCCCCCTGCAACTTTTCTCCCTTTTTCTTTTTTCGCTTTTCTTGCACCCCTCCTCTGACATCATTCACTCTTTCATTCCACCATAAACGAACATTTCTGTAAAGTCTGAGGAGGCTACATGACGGCCAAAAAACGGTCATGTAAACAGAAAAAAACGGTAATAAAAATTAAAACGTATATATATTTATATATACAAGCAAACAGTTAATAAAACATGTTAAAAAACACTTTGAAATGACTTAAAAACATATTTAATCTGAAAAGGAAACACTAGATAAGTAGATAGTCCTTAATCCGTGGAGTTTCGAAGAAATACTTTCCTTCTCATCAGAGGGTAGGAATTAGCAAAATGCAGGATCTTATTTTGCATACAAAAGTATTTGAGGAAATAACAAGTAAGTCAAAGATCTTACTTGATAACAAAAAAAAGTGAAGCAGAGGGAATATGGTGAAGAAAATGAATGGATAGTCTGGTGGAAGATAAATAATCCAGTGACGGTAAAATCCAAATATATAACTTCAAGGAAGTTAATTGAATTAACTTTCTTGAAGTTATATATTTGGATTTTACCCGGATTTTGCTAATTCCTACCCTCTTATGAGAAGGAAAGTATTTCTTCGAAACTCCGCGGATTAAGGACTATCCACTTATCTAGTGTTTCCATTTCAGATTAAATATGTTTTTAACTCATTTCAAAGTGTTTTTTAACATGTTTTATTAACTGTTTGCTCGTATTATAAGCTCTATCTCCTATTTGGTTTTATCGAGCTTTTACATCTGGCTGAGATAACTTTATAAATATTAATTCTTTAATATTTACAATATACTTTAATTTAACCATCTTGGATCATTTTGATAAATTTAATTGTAATTTTTATTTTATATTTATATATATATATATATATATATATATATATATATATATATATATATATATATGTGAATATATATATATGTATTTATATATATATGTGAATATATATATGTATATGAATATATATATATATATATATATATATATATTCATGTATATATATGTGAATATATATATATATGTATATATATATATGAATATAATTTAAAGGAGATTAGAACAATAGTCTAAAGAGCTGTGTATTTTAATGTAACAGTGAAATTACTAGTTTAATTAAAATACAGGAAATAGAAAGTGCTCGTTGTAATTTAGATATATAATAAGCTCGATAGTTAAATGTCCTAGAGCTAATTCAATATTAAGTAATGTGATTGATAATTTAAAATTTAAAAATCAAATTATAATTAAATTAAAAATCCGTTTCATAAGAAGGAACAATAACAAAATCAATTTGATTACCTAACTTACTGTATTAATGCTATTTTTGTTAAGCAAGAAAAAAAAAAGGTAAATATCCAGACACGCTACTACAGAACACCGACCACTCTAATTTGTTTGTTTTTTTTTATAGGTAATTGAGGTCGCTGATAACGAATCTGATAGTCAAACTTGGGGCAAATTTACCGTTTGCATGGTATTTACCCCTGAACCCACGAACTTCTTTCCACCATTTTGCAGCTTCCGTTTATGCTACGTGCATGCACGCTGTAGCATAAACGACGGCTTCACCAACCAAACTACGTTGGGGTGAGGGGATTTTTTTTTTCCCAGGACATAGAATTTTCTAATTTTCAAAAATACATTATAGCGCTTTTTGGGTGGAAAATTTAAAATTAGCTGAAAAAGAAATAAAATAAGAAAAGGAAAGCACACCAAGTTGGAGTAGGGCTGGGGGGGTAATTTATCTGTTTTTTTTTTTTTTTACCTGGAACATCGAATTTTCAAATTTTCCGTAAGTAACGCACCGACATTTACCAATTAGAACACCATTTAACATTTTCCGAAGATTTTACTTTGTACATTGGGGGCGCGAGCGGGGGGGGGGGGAAGTGGATGTGATGTTGGCGCACGCGCGCCCCAACATCACATCCCCCCCCAAACAAATTAGAGTGGTCGGTGTTCTGTAGTAGCGTATCTGGATATTTACCAAAAAAAAAATATATTTAGGTTTGGCTATAAATTCCTAAACTCATTTCACCTTAAATAATTTAGGTGACTGAAATAGGAATCTAATTGAATCTTTAATTTCCTGAATAGTATCCGATAATTCATTTTTCTTCGAGTTATATCGGATACATTAATACGGACTTTAGGGGCTTTTTTCGTAATGTTACTGTAAAAATTATTTTTTATTGTTACAAATTACGATGCTTTAAAAAAAGCAAAAATAAATTCTTGCGTTTTTTATTTACTACTGAAAACCATAACTTTAGTAAACGTATTTTTTGTTTAAACAAAATAAAACATTTTCACCAAGAGTTAAGTAAAAATAATTAGTTCATTATATTCTGCGATCATTATTTGAAAAATACTGCAATTTTCATTAAAATTCGTTAATTTCCTGATTTTTGGTGAATTTTTAAGTAAAGGGAGGAGTCAAAATGTGTATACACTTTGAGCGTCGGCATTCATTTTTCGACCACGTGTGGTTAATTTAAATTAAAGTTCAATCACATGGTTACATTATCAATAAACCCATTGAAAATTTACCGATATTGTAAACACATTCTGTTTACATTAAGCCTGTGGTGTTTTTTTTAGTGATGCAATGTTGTCAAATGAGATTTAAAAAAAAACCCGCGAGATCAGGAGAAAGAAATGTCCAGAAAATCGCTAGCCAGTTTGGCAGAAAAGTAACTTATCTTGCCTTTGATAACATTTATTTGTTATATATTTGTTTTTTGACAACTTTTTCGAATCTTTGTGTACAGTAATACAAACCCGTGTACAGTAATACAAACCCCTTCGGGGAGATTGGAATGCCCCCCCCCTAAAATGTACTTGGAAAAATCGATTTTATAGTGAGATTTAAGAATGGTTAGTCGAAAAAAAGGTGAAAAACAAAACAAATAATCAATAAATAATTGTTACTAAAGGCAATAAATGCTACTTTTTTTTACTTACATGAATGAGTTTATTTTATGTTTTAAAGTATTTTCAAGCAATCTAATGCCGGTGTCTGGGTGCCACATACCTCCAGATTTTCTAGAATTTCCCCCTAGATTGTAACCGAAATCTCCAGATCTAGCAGGAAAACCGCTAAATTGTAACACTGGTCACGTGACAGGAAGCGGTAATAAATAATTGTCCCTAAATAAAAAAAATGGCCTCTCGGTAAAAAGAAATCCACCTATTTATCATAGAAAAATTAAGTATAATGTTATAATTAAAAAGGAATATATAAAAACACACATGGATATAGTAAACATATTATACCAAAACGTGGAAGCCATCCGTCCAGTGGTTTTTTAGACAATTAACTCCGAACGAACCAACATTTACATTTTTATATATATAGAAGATATATGTAGGTATATTCATATATATATATATTTTCATATATATATATATATATATTTTCATATATATATTTATATATTTTCATATATATATATATATATATATTGATATATATATATATATTGATATATATATATATATTTTCATATATATATGTATGTATATATATATATATATATAGTCATATAACTACTTAATTTACTATATATATATATATATATATATATATATATATATATATATATATAGTCATATAACTACTTAATTTACTCACATAAAATTAATATACGAAAGTATAAATTTGTGCGTAAACTTTAAGTATTTACTTCAAAAGTGCTCAATACTTAGGTAGAACTTAGTAAGTTAGTAAGTTATAAAATATATATGGCGATTGATGAAACGCGGAATATTCAGTGTAGCTTAATCGCCGTATATATTTTATAACTTACTATAGTCACACACACACATATATATTTATATATGTATATATATATATACATATATATACACATATATATATATAATCATATATATTTATATATACTTATATATATTTATATATATATATGTATAGTCATATATATACATATATATATTCATATATATATATATATTCATATATATAGTCATATATATAGTTATATATATTCATATATATATATTTATATATATATATATTCATATATATATAATCATACATATATATATATATTTATACATACTTATATATATTTATATATATATATTCATATATATATAGTCATATATATATATTTATATATACTTATATATATTTATATATATATATTCATATAGTTATACATATTCATATATATATATATTCATATACATATGAATATATATATATTCAAATATATATATTCATATATATATATATATATGAATATAAATATATGTATATATTCATATATATATAAATATTCATATATATTCATATATATATTCATATATATATATATTCATATATATAAATATATATATGCATATATATATATATATATATTCATATATATATATATATTCATATATATAAATATATATATGCATATATATATATATATTCATATATATATATATATTCATATATATATATATATATATATATATATATATATATATTCATATATATATATGTGTGTGTGTGTGTGTGTGTGTGTGTGTGTGTGTGTGCGTGTTTAGTTCACTCACACTGCAAGAAATTCGATACCAGGGTTGGAAAGTGAGATTGTGAATTCTGCGCCTCACCTGACGGGGAGCACTCTGACCTGCAAAAAGTGTCAGGTAAGCCCCGTCGACATTCTCTGGTGAGGGCGCCATAGGTGATTAGAACTAAACTTTTCTCTTCTAAAAGAGAGATGGCAAAACTTAGGAGGATTGACCTCCTAGAACTGCACAGAACTTAACTGTCGCTGCAAAATCAACAGGGACAGGATCATACAGGAATGGTATAATATTTGTTGATTTTGAGGATAAAAATCTTTAGCCGGAATAAATTATACATACATATATATATATATATATATATATATATATATATATATATATATATATATATATATATATATATATATATATAGTCAAGGAGAATATCTGTCTGTGTGCACTGCATCTTCCTAAAAACGAAGACCTACTATAAATAGCTATATTCACATGTACGGGTTGAATGTGAACATGATCAAATTGGAATCAAATTGAAGATAACAGAAACAGATTTATATTTATCCAAAATAACTATCACTTTATCTGTGTAACGCCAACGGTAATGTCATCAGTAAAAAGAACAATTGCAAATGAATTCAAATAAATATAAGTGCTCATTTTGTTATATACCAACTCAGCGTTTCTATTTTTTGTTTGTTTGTTTTTTGTTTCGCATGGATTCTTTTTATTTAACTGTTTTTTTTTACTCGTTTTTGTTTTTAGAAAAAATAGGATTTTGAAATTTAAATTTAGTTATCATTAAATTATTAATTGAACATAATTCAAATAAAACTATAACGATTTCTCTCGTCGTTGCTTTAGTATTTACTCTATTTATACAATAATGAGAGTGAAATAGCTTCACAATCAGAATTTGCTACATTTTTTCAACCAGTTTAAACTGGTTGAAAAAATGATTTTAAATTACTTCCAACTTTCTTGTAAATTTCAAAGAGTACAAAGTAATTCATTCTTTCTTTCAATTATTAAAATGGCTGACTTGCTAAGAATAAATGAAAAGGCGTCGTGGTGGATTTAATTTTATAATTAAATTTTAATTTTTAAAAAGGACTTTTTAAAAGTTCGATATATTACTTCACATTATCACATTTTTATTTCAGTAAATAATCGATTAATAATAAATTAAAATATGAATGTAAGTCGCACACATTCACAGACACGCAGAATCGGGCAATATATTTTTTTAAGATAATGATTCATATTTACCATTACTTACTTTTCCTCACACACAAATATCTTCAATAATTATCGATAATCGAAATAATCTGATGAAAGAATGGCCAAGCAATTTTTCCCAAAGTTAACACCTTACATCACAAATGCATTAGACGTATCAGAATTTTGGGGGAATTTTTGACACTCCTAACACAAAACTGCTAATAAAATATAAAAAAAAACCTCGTAATTTCTCTTTTAAAAGTGGGTTTATTTTCTTTATGGAATATACTTCCAAAATAAACTATTAAAGTTGTTTGAAAAGTAATAGAAGTATTATTTTTTATTTTTAAAAAAACAGTGTTTACAAAATGTCTGCGCGCGTTCATGCAGTAGTTTTTACGTAATGAATGAAATCGATTGAATTTTACGAGTTAATTGTTTTTCAATTTTTAAACTTTAAAAATCTATCAAAATTTTTCTATGGGTTAAGTTTTAACGATATTTTCAGGGTCAATGTGAAATTTTATGCTCTTTCCAATAAACCGAATGTAATATTTTAGACAAACGTTTTTTTAACCCCCCCCCATTTTGTAATGTCTATTAAAATTTAAATAATTAATTTACGCACTAAAGTTTTATATCACAAATTGAAGATAAAAGATCAATAAATAAAATATTCTAATTTAAACAAAAAAAAGAAGTGTTTTGTGGATATTTACCAGTGAAGTTCAAAGTGTAAAACCTTTTTTTTAAAACCACGTTATTTTTTCTTTTTTAAGTGAAAGCTCATGTTATGCTTACAAAGTCAAGTAAATATCGGATGCTGACGACAATTTTTTTATTTCATTCAATGTTTTCTTTTTTTAGATATTAAAAAAATCACTCGATAAAGTAGAAATAAAATATATTAATCAAAAACTCATGTATTTTATTATATTAATGAGAAGTACTTTTATAGTTCAACAGATTATATGTATTAATGATATATATATTAATGAGAATTATTTATTTTATACTTCAACTGATTATATATATTAATGAGAAGTATTTTTTGTTTGTTGACCCCCCCCCCCAACAAAAGGAGGGTGGACTTTTAAATTTACTCTTGTCCGTTCGCACTTTTCTCAATAACTACGCCTTGGAATTTTTTGAAATGTTGCACAAAAATTAAACATGATATGAGTAAAAAAAGTAACAGAACGGACTTTCAAGGTAAACTCCGGATGCCCCACCCCCACACAGGGTAGCCTTTCAGGTTAAATTGGTTAAAATAGACGCTTTTGTGCTTATCAAAAAAAAATTGATGCCTTGGATTTTTATGAAACTTTCTAAAAAGTTGTAACTGACTGATTTCTATATAATTTTGTTTGTCTATACTTCACAAAAACTCTTGGGTGTGCCCCAGGGGCTCTTTTAGGGTTAATAAAAACATTCCTTTTTGGTACTATTTTACCATATTTGTTCTAAATTTTCAGTGTATGTCTATTTATCAGTTTTGCATGGTGCTGAACTCAAATTTAAATATGTAAAGACCTTGGGGACCTTTGGGCCTAAATGGGGGGGGGGGGCAATGATGAACTTAGTCATTTCTTTTTTTTCATGGTGCAGAACTCAAAAACTGCACCGTTTGTCCATTTTCACCAGCATTAGACGTCCCCTGGAGAGTTTTGTGGCTAAATGAGAGAGGGGGTGGTTAAATGCTGAACTTAGTCAATTTTTGTATTCCTCATTAATTGTGCACTCAGGGGGGACCATGTATGCTTCATTTGTTTCTTTATAGTTCAACAGATTATATATATTAATGAGAAGTGTTTTTTATAGTTCAACAGATTATATTTATTAATGAGAAGTGTTTTTTATAGTTCAACAGATTATATATATTAATGAGAAGTGTTTTTTATAGTTCAACAGATTATATATATTAATGAGAAGTGTTTTTTATAGTTCAACAGATTATATATATTAATGAGAAGTGTTTTTTATAGTTCAACAGATTATATATATTAATGAGAAGTGTTTTTTATAGTTCAACAGATTATATATATTAATGAGAAGTGTTTTTTATAGTTCAACAGATTATATTTATTAATGAAAAGTGTTTTTTATAGTTCAACAGATTATATATATTAATGAAAAGTGTTTTTTATAGTTCAACAGATTATATATATTAATGAGAAGTGTTTTTTTATAGTTTAACAGATTATATTTTTTAATGAGAAGTGTTTCTTTATAGTTCAACAGATTATATATATTAATGAGAAGTGTTTTTTATAGTTAACAGATATTTATTAATGAGAAGTGTTTTTTATAGTTCAACAGATAATATATATTAATGAGAAGTGTTTTTTATAGTTCAACAGATTATATATATTAATGAGAAGTGTTTTTTATAGTTCAACAGATTATATATATTAATGAGAAGTGTTTTTTATAGTTCAACAGATTATATATATTAATGAGAAGTGTTTTTTATAGTTCAACAGATTATATTTATTAATGAGAAGTGTTTTTTATAGTTCAACAGATTATATATATTAATGAGAAGTGTTTTTTATCATTACACAGATTATATATATTAATGAAAAGTGTTTTTTATAGTTCAACAGATTATATATATTACTGAGAAGTATTTTTATATAATTCAACAGATTATATATATTAATGAGAAGTGTTTTTTTATAGTTCAACAGATTATATATATTAATGTGATGTGTTTTTTATAGTTCAAAAAATTATATATATTAACGAGAAGTGTTTTTTATAGTTCAACAGATTATATTTATTAATGAGAAGTGTTTTTTATAGTTCAACAGATTATATATATTAATGAGGAGTATTTTTTATAGTTCAACAGATTATATATATTAATGAGAATGTTTTTTATAAAATAAGAGATTATATATATTAATGAGAAGTATTTTTTATAATTCAACAGATTATATATATTAATAAAAAGTGTTTTTTATAGTTCAACAGATTATATATATTAATGAGAAGTATTTTTTATAATTCAACAGATTATATATATTAATGAGAAGTGTTTTTTTATAGTTCAACAGATTATATATATTAATGAAAAGTGTTTTTTATAATTTAACAGATTATATATATATAGGAGAAGTGTTTTTTATAGTTCAACATATTATATATATTACTGAGAAGTGTTTTTTTTATAGTTCAACAGATTATATATATATTAATGAGAAGTGTTTTTTATAGTTAAACAGATTATATATATTAATGAGAAGTGTTTTTTTATAGTTCAACAGATTATATATATTAATGAGAAGTGTTTTTTATAGTTCAACAGATTATATTTATTAATGAGAAGTGTTGTTTTATAGTTCAACAGATTATATATATTAATGAGAAGTGTTTTTTATAGTTCAACAGATTATATATATTAATGAGAATGTTTTTTATAAAATAAGAGATTATATATCTTAACGAGAAGTATTTTTTTATATAATTCAACAGATTATATATATTAATGAGAAGTATTTTTTATAATTTAACAGATTATATATATTAATGTGATGTGTTTTTTATAGTTCAACAAATTATATATATTTACGAGAAGTGTTTTTATAGTTCAACAGATTATATATATTAATGAGAAGTATTTTTTATAATTCAACAGATTATATATATTAATGAGAATGTTTTTTATAAAATAAGAGATTATATATATTAATGAGAAGTATTTTTTATAATTCAACAGATTATATATATTAATGAAAAGTGTTTTTTATAGTTCAACAGATTATATATATTAATGAGAAGTATTTTTTATAATTCAACAGATTATATATATTAATGAGAAGTGTTTTTTTATAGTTCAACAGATTATATATATTAATGAGAAGTATTTTTTATAGTTCAACAGATTATATATATATGTTACTGAGAAGTATTTTCATATAATTCAACAGATTATATATATATATTAATGAGAAGTATTTTTTATAATTAACAGATTATATATATGTTAATGAGGAATATTTTTTTATAATTCGACAGATTATATATATGTTAATGAGGAGTATTTTTTCCTAATTCAACAGATTATATATATCTTAACGAGAAGTATTTTTTTATATAATCTAACAGATTATGTATATGTTAATGAGGAGTATTTTTATAATTTAACAGATTATATATATGTTAATGAGAATTATTTTTTATACTTCAACAGATTATATATATTAATGAGAAGTGTTTTTCATAGTTCAACAGATTATATATATTAATGAGAAGTGTTTTTTATAGTTAACAGATTATATATATTAATGAGAAGTGTTTTTTATAGTTCAACAGATTATATATATTAATGAGAAGTGTTTTTTATAGTTCAACAGATTATATATATTAATGAGAAGTGTTTCTTTATAATTCAACAGATTATATATATATGTTAATGAGAAGCATTTTTAATATAATTCAGCAGATTATATATATATTAATGAGAAGTATTTTTTATAATTAACAGATTATATATACGTTAATGAGGAGTATTATTTTATAATCCAACAGATTATATATATGTTAATAAGGAGTATTTTTTTATAATTCAACAGATTATATATATGTTAATAAGGAGTATTTTTATATAATTCAACAGATTATATATATTAATGAGAAGTATTTTTTATAATTCAACAGATTATATATATCTTAACGAGAAGTATTGTCTTATATAATTCAACAGATTATATATATATTAATGAGAAGTATTTTTTATAATTAACAGATTATATATACGTTAATGAGGAGTATTTTTTTTCTATAATCCAACAGATTATATATATGTTAATAAGGAGTATTTTTTCTAATTCAACAGATTATATATATCTTAACGAGAAGTATTGTTTTATATAATTCAACAGATTATATATATATTAATGAGAAGTATTTTTTTATAATTCAACAGATTATATATATTAATGAGAAGTATTTTTTTTATAATTCAACAGATTATATATATATTACTGAGAAGTATTTCTTTTATAATTCAACAGATTATATATATTAATGAGAAGTATTTTTTTATTATTCAACAGATTATATATATTAATGAGAAGTATTTTTTTTATAATTCAACAGATTATATATATTAATGAGAAGTATTTTTTTTATAATTCAACAGATTATATATATATTACTGAGAAGTATTTCTTTTATAATTCAACAGATTATATATATATTAATGAGAAGTATTTTTTTATGATTCAACAGATTATATATATTAATGAGAAGTATTTTTTTATAATTCAACACATGATATGTATCTTAACGAGAAATATTTTTTATATAATTCAACAGATTATATATAATAATGAGAAGTATTTTTTTACGATTCAATAGATTATATATATGAATGAGAATTATTTTTCATATAATTCAACAGATTATAATATATTAATGAGAAGTAATTTTATAATTCAACAGATTTTATATATGTTAATTGGAAGTATTTTTTTATAATTCAGCAGATTATATATATCTTAGCGAGAAGTAATTTTTATATAATTCAACAGATATATATATTAATGTGAAGTGTTTTTTCATAATTCCAAAGATTATATATATTAATGAGAACTATTTTTTATAATTAAACCGATTATATATATATTAATCAGAAATATTCTTTATAGTTCAACAGATTATATATATTAACGAAAATTATTGTTTTTGTCATTCAACAGATTATATATATAACGAGAAGTATTTTTTAGAATTAAACAGATTATATATGAGAAGTTTTTTTGTTTTTTTTACATAGGCATCACCACTTATCAAGAGAGGCCACTCGATGGAAAGGATTAAAGAGTGTACAGTAGAAATTGGACAATATAGTAATCGTTAATAATGGAGATTCTGTAAATTTGTTTACATATATGAAAAACTAATCAAAGACTTGAAGACAATTATATTGTAGTCAGTTTGAAAGCAGAAAAACGGAAAACAATTCCATAGACGTGCAGTTCTAAGAATGAAGCTTTGCTCATGGAACATACGCTTATGTTTAGACACAGATAAAGAGTGGGGGAACGTAGTAATCGTGTTTTCTGCTAGAAGGGTGTTTCTTGTAAACGTTTGGCGAGGGGGGCAGTTATAGTTCAACAGATTATATATATTAATGAGAAGTATTTTTATTGTTCCACGGATTATGTATATTAAGGAGAAGTATATTTATATAATTCAACAGATTATATATATTAAGGAGAAGTATTTTTTATAATTCAACAGATTATATATATTAACGAGAAGTATTTTTTATAATTCAATAGATTATATATATTAAGGAGAAGTATTTTTTAATAATTCAATAGATTATATATATTAATGAGAAGTATTTTTTATATAATTCAATAGATTATATATATTAATGAGAAGTATTGTTTTATAATTCAATAGATTATATATATTAATGAGAAGTATTTTTTAATAATTCAATAGATTATATATATTAATGAGAAGTATTGTTTTATAATTCAATAGATTATATATATTAAGGAGAAGTATTTTTTATAATTCAATAGATTATATATATTAATGAGAAGTATTTTTTATAATTCAATAGATTATATATATTAAGGAGAATTATTTTTTTATAATTCAATAGATTATATATATTAATGAGAAGTATTTTTGATATAATTCAATAGATTATATATATTAATGAGAAGTATTTTTGATATAATTCAATAGATTATATATATTAATGAGAAGTATTTTTGATATAATTCAATAGATTATATATATTAATGAGAAGTATTTTTTAATAATTCAATAGATTATATATATTAATGAGAAGTATTTTTTAATAATTCAATAGATTATATATATTAATGAGAAGTATTTTTTTATAATTCAATAGATTATATATATTAAGGAGAAGTATTTTTTATAATTCAATAGATTATATATATTAAGGAGAAGTATTTTTGATATAATTCAATAGATAATATATATAAAGGAGAAGTATTTTTTATAATTCAATAGATTATATATATTAATGAGAAGTATTTTTTATAATTCAATAGATTATATATATTAAGGAGAAGTATTTTTGATATAATTCAATAGATTATATATATTAAGGAGAAGTATTTTTTATAATTCAATAGATTATATATATTAATGAGAAGTATTGTTTTATAATTCAATAGATTATATATATTAAGGAGAAGTATTTTTTATAATTCAATAGATTATATATATTAATGAGAAGTATTTTTTATAATTCAATAGATTACATATATTAATGAGAAGTATTTTTGATATAATTCAATAGATTATATATATTAATGAGAAGTATTTTTGATATAATTCAATAGATTATATATATTAATGAGAAGTATTTTTGATATAATTCAATAGATTATATATATTAATGAGAAGTATTTTTGATATAATTCAATAGATTATATATATTAATGAGAAGTATTTTTGATATAATTCAATAGATTATATATATTAATGAGAAGTATTTTTTAATAATTCAATAGATTATATATATTAATGAGAAGTATTTTTGATATAATTCAATAGATTATATATATTACTGAGAAGTATTTTTGATATAATTCAATAGATTATATATATTAATGAGAAGTATTTTTTAATAATTCAATAGATTATATATATTAATGAGAAGTATTTTTGATATAATTCAATAGATTATATATATTAATGAGAAGTATTTTTGATATAATTCAATAGATTATATATATTAATGAGAAGTATTTTTTTATAATTCAATAGATTATATATATTAATGAGAAGTATTTTTGATATAATTCAATAGATTATATATATTAATGAGAAGTATTTTTTAATAATTCAATAGATTATATATATTAATGAGAAGTATTTTTGATATAATTCAATAGATTATATATATTAATGAGAAGTATTTTTTTATAATTCAATAGATTATATATATTAATGAGAAGTATTTTTGATATAATTCAATAGATTATATATATTAATGAGAAGTATTTTTTAATAATTCAATAGATTATATATATTAATGAGAAGTATTTTTGATATAATTCAATAGATTATATATATTAATGAGAAGTATTTTTGATATAATTCAATAGATTATATATATTAATGAGAAGTATTTTTTTATAATTCAATAGATTATATATATTACTGAGAAGTATTTTTTTATAATTCAATAGATTATATATATTAATGAGAAGTATTTTTGATATAATTCAATAGATTATATATATTAATGAGAAGTATTTTTGATATAATTCAATAGATTATATATATTAATGAGAAGTATTTTTTATATAATTCAATAGATTATATATATTAATGAGAAGTATTTTTTAATAATTCAATAGATTATATATATTAATGAGAAGTATTTTTGATATAATTCAATAGATTATATATATTAATGAGAAGTATTTTTTAATAATTCAATAGATTATATATATTAATGAGAAGTATTTTTGATATAATTCAATAGATTATATATATTAATGAGAAGTATTTTTGATATAATTCAATAGATTATATATATTAATGAGAAGTATTTTTGATATAATTCAATAGATTATATATATTAATGAGAAGTATTTTTTAATAATTCAATAGATTATATATATTAATGAGAAGTATTTTTTAATAATTCAATAGATTATATATATTAATGAGAAGTATTTTTTTATAATTCAATAGATTATATATATTAAGGAGAAGTATTTTTTATAATTCAATAGATTATATATATTAAGGAGAAGTATTTTTGATATAATTCAATAGATAATATATATAAAGGAGAAGTATTTTTTATAATTCAATAGATTATATATATTAATGAGAAGTATTTTTTATAATTCAATAGATTATATATATTAAGGAGAAGTATTTTTGATATAATTCAATAGATTATATATATTAAGGAGAAGTATTTTTTATAATTCAATAGATTATATATATTAATGAGAAGTATTGTTTTATAATTCAATAGATTATATATATTAAGGAGAAGTATTTTTTATAATTCAATAGATTATATATATTAATGAGAAGTATTTTTTATAATTCAATAGATTACATATATTAATGAGAAGTATTTTTGATATAATTCAATAGATTATATATATTAATGAGAAGTATTTTTGATATAATTCAATAGATTATATATATTAATGAGAAGTATTTTTGATATAATTCAATAGATTATATATATTAATGAGAAGTATTTTTGATATAATTCAATAGATTATATATATTAATGAGAAGTATTTTTGATATAATTCAATAGATTATATATATTAATGAGAAGTATTTTTTAATAATTCAATAGATTATATATATTAATGAGAAGTATTTTTGATATAATTCAATAGATTATATATATTACTGAGAAGAATTTTTGATATAATTCAATAGATTATATATATTAATGAGAAGTATTTTTTAATAATTCAATAGATTATATATATTAATGAGAAGTATTTTTGATATAATTCAATAGATTATATATATTAATGAGAAGTATTTTTGATATAATTCAATAGATTATATATATTAATGAGAAGTATTTTTTTATAATTCAATAGATTATATATATTAATGAGAAGTATTTTTGATATAATTCAATAGATTATATATATTAATGAGAAGTATTTTTTAATAATTCAATAGATTATATATATTAATGAGAAGTATTTTTGATATAATTCAATAGATTATATATATTAATGAGAAGTATTTTTTTATAATTCAATAGATTATATATATTAATGAGAAGTATTTTTGATATAATTCAATAGATTATATATATTAATGAGAAGTATTTTTTAATAATTCAATAGATTATATATATTAATGAGAAGTATTTTTGATATAATTCAATAGATTATATATATTAATGAGAAGTATTTTTGATATAATTCAATAGATTATATATATTAATGAGAAGTATTTTTTTATAATTCAATAGATTATATATATTACTGAGAAGTATTTTTTTATAATTCAATAGATTATATATATTAATGAGAAGTATTTTTGATATAATTCAATAGATTATATATATTAATGAGAAGTATTTTTGATATAATTCAATAGATTATATATATTAATGAGAAGTATTTTTTATATAATTCAATAGATTATATATATTAATGAGAAGTATTTTTTAATAATTCAATAGATTATATATATTAATGAGAAGTATTTTTGATATAATTCAATAGATTATATATATTAATGAGAAGTATTTTTTAATAATTCAATAGATTATATATATTAATGAGAAGTATTTTTGATATAATTCAATAGATTATATATATTAAGGAGAAGTATTTTTGATATAATTCAATAGATTATATATATTAAGGAGAAGTATTTTTTATAATTCAATAGATTATATATATTAATGAGAAGTATTTTTTATAATTCAATAGATTATATATATTAAGGAGAAGTATTTTTTATAATTCAATAGATTATATATATTAATGAGAAGTATTGTTTTATAATTCAATAGATTATATATATTAAGGAGAAGTATTTTTTATAATTCAATAGATTATATATATTAATGAGAAGTATTTTTTATAATTCAATAGATTATATATATTAATGAGAAGTATTTTTGATATAATTCAATCGATTATATATATTACTGAGAAGTATTTTTTAATAATTCAATAGATTATATATATTAATGAGAAGTATTTTTTTATAATTCAATAGATTACATATATTAATGAGAAGTATTTTTGATATAATTCAATAGATTATATATATTAATGAGAAGTATTTTTGATATAATTCAATAGATTATATATATTAATGAGCAGTATGTTTGATATAATTCAATAGATTATATATATTAATGAGAAGTATTTTTGATATAATTCAATAGATTATATATATTAATGAGAAGTATTTTTGATATAATTCAATAGATTATATATATTAATGAGAAGTATTTTTTAATAATTCAATAGATTATATATATTAATGAGAAGTATTTTTGATATAATTCAATAGATTATATATATTACTGAGAAGTATTTTTGATATAATTCAATAGATTATATATATTAATGAGAAGTATTTTTTTAATAATTCAATAGATTATATATATTAATGAGAAGTATTTTTGATATAATTCAATAGATTATATATATTAATGAGAAGTATTTTTGATATAATTCAATAGATTATATATATTAATGAGAAGTATTTTTTTATAATTCAATAGATTATATATATTAATGAGAAGTATTTTTGATATAATTCAATAGATTATATATATTAATGAAAAGTATTTTTAAATAATTTAATAGATTATATATATTAATGAGAAGTATTTTTTAATAATTCAATAGATTATATATATTACTGAGAATTATTTTTTTATAATTCAATAGATTATATATATTAATGAGAAGTATTTTTGATATAATTCAATAGATTATATATATTAATGAGACGTATTTTTGATATAATTCAATAGATTATATATATTAATGAGAAGTATTTTTGATATAATTCAATAGATTATATATATTAATGAGAAGTATTTTTTAATAATTCAATAGATTATATATATTAATGAGAAGTATTTTTGATATAATTCAATAGATTATATATATTAATGAGAAGTATTTTTGATATAATTCAATAGATTATATATATTAATGAGAAGTATTTTTTAATAATTCAATAGATTATATATATTAATGAGAAGTATTTTTTATAATTCAATAGATTATATATATTAATGAGAAGTATTTTTTAATAATTCAATAGATTATATATATTAATGAGAAGTATTTTTGATATAATTCAATGGATTATATATATTAATGAGAAGTATTTTTTTATAATTCAATAGATTATATATATTAATGAGAAGTATTTTTTATAATTCAATAGATTATATATATTAATGAGAAGTATTTTTGATATAATTCAATAGATTATATATATTAATGAGAAGTATTTTTTAATAATTCAATAGATTATATATAATAATGAGAAGTATTTTTTAATAATTCAATAGATTATATATATTAATGAGAAGTATTTTTTTATAATTCAATAGATTATATATATTAATGAGAAGTAGTTTTGATATAATTCAATAGATTATATATATTAATGAGAAGTATTTTTGATATAATTCAATAGATTATATATATTAATGAGAAGTATTTTTTAATAATTCAATAGATTATATATATTAATGAGAAGTATTTTTTATAATTCAATAGATTATATATATTAAGGAGAAGTATTTTTTATAATTCAATAGATTATATATATTAATGAGAAGTATTTTTTATAATTCAATAGATTATATATATTAAGGAGAAGTATTTTTGATATAATTCAATAGATTATATATATTAAGGAGAAGTATTTTTTATAATTCAATAGATTATATATATTAAGGAGAAGTATTGTTTTATAATTCAATAGATTATATATATTAAGGAGAAGTATTTTTTATAATTCAATAGATTATATATATTAATGAGAAGTATTTTTTATAATTCAATAGATTATATATATTAATGAGAAGTATTTTTGATATAATTCAATCGATTATATATATTACTGAGAAGTATTTTTTAATAATTCAATAGATTATATATATTAATGAGAAGTATTTTTTTATAATTCAATAGATTACATATATTAATGAGAAGTATTTTTGATATAATTCAATAGATTATATATATTAATGAGAAGTATTTTTGATATAATTCAATAGATTATATATATTAATGAGCAGTATGTTTGATATAATTCAATAGATTATATATATTAATGAGAAGTATTTTTGATATAATTCAATAGATTATATATATTAATGAGAAGTATTTTTGATATAATTCAATAGATTATATATATTAATGAGAAGTATTTTTTAATAATTCAATAGATTATATATATTAATGAGAAGTATTTTTGATATAATTCAATAGATTATATATATTACTGAGAAGTATTTTTGATATAATTCAATAGATTATATATATTAATGAGAAGTATTTTTTTAATAATTCAATAGATTATATATATTAATGAGAAGTATTTTTGATATAATTCAATAGATTATATATATTAATGAGAAGTATTTTTGATATAATTCAATAGATTATATATATTAATGAGAAGTATTTTTTTATAATTCAATAGATTATATATATTAATGAGAAGTATTTTTGATATAATTCAATAGATTATATATATTAATGAAAAGTATTTTTAAATAATTTAATAGATTATATATATTAATGAGAAGTATTTTTTAATAATTCAATAGATTATATATATTACTGAGAATTATTTTTTTATAATTCAATAGATTATATATATTAATGAGAAGTATTTTTGATATAATTCAATAGATTATATATATTAATGAGACGTATTTTTGATATAATTCAATAGATTATATATATTAATGAGAAGTATTTTTGATATAATTCAATAGATTATATATATTAATGAGAAGTATTTTTTAATAATTCAATAGATTATATATATTACTGAGAAGTATTTTTGATATAATTCAATAGATTATATATATTAATGAGAAGTATTTTTGATATAATTCAATAGATTATATATATTAATGAGAAGTATTTTTTAATAATTCAATAGATTATATATATTAATGAGAAGTATTTTTTATAATTCAATAGATTATATATATTAATGAGAAGTATTTTTTAATAATTCAATAGATTATATATATTAATGAGAAGTATTTTTGATATAATTCAATGGATTATATATATTAATGAGAAGTATTTTTTTATAATTCAATAGATTATATATATTAATGAGAAGTATTTTTTATAATTCAATAGATTATATATATTAATGAGAAGTATTTTTGATATAATTCAATAGATTATATATATTAATGAGAAGTATTTTTTAATAATTCAATAGATTATATATAATAATGAGAAGTATTTTTTAATAATTCAATAGATTATATATATTAATGAGAAGTATTTTTTTATAATTCAATAGATTATATATATTAATGAGAAGTAGTTTTGATATAATTCAATAGATTATATATATTAATGAGAAGTATTTTTGATATAATTCAATAGATTATATATATTAATGAGAAGTATTTTTTAATAATTCAATAGATTATATATATTAATGAGAAGTATTTTTTATAATTCAATAGATTATATATATTAATGAGAAGTATTTTTGATATAATTCAATAGATTATATATATTAATGAGAAGTATTTTTTAATAATTCAATAGATTATATATATTAATGAGAAGTATTTTTTAATAATTCAATAGATTATATATGTTACTGAGAAGTATTTTTTTTATAATTCAATAGATTATATATATTAATGAGAAGTATTTCTGATATAATTCAATAGATTATATATATTAATGAGAAGTATTTTTTATAATTCAATAGATTATATATATTAATGAGAAGTATTTTTTAATAATTCAATAGATTATATATATTAATGAGAAGTATTTCTTAATAATTCAATAGATTATATATATTAATGAGAAGTATTCTTTATAATTCAATAGATTATATATATTAATGAGAAGTATTTTTATAATTCAATAGATTATATATATTAATGAGAAGTATTTTTGATATAATTCAATAGATTATATATATTAATGAGAAGTATTTTTTAATAATTCAATAGATTATATATATTAATGAGAAGTATTTTTTATAATTCAATAGATTATATATATTACTGAGAAGTATTTTTTATAATTCAATAGATTACATATATTAATGAGAAGTATTTTTTAATAATTCAATAGATTATATATATTAATGAGAAGTATTTTTTAATAATTCAATAGATTATATATATTACTGAGAAGTATTTTTGATATAATTCAATAGATTATATATATTAATGAGAAGTATTTGTTAATAATTCAATAGATTATATATATTAATGAGAAGTATTTTTTATAATTCAATAGATTATATATATTAATGAGAAGTATTTTTGATATAATTCAATAGATTATATATATTAATGAGAAGAATTTTTTAATAATTCAATAGATTATATATATTACTGAGAAGTATTTTTGATATAATTCAATAGATTATATATATTAATGAGAAGTATTTTTGATATAATTCAATAGATTATATATATTAATGAGAAGTACTTTTTATAATTCAATAGATTATATATATTACTGAGAAGTATTTTTTAATAATACAATAGATTATATATATTAATGAGAAGTATTTTTGATATAATTCAATAGATTATATATATTAATGAGAAGTATTTTTTTATAATTCAATAGATTATATATATTAATGAGAAGTATTTTTTAATAATTCAATAGATTATATATATTAATGAGAAGTATTTTTTATAATTCAATAGATTATATATATTAATGAGAAGTATTTTTTAATAATTCAATAGATTATATATATTAATGAGAAGTATTTTTTAATAATTCAATAGATTATATATATTAATGAGAAGTATTTTTTAATAATTCAATAGATTATATATATTAATGAGAAGTATTTTTTATAATTCAATAGATTATATATATTAATGAGAAGTATTTTTTAATAATTCAATAGATTATATATATTAATGAGAAGTATTTTTTAATAATTCAATAGATTATATATATTAATGAGAAGTATTTTTTAATAATTCAATAGATTATATATATTAATGAGAAGTATTTTTTAATAATTCAATAGATTATATATATTAATGAGAAGTATTTTTTAATAATTCAATAGATTATATATATTAATGAGAAGTATTTTTTATAATTCAATAGATTATATATATTAATGAGAAGTATTTTTGATATAATTCAATAGATTATATATATTAATGAGAAGTATTTTTTAATAATTCAATAGATTATATATATTAATGAGAAGTATTTTTTAATAATTCAATAGATTATATATATTAATGAGAAGTATTTTTTAATAATTCAATAGATTATATATATTAATGAGAAGTATTTTTTAATAATTCAATAGATTATATATATTAAGGAGAAGTATTTTTTATAATTCAACACATTATGTATATTAACGAGAAGTATTTTTTATAGTTCAATGGATTATTTTTTATAATTCAACATTATTTATTTTTATTAGAAATTCAACAGATTATATATATGTTAATAAGGAGTATTTTTTATAACTCAGCACATTAATGCAAAGTAATTTTTTATAACTCAGCATATTAATGCAAAGTAAGTTTTATCGTTCAGCAGATTATATCCATTAATGAGAAGTATTTTTATAATTCAAAAGATGATATATATTAATAAGAAGTATTTTTTAATAGTTCAATATATTTATGAGATTTGTTTTATAGTTTAAACAATTATATATATATAAACGAGAAGAATTTTTTCATAATTCAGCAGATGATATAAATATTATGCGAAATATTTTTTATAGTTTAACAGATTATATATATTAATGAGAAGTATTTTTTTATTGTTCAACAGATTATATATATTAATCAGAATTATTATATTTATAATTCAACAGATTTTATATATATTAATGAGACGTATTTTTTATAGTTCAACAGATTATATATATTAATTTGGAGTATTTTTTATTATTAAGCAGATTATATATATATATTAATGAGAAGAGCTTTTTTAATTCAGCAGATTATATAAATAAATTAGAAGTATTATTTTATAATTCAACACATTATATATATATTAACGAGAAGTATTTTTACATAATTCAACAGATTATATATATATTAATGAGAAGTATTTTTTATATAGTTCAAAAGATTATATTATTCATGAGATGTATTTTTTATAATTCAACAGGTTATATATATGTGTTACTGAGTAGTATTTTGTTATAATTCAGCACATTATATATATTCATCCGAAGTATTTTTTTATCGTTCAGCAGATTATATTCATTAAGGAGAAGTAAGTTTTATAATTCAACAGATTATATATATTAATGAGAAGTGTTTTTTAAAACCAAAAGATTGTATATATTAGCAAGAAGTATTTTGTATAATTCTACCGATTATATATGTTAACAAGAAGTATTTTTTCATAATTCAACAGGGTTTTTCATAATTCAACAGATTTTATATATTAATTAGACAGATTTTATATATCAATTAGACGTATTGTTTTTATAATTAAACAGATTTTATATATTAATGAGACGTATATTTTTATATTCCAACAAGTTATATTTATTAATGAGAAGTATTTTTATAGTTTAACAGATTATATATATTAATGAGAAGTATTTTTTATAGGTCAGCAGTTTATATATATTAATGAGAAGTATTTGTTTAATAATTCAACAGATTATATATAGTAATGAGAATGATTTTATTTATAATGCAACAGATATTATATATATATATATTAATGATAAGTATTTTTTATAGTTCAACAGTTTATATATATATTAATGAGAAGTATTTTTTTTATAATTCAACAGATTATATAAATTAATGTGATTATTTTTTTTAGTTCAGCTGATTATATATATTAATGAGAAGTATTATTTTAATAAGTCAACACAATATATATATTAACAAGAAGTATTTTTCCATAATTCAACAGATATATTAACTAGAAGTATTTTTATATAATTCCACAGATTATATTATTTTTTATATAGTTCAACAGATTATATTATTCATGATAAGTAATATTTTTATAATTAAACAGATTATATATAGTAATGAGAAGAATGTTTTATAGTTCCACTGATTATATATGTTAACGAGAAGTATTTGTTTATAATTCAACAAATTATATATGTTAATGAGAAATATTTTTATAATTCAACAGATTATATATATTAGTGAGAAATATTTTTATAATTCAACAGATTATATATATTAATGAGAAATATGTTTTTATAGTTCAACAGATTATATATATTAACGAGAAGTATTTTTTATTGTTCAATAGATTATATATATTAACGAGAAGTATTTTTTAATAATTCAACAGATTATATATATTAGTGAGAAGTATTTTTATAATTCAACAGATTGTATATATTAACGAGAAGTATTTTTTATAATTCAACAGATTATATATGAGAAGTTTTTTTTTTACATAGGCATACAATTACCAAGGCCCACAGGCCACTCGAGTATAAGGGTTAGAGAGTTTACAGTAGAAATTGGACAATATAGTAATCGTTAGTAATGGAGATTCGGTAAATTTGGTGACTTATATGGAACAGCTCATCAAAAACTTGTTTATATTAGACTTGAAGACAACCATATTGTAGTCAGCTGGAAAGCAGGAAAACGGAAGACAATTCTATATGCATGCAGTTCTAAGAGAGAAGCTTTGCTCATGGAATCTACGTTAGGTTTAGGCACAGATAAAGAATGGGGGAAAGTAGAATTAGTGTTTTCTGCTAGACGGGTGTATCTTGTGAAAGTTTGGCGAAGGGGGACCATAGAATGGAGCTCAGCCGAGCACCTGCCATGAAAATAAAAAGTAGAAGTATGTTTTTATAGTCCAACAGATTATATATATTAATGGGAAGTATTTTATTTATAATTCTACAGATTATATAAAATAATGAGATATATTTTTTTAGTTCAACAGATTATATATATATTAATGGGAAGTATTTTTTATAGTTCAACAGATTATATATATTAATGGGAAGTATTTTATTTATAATTCAACAGATTATATATATATATATATATATATATATATATATATATATATATATATATATATTAATGAGAAGTATTTTTTATAGTTCAACATTATATATATTAATGAGAAGTATTTTCTTATAATTCAAAAGATTATATAAAATAATAAATATATTTTTTAGTTCAACAGATTATATATATTAATGAAAAGTATTTTTTTATAGTTCAATGGATTATATATATTAATGGGAAATATTTTATTTATAATTCAACAGATTATATATATTAATGAGAAGTATTTTTTATAGTTCAACAGATTGTATATATTAACGAGAAATATATTTTTATAATTCAACAGATTATATATATTAACGAGAAGTATTTTTATAGTTCAACAGATTATATATATATCAATGAGAAGTATTGTTTTTATAATTCAACAGATTATATAAAATAATGAGATATATTTGTTTAGTTCATCAGATTATATATGTAATAATGAGAAGAATGTTTTATAATTCAACACATTATATATATTAGCGAGAAGTATTTTTTGATAATTCATATTATAATATAATATAATATATATTAATGAGAAGTGTTTTTTTTATAATTCAACAGATTATATTATTCATTAGAAGTATATTTTTATAATTCAACAGATTATATACAGTACTGAGAAGTATTTTTTAATAGTTCAACAGATTATATATATTAATGAGAAGTATTTTATTTATGATTCAACAGACTATATATATATATATATATATATATATATATATATATATATTAATGAGAAGTATTTTTTATATCATTCAACAGATTATATTATTTTTTTATATAATTCAACAGATTATATTATTCATGAGAAGTATTTTTTATAATTCAACAGATTATATATATTAATGAGAGGTGATTTTATTTATAATATAACAGATTATATATATTAATGAGAGGTAATTTTATTTATAATATAACAGATTATATATATAAATGAAAAGCATCTTTTATAACTCAACAGATTATATATATTAACGAGAAGTATTTTTTTTATAATTCAACAGATTATATATATTGATGAGAAGTATTTTATATAGTTTAACAGATTACATATATAAATGAAAAGTATCTTTTATAACTCAACAGATTACATATATTAACGAGAAGAATTTTTTTTTTCAAAACAAGTATATTGAATTCATCGTTTATTTACAAATTCACGGTAAACATAAAATGTATATTACTTTAGCAATATGTGACGTTAAAATTCTGAAGGAGTGTAATATATTTTCTTCAGATTTTATAAAATAAAATGTGAGGAGGGGCGGGGGCATCATGTATAAAAATAATTTTCCGAATCCTCCCACCCACAAGCAAAGAAAATATGAAATATTGGAAAATGCTAAAACCAATTTATTTTCGGTTTCCATTACTCCATTAGGAGAAATCGTTCTAGTTGGGTAATTGTACTCGTAGAATGTGATATTTATCTTCAGAAACATTTCGCTTCTGTATATTTAATAAGTACTCTACCCCCACACTCGTCTAAAATTTCTGGGCACTATTTATCAATAGATTCTTCCTTGGACTTTTATTTCTAGGAACAAAGTGTAGTATCTTTTCTGATCATACACTTAGTCTATTCTGTCCTCAGTTAACGACATAGAAATCCTTCTAGACTTAAGCAATTTAAAAAAATATTTTGTTACAACCCAGAGTGCTCCCTTTTTTTTTGGGGGGGGGTGTTTCACACATTAAGAACCGACTTTGTATCTAAATTTTCCTGTGTGGAGTGTTGTGTTTGTAAGCTTGAAGGACAACAAAACGCATGTGTATAGGTTGCGCTTAAGATGGTGGCTGCCTTATCCTTTATTATAAAGAAAGAAGTGATGCAATTAACGGGACGTCACTCTGAATGGCTTTTTAGTTGGATACAACATATCCCCTTTTTCTTTTTATAGTTAACTTTTTTTTTAGTTTAATGAGAGAAGATTGATATCCGTCTGGATTTAGTCTGTCGCTGTATGAAGGTCAGAAGGTGTTGTAAGTAAGAGGGGCGGTTTTATGTACCTGTGGGTGTTGAAGAAGGGTGTTGTATTTGGTTGCCAGGCTGCTTCCACTTATTCATGTTGCTTTGACTATAATGTACTGGTTGTTTCGTAGGATGATTTTCTCACTTGATTGCAAGAGGTAGGAGCGGGGATGGAAGTGGCATTGATGATGGTGCTTTCTGGTCCCTCGCCATTTTGATCTCTTATTCATACCTTGGTTCTGATCTTCAGTGCTGGCAACTCTTTTGCCTTGTGTCTGCTGTAGAGTGTGGTGCTGTTTAGCTTTTTGCATGTTGTCTCTGATGCAAAAGACATCTGTCAGGCCATCCAAAGCTGAGCAGGTTTGGTTGAGTTGGAATGTTGGTTCTAAGTTCTTCCTATAAGCAGCTCGCTTCGGTTGAGACGGTTATCTATTGTTCTGTATGTGAGCAATGAGAGGTATGGGTTTTCTGCTTATTTTTAGCAGGTTCTTTATGGTTTTTACGCAGGACTTGGTTGCTCTGTTGCTTTGGGAATAATGTGAACTATTTGTAATGTGCTGAGAGCCCCATTTGGATGTAAACTTAGTAAATTCCATGGAGGTGTATTGTATTCTGGAGTCTGTTCTCAGGATGGCTGGTATTCCATGTCTGGCAAATATAGATCTCAGGCTTCTTATCACTGCTTGAGAATTGATGGCATGGTAATCTCTGCATATAATGGAAAAGTAATTGACGGCTATTATGTAAAGTAAACCTTTTAATTGGAACAAGTCAGATGCGACTGTGTGCCACAGTTTTACTGGTAACTTTGTTATCAGTGGTTCTGCATGTTAGTTCCTCAGTCGTGTGCATGCTGTGCAGTTTTCCACAGTGACTTTTATTTTGTTGGATATCCATGGCCACCATATTAATTGACAGGCCATTTGCCAACATCTAGTAATCCCTTTATGGCCGGCATGGATTTTGTTGATTATGTTCTATCTCCATGACAGTGGAACTAGAATGCTGGTGCCATATATGATGATACCACGGTGGATCTAAAATGGTTTTATTAAATTAGGGATGTTGTTTTTGGGTGGCCATCGATTTCTGATGCAATTAGAGATATATTTGCATACATTGTCGGCATGAGTAGCAATGCTCAGTTTTTTTAGGCATTTATCGGTGGCAGGTTGCAAGCTCATTATGGCATGGACAAATACTTCAAAGATTTTTCAAGGTCTCTATCCTGTTTGGTTTGTTTTTTGTCTTTGGATCTTGACTGTGCATAATTCTTTGTCTGTGACATGGCGAATAATAGTCATAACACATTAAGCATATGTGGAACCTCTATATTCCTGCTGTTAGTTTGCTCCCAGTGGGCATATGGACGTCTTGTCTGTTTCAACCTGGAAGTTTAGGCCAATGAGGTAGTCTGTGAATCTGTTACATGCCAATATTATTGCCAGGGTTTCTTTTCAATCTGTGTTTAGCATCTTTCGGTTTCTGACATTGCCAGTGATGCATACACGATACGGTGCATTTTGTTTGTTGTAATCCTGCATTTGTAGCAGTACACCTGCCAAACTATGAGAGAATGCATCTGCTGATATTGCAGTTCTTCACCTCGAGCTGTATAATGACAGTACAGGGGCTGCTGACTTGATTACACTGAATGCATTGCTTTGTGTAACTTCCCAGAAGAAGGCGTTTTTTGATACATTAGATTGCAAAGGGGTTTTGTCATCTCTGCCTAACTTGGGATGAATCTGCCCATCTGGTTGACCATTTCCAGAAATCAGCAGATTTCAGATGTGTCTGATCGTTTTGGAAAGTTTGCAACGTCAGTGACTCTGGATCTGGTTGAAGATGTGTCTCAGGAATTTCAGTAATGATTTTGATCTTTTGATATTTTGATATTTTGATATTTTACATTTTTAAGGGTTGAGTGTGATGTCCCTTGTTTTAATTCTCTTGAATGCTGCCCTCAGTCAGGTATCGTGCTCACATTATTCTTGCTATACACGAATATGTCATCATGCATGCATATGAAGCCATCTATGTTGGCTAGTATCTGTTGCATGCTTTTTGTAAATCTCACTGGCAATGGGCTGCTGATGGTAGTCAGTGTGTGAGAGTCTTTTGTGAAATTTGCCAGCATCCACTGTCAGCATCCAATTTGCTAATTCTTTTTGCTTTGTCAAGGTGTCCAATCATGGGTAATATGTGTAACTCACGTGTTACACTTTTGTTCAGTTTAATGAGGTCGACACGTTTCTGTTGGGTGAGCACAATTCAGTGTGTTTCTCTATTTTACTGATGACCAACATTTCCTCCATCCTCTGTAGTTCTGCGGCTTTTTCATTGGAGGTAGTGGTATACAGCCTGGCATTAGGATGAAATAAGGTTCTGTGTATGGTTTTACAGGGATATCATATTCACCACCAAATTTGCCAGACCAGAGAATAATTCAAGTATTTCACGTCTTGGTATAATGTGGCTGTTACATTTTCACTCTGACCCAACATGGTGTATGCAGAGATAGTTGTACAGGAACAAAGAAAGGAAATTCGACTCAAGTTTTTTTTCTGTTTATTAACAATCGTTTATCAGCAAACCACAGACACATAATTTCTGAGTGTTTTTTTAGTTGGATAAAACATAAGAAGGCAAGAAAATAGGAACAATTAAGTCCAAGTTCTATTCGACAAACAAAAGGTACTTATGTAGAAATGTGTTTAAATAGCGTTATTATTTTGAAAACTATCCTTAACATGGGGATGGGGGGGTATAATTAACTATTCTGTACTTTCACCTAACAATTTACTAAACACAACATACCATTAAAGATTAACAGTTCAAAAAAAAGAAGACATATTTTACCCATTCTGAAATATATATATATACTAGCAGGTTGCCCGGCGTTGCCCAGCCGTAAAATATGCATAAATATTATATTTTTATTAATACAGAATTCTTATTTATTATAAACAGAAATACTGTAGGTATAACGTTAAATTTTTTTTTAAATAAAGTAAAAAAAAAAACAGAAAAGAAGCTGAGACGTGCATGCAAGTTTATTTCTATAGTTCATTACTTGTAAGATAAAAAAAATACTTCAGCTGAGACAGTGAATCAAGTACGAAGGCTTGACACGATTTTTAAAAAAGTGTTTTCAAACCTGCTTATTCTTAACATAAGGAATTTGTCATGAGAACGATTCACGCATGCACATTCATGAAACAGTTTTCAAACAAATAAGAATCCAACGACTCTCACATATCAATACTTCAATTTTGCCCCCTTAGCAGCCATTTTTCCGGATGAAAACCGATTAAAAAGTTTTCCATGTGTCTGAAGGCTCTATATACCAAATTTCAAGCTTGTAGATCAAAAATTTGTTGAGTATATAGGTTGAGAAGTGTCCTCACGCACACATTATCACTTTATATATATATATATATAAATATATGTATATATATTTATATATATATATTTATATATTATAAGGTAAAATTAAAAGCCAAGAACAATGCGAGATTTTTTTTTTTTAGAGAGTAAAATTAAATGAAAACAAAAGAAATAAATTTCTTTTTTTTGTTGTTTGTTTTTTCTTTTTCACACAAATTTTAACTCTAAACAACAGTAATTTTTTTTTTTTCTGTTGTATTCAATGGTGTTATAAATCTCAATATATTTCAGACTTATTAGTCCTTTTTCAAGAGAAGACAGCGGAAGAGTGTTCAAAATTGGAAAAGCAGCCGCAGAGTTTGCCACGTGATACCGCGAAATATAGAACAAAAAATGACGTTAAGAGAACGTTAAAATAAATCAGTTGATGTTTGAAATACTTGTTGCGTTTATGAATCAAGGGAGATGACTATTCAAGCAAGAATTTTTTTTTTTTTTTTTTTGTTTTTTTATTATTATTTTAATTATTGTTTTTCTTATGTTTTAAACTTATATTATAAAAGCGGAGCTCAATTCCAGTCTATTGTTTAGTGTGGGAGTATTTTTTGAAATAATTAAAGATTTGAGGATACGAAGTTGACTTACGTTTCTTGAAGAAGCAAGAATGTTGATGTGAAAATCTGGTTCTGAATTAATGCAAGTGCGAATATGTTTATAGAACGACGAAGCAGTAGTGTTTAAGTGCTCTTTAATGCGGTGGTGAAGCAATCTGGTAGTGCTTCCGATGTAAGATGCACTGCATTTAGCGCATTGTAGGTCGTAAACAACGTGGTTCTTAAAGCGTAAACCTGTGTGTGATATTGGGCAATTAGAGAGTGAACAAGGGGAAGGTGTATGCGATGGATGTTTTCGGTTGAGCTGTTGTCTTAAAGTAGATCCAGTGTGGATGAGTTGAATGTTGAGTCCCTCGCTGCGGATGGCTTTTCGGATTGAAGATGAGATTTTGTCACTGAGGAAGGGTAGTTTTAGAAAACAATTGTTAGAGAAGGGTCGGGTGTTGCGTTTTTTCTTTTTAAGTGAGGATAGGATCGTATTAGGGTAGCCGTTTAGTGAGAGGGTCTGTAGGAAATTGTTAGTGTGTGTATGTTTGTCGGAGATGTTAGTGCATTTGTCTTGTATGCGTGAGATTTCAGCATGTGCGTAGTTTAGTTTGTCCTTGAGAGGTAGTGCAGATTTGAAATGTACGAAGAGGCGTTTGCTGGCGGGTTTTCTGTAGAATTCAGTGCATATGGCACCATTTTTTTTTATTTGTATTTTAAAATCAAGTAGAGAAAGGGATTCCGAAGAGTCTGGGTGTTCTATAGTAAATTTTAAGTTTGGGTTGGCGTTATTGAATTTGTGGAAAATATTAATAGCTTCTTCGCGGGAGTATGTGATAATTAAAATGTCATCGATATATCTAGTAAAAAGGAGATAAGAGTAGCAGGTACTAAGGGTGTGTCTTTTGAGTTTGTCCATATAAACAATGGCAAGAATACCGGATAGACTGGAGCCCATGGGTAGTCCAGATACTTGTTTGAACGGGTTTTGTAGGAAAGTAAAGTAAAGTAAACACTAAACAATAGACTGGAATTGAGCTCCGCTTTTATAATATAAGTTTAAAACATAAGAAAAACAATAATTAAAATAATAATAAAAAAAACAAAAAAACAAAAAAAAACTCTTGCTTGAATAGTCATCTCCCTTGATTCACAAACGCAACAAGTATTTCAAACATCAACTGATTTATTTTAACGTTCTCTTAACGTCATTTTTTGTTCTATATTTCGCGGTATCACGTGGCAAACTCTGCGGCTGCTTTTCCAATTTTGAACACTCTTCCGCTGTCTTCTCTTGAAAAAGGACTAATAAGTCTGAAATATATTGAGATTTATAACACCATTGAATACAACAGAAAAAAAAAATTACTGTTGTTTAGAGTTAAAATTTGTGTGAAAAAGAAAAAACAAACAACAAAAAAAAGAAATTTATTTCTTTTGTTTTCATTTAATTTTACTCTCTAAAAAAAAAAATCTCGCATTGTTCTTGGCTTTTAATTTTACCTTATAATTTTCTTCAACAATGCTTCAAGCAAACTACAATCTACTTATATATATTTATATATATATATATATATATATATATATATATAATAGATAGATATTTATAATGGTTGTATAGATTGGTAAATCCAATGAAACCGGCATGATTATTAAAGTGTGGTCATGCTTGTATAATAAATATGTGTGTGTATATATATATATATATATATATATATATATATATATATATATAACTACTTCATTTACTCACATAAACCTAATATACGAAAGTATAGATTTATGCGTAAACTTTAAGTATTTACTTCAAAATGCTCAATACGTAGGTAGAGCTAGTTAGTAATTTATAAAATATATATGGCGATTAAGCTACACTGAATATTCTGCGTTTCATCCACTATAGGATTCGTCAGGCTTATGCGTGAATTCTGTGGTTGCTTCTTGTTTTTATATATGTTGAGGATTTCTAGTTAGCCAATCAGCTTTCTAGTATCCACCGCGTCCCTTCCTATCAGCCAATGGGCATGCATTTTATCGAACAAAGGATCTGTTTTAGAACTAGGTTAGTGGTCTAAGGTAGACGTTTTCCTTCCTTTTTTTTTTATATATATATATAAATATACCTATGTGTACACACACACATGCACATATATGTACATACACATATATATACATACATATATACATATATGTGTGATCGTTTATGTATATTCATGTTTATTTAATTTATTTATTTGTTTGTTTTACCTACCAAACTCCTCCTAGTGTTTTTGTGTCTACAGACATGAAACTTCATATGTAAGTTATGCAAAACTTTATATTTGAGTTTTAGCCCGGTAAAATCAGTACAAAAGTGTGAAAATTAAAAAAAATTAAAATTTGCAAGATAAAGGTCGACCGCAGGAATTATGAGCATGCATGCATAATGTAATAGCTATTGGTTCATGTTTTAATTTTAGCCTTGCAGCAAACGTCTTCATAGCTCAGTCATTAACACCAGAAGCAAAAAAATCATAAGCTAAACGTTTTGATTTCAATTTTCGGTGGTGGCACACGAGTCATTTTCTTTCTAACTTTTTACTTTTTTTAAATTATTACTATATATTGAGTCCAGTATAATCTATATATCTATAAAAGTAAAAGTGGCTGTCTGTCGGTCTGTGTGTGTGTCTATCTGTGTACATTTCCCTACACAATAACTCTGTCAATTTTCAGTCTACAGACACGAAATTTGATATACATTTTGGAAAATCTTTGTAATCCATTTTCGGCCAGAAATTTCGCTGTTAATGGGTCAAAGTTCAACGATTTGACCTTTGAGAACTCTACCAAACTCCTCCGCCAATTCTGGGTATAAACAATTGAAATTTTAGATATAGTTTCCTTGGACATGGATCTAACTTAATAACTTGATTTGAGCCCAAAACAATAAATGTTAAGGGGTCATAATAGGGAGTCAAATTTTTAAAAAATTTGACCGCTGTGGTCTCTACCAAATTACTCAGACAATTTCTGGTCTAAACATTTGAAATTTTACGTAAAGGGTATTCAGAGATAGCGCAAGCTTTTTACCCTCAATTGGGCACTTTACTACAGGGAGGGGGTCGCTCTTTTGCCGAATTTTCGAAAGTCGACCCCTCTTTTTGATTGTCTAGCCTTAATTTAAACCTACGTCACTCCCGGTTTGACAGTGGTCATAACAACATAGACGTCAGGGTTTTTTTTTTCACGCACTTTTTAAAAAAAATTTTTATTTTTATTTTTTTACATGGGGGCACCACTTATAAACGCCCGAAGGCCACTCAGGGATAAGGGTTATTGCGTCTTCATGGTATGCGTTCGAGCCTGCCTTCCTACTACCACTTTTTTTTTTTTGCTCAACACGCACCTCCAAACACTCGGGCAATGCCGGCCACCCATGCTAGCATAATAATAAATATGAACTCTGCATTAATCAAAATATCATATTTAAGTGTATTTTACCACCGGGAAATGCCGAGCAGCCTGCTAGTATTTATATATGTATATATATATGTATATTTTTATATATGCATATACATATGTATGTGTAGATCTAATATATAAACGGCTATATGTCTGCCTGTCGGTCTCCATATTTTCAAACTCTATCTCCACCGAAACTACACAGAGTGGCGCTAGGGGAATCAGATGATTGCATTTTTTTACAGGCCGTTCTTTTATGGATCTTTGGCCGGTTAAAATAGTTTTTAAGTGGTCAAAAATGGTTAAAATAGTTTTTAAGTGGTCAAAAATGGGTCAAAATTAAAAAAAAATTGTTAAACATTTTGTACATTCATCTTAGTTTATTTTTAATTTTAATTTTTAATCAGTTCATATACGTGTCAAGTTGATATAGTGGTAACGTCACCAGCTTTGAATGCTAAACAGTTTTAGTTTTGATTTTAGGTGATGGCACCTAAATAGTTTGTTTTTACTTTTGAAATCATGACTCTATCATGATACGAAATCTGGACGAATTAAAATATCACATTTACGCGATTTTACAACCGGGCAAAGCCCCCCCCCTCTTGCTAGTATATATGTGTGTGTGTGTGTAAATGTGCATGTATATATATATATATATATATATATATATATATATATATATATATATGTGGGTGTGTGTATATGTATATGTTAGCGGGAGGTGCCTAGTGTTGCCAGGTCGTTAAAAATTTTAAAATTGTTAATCGTAAATATGATATTTTAATTTATAAATTTATGTTATAAATGTTATAAAAAAAATGATGCATGTCAGATGCAAACTCAAAAAAAAGTTATGACCGTAAGTGAGCACGTTATCCACCAAACTATGAGATTATGACACTGCTTATTTACTATGATATTATGACTGCTTATTTACTATGATATGACACTGCTTATTTACCTGTTTCAAACTAAACAACAAAACAACCATTTGCGCTTGCACAGTTTGCAAACACATCGGAAGCAAGTTTTTTTTTTTTTTTACCTAACCACCCACATTCAAACAAAACGACATTTCTACACAAAATAATTGCCAATTTTTTTCAATTTTTTCGATATTATGTGTCTGAAAGATCGTTCTTTCTAATAATAGCAGGTTACAATGTGGATGAGAAAAGTTTTATAACATATGAAATACAAAATAGCTGATATTTCCCCAAAACTGTTGTTGCAAAGAAAAAAAAAAGAAAAAAAGAGCACACAAAATCTCAGCTCATTGCAGCAGCGTCGTCCGTCAGTACTTTCTGTAGACTCGTTTTCACCTCTGTCTCATCTGCTTTAGTGGCCTGTTTTTATAAAAGACAGAGTCCTCCAAATTTGCATATTTGTATATGTATGCGAGAGCACATGAGATTCTGTGAGACAGCATTGTTATATAACGCCGCAGGCGCCATCTTGGACACTTTTTATCATCATGACACTACGTCGGCAAAGCACACACCGAGGCCATTTAAGAGGTAAGCCTGTGTTCCCACAATTTTCGCCACACTTCCCCCTGATATCTTCATCACAGAGAGAGCAGGGACACGGTGGCATTTTTCTTCGGGTGCTTCTTCGGAGAGGGGGACCGGGGGTTTCGCCCTCGCCTGTGCTTTCGTCCTCGGTTTCAGGGTCGGTGAACCTAAGGCTGTTAATCTCAGGGTTGCTGTCCGACAAAGTCAGCATAACCCAGAATGATGGTTCACTGGTCTCGGATCCAGTCTCGCTCTCATCGCCGAGTGGCGGCTGCGCTTGTGATGTCGATCAAAGATCCTTGATGTGACATGGCACCCAGTTAACCCGCACCAATTGCGGGCTGATCACCTCAGTAACACACCCGGTTCCATAGCGTGTGAGGCCCTTGCGGCGGGGGTTCTTAACCCAGACGACATTCCCTCTTTGATACTATCTCTCGTCGCCTCCGACTCGGGCAATGGGCTGGTCTCCATGCCTTTCACCCTGACGTGGTACCTGTGCAGTGCTTCGGCTGGCACGGTAGAGGGTAATATGTCATCCTTAGGTGTGATGTTATACCAATAGACCACCTCAGGCACCGTACACCCCTTCCTAACTGCAATGGTCTCGATGGTCTTGTGGTTTCTCTCAATAATCCCATTCCCGCTAAGCACATGGGCGCACCGAAATCGCAGACGTATACCCCAGCTGTCTGCAAACTGTTTGAACTGCTCGCTAACAAAGGTGGTGCCATTGTCAGCATCTCAGAAGGGGGGGACCACGCTCGAGGAAGACACTTTCTAGCCTAGGGACAACGACGGCCGAGTTCTGCCAACTAATTGGCCGCCACAATGCAAATCTAGATGGTTCGCAATTGATGAGCATCAAAAAATGCCTGCCATTGCAGTGAGTTATGTCCATTGCGAGACTGTTCCAATTTCCTCTCACACTCCTTTCACTTTTTCCACCGGACGGGTGCTGGATCAATCAACCGACAGGTTTCGCAGCTCATCACAACAGATTTCACGTCCCTTTTTGACACATAGGGGTCAACCAGCCTGGCAAAGTAAAGGGTTCGGTTTACACCGGAGTGCCCACTTTGGCAATGAACATCAGCAGCATGGTCCAGGCTAAGCCAACGCCCCACTGCGGCAAAACTCACAGGTGCCGGTTCGTTGACTTCTTTCGGCAGGTCCAGCCAACGGCGTGGCACTCTGGTCAGGCGATCCACAATTCTGACAGGACTGCACCAGTGTCACATCTACGGCCAGGCTGAATTCCTTGATGATCTCGGTCAGGGTAGCAAGTTGTCTTTGTATTAGCATTTCGGCCGATGTCTTCATTGTCAACCATGCTTTCCCACTCAAGGCATCGGTTATCCACCGATGCAGGCACTTAGAGTTTGTGATGATGTGTAGCACCAGATTTACCCCTTTGAGTGTAGCATCAGGCTCAGCCAGGTTTATGTCCTTGGCGTCATTTTCTGAACAAAGCCAGCATCTTCTACGATAAATTTGTCGACCACCAGAGCAACACCAAGCGTGAGTGAGCTGGCATCCACCCAAACTGTAAACTCGCTCCTGTCGACGCACCAGCTCCCTCGCAAGGGGTCGTCCATGGTCACTCTGGCCACAGCTTTTACCAGCATGCTTTGCAGGTCGGGATCGACACCTCATCATCTCATCCCGTTGACATGGAAGTCACACATCGCTTTATGGCCGCCACCGCCACCCCGAGCTACTCACACACGGGGAATGACACACTAGTTTTCCGCAGACGGAAAAAACATTATGATGCTTGATGTTGAATGGAACTTCCAGGATATCACCACCTATTCCCCAGCGCTGCCACTCACATGCAAGCCAAGAACTTTTGCTCCATCTTGCAGACATTCTGGCTCCTTGCATGACAGCCCGCAGCTCTCAAAGTCTTCTTTCATTGCCTAGGCAGACATGAGGCTCTCGTTCACAAAAATGTTGTCAATATACGATGACGTCGCCTGTTGCATGACTTCATCCTGATGTCGGATCACCTGCATAATCGCTGTCATAATGTTCAGTGCCATGTTCAGGCCGAATCCCAGCCTGGTCAAACAATAGCGAGTCCCTTTGATCTCGACCATCTGAAGGTAGGCTCTTCGCAGGTCCACGATTGCTGGGTACGCTCCCTGCTGCTGCCACTCCCTTAGTTTATGTGCACAGACATCAGCCCCCACCGTGTGTGGGTTGATGTGTTCATTGAGTTCCTGGTAATCCATGACGGGTCAGATCTTCTGTTTGTCCTCTTGCCTGACGGTCATCAGGGGAATCAGCCCCCTTGGTGGCCGAGCTCATCCTCTGTGTACGGAACGAGCCAGCCATTATCCACCCAAACCTGGAGTTCTGCCTCATACTGCTCCCTGAGCCACACGGGAGGGAGATAATCCGTCAGTCAATTCTTCAAGTGGCTGGTTGCTCAACCACTTCCAGGACGTGGCCCACGCATTTGTGCCCTTGTCATATTCCGCGTGGAATTCGGATTGCCATGCAGACCTGTTCCTTGCATTGGGAAAACCTCACATCACTGGTGCCAGCCACGATGATTCCAGCTGTGTAATAGTGTCCATTCCAAGGAGAAGCTCATATCCAAGAAGCTCCCTCTTAACTACCAACACCTCCACAGCCACCGGGGGGGGGGGGGGCAATCGCTAATGCTTATATTGACTGCTCACCCCACAACACACCAGCGAGCCTCCACCAATGGTTAATACTGAGACCTTCTGTTTAGTCCTTGCGGTGCAACATGTATGAGAGTTTAGGTGCATCCAGTGTCAACCAGTGCTGAGCGCTTACATTAACTTGCACTGTCACTACAGGAAGCGCCTTGTTCAGTGTTGCTTTGGGGAGGAAGCTAGCACCACGGCTTCCTCCCCTTGCCCATTTCCCGGACAATTCCGTGCTACATGGCCTGGCTTGTCGCATCGGTGACAGCATCCTTATTTCTGTGCTTGATAGTCTGGGGTGTACTTTGCACCACTTCTGCAGTCTCTGGCGAAGTGTTCGGGGCTGCCACATTTGTAGCACCGTGGGCTCTCTGTAAGTAATTCCAGTGCATCAACCACTGCCGAGACCTGCTCCATATCATCCTTTAGGATGTTTCGGGCTCTAGCCAACAACTCCTCCAACCCAAGCTCATTGAGCTTCGACGACACCTGTAACAGCCGACTGGCGTCATCCGGGAGCCCAGAGAAACATGCGCATGCCAATATTCGGTCGCTTGCACCACCGAAGGGAGCAGCAAGCTTCTTCAGGTCGGCCAGGTAGATGTCCACAGTCTCCCCTAACCCAAGCTGACGTTCAAAGAATTTCCTCCAGGCAACAAAAGGGTCCACATCGAATTCTCCGTACAACGCTTGTTTTATCTGCTCCATTGTCGCCTTATCCTTGAGCTGCTGGTACACGGCATAAGCCCCCTTAGTGAGCCTCAGTGGGATGATCATAGCTGGATCCTTCATTTTGCACAACCGGTAAACGTGCTCAGCCTTCTCCAGCCATTCAACCACCGAAGGATCAGCCGGGGACCCATCAAACTCTGAACGAATGAACCCTTTTTCGGGGTCAACAGCCAACTAGCACCATGTGTGTTTGTGTGTATGTGTGTGTATTGGGGTGGAGCGGGCTCCTGTAAGCTCTGGTGAAGGCAACCTTTCTAGGAGAAGCAAATCTCTGATTTAAAAAACGATAAAGCGGGAGACCAGTACCCGCATTAAGCTGGTCTGGAGTTTAACTTGTTGCTGGCTATCTTGCTCTTGCTTGTTGCTGGATCTCAATATTTTGAACCGAGAGAGAGACTTAGCTGTCGTACAAAGCTAGGACTCAGTAACATCATCTGTGTATAGATACTGCTTCAGGCATTTGTCTATTAAAATGGTCCTGTGGTGATGGAAGTCATTTTTGGGCTCGTGAACTTTAAGTGTCTGAGGGAGTGGCACTCGTCTGACAAGACTTGCAATCATCATGTATATATGTATATACATAAATGTGTATATTTGTATACATATGTGTACATAAATATATATATGTATATTTTTATATTCATATATGTGTACATAAATATATATATGTATATATATGCATATTTATGTATGCATATGTATATATTCATATATTTGTCATAAATATATATGTATATATATATATGCGCATATATATGTGTGTATATGTATACATGTATGTACGAGCATGTGTGCCTGGCGTTGCTTGGGTGTTTAGAGGTGTGTGTTGAACAAAAAAAAAAACTGGTAGTAGGAAGGCAGGCCCAAACCCGTACCGCGAAGGAGGAAAAGAACGTGAAAAAAGTGTGACGTCTTTGCTGTTACGACCACAGCCAAACCGGAAGTGACGTAAGTTTAAATTAAGGCTAGACAATCGAAAAGAGAGGTCGACTTTCGAAAATATCAGCGAAAAAAGCGACCCCCTCCCTGTAGTAAAATGCCCAGTTGAGGGTGAAGAAATTAATGTTTTTAGCCGATTTTTCTGTATTTGTCGTCTGAAGGGTCGAATTTCAAAACGATACTGATTTTGTAAAAATCTGTTGCCTCTATCGAAAGTTTTAGGCAAACATGCAAACATACATACATTTATATATTGGTAGCTCAAATTTTCGACCCAAACCTATTAAAACGCTTGCCCTATCTCTGAATACCCTTTATGTAAAATTCCAAAAGTTTAGACCAGAAATTGTCTGAGTAATTTGGTAGAGACCGCGGCGCTCAAATTTTTAAAAAATATGACTCCCTATTATGACCCCTTAACATTTATTGTTTTGGGCTCAAATCAAGTTATTAAGTTAGATCCATGTCCAAGGAACCTATATCTAAAATTTCAATTGTTTATACCCAGAATCTTAAATCTTGAACTTCGACCCCTTAACAGCGAAATTTCTGGCCGGATTACAAAGATTTTCCGAAATCTCAATACCCTGTATATCAAATTTCGAGTCTTTAGACTGAAAATTGACAGAGTTATTGTGTCGGGAAATGTACACAGACAGACTCACACACAGACACTTTCACTTTTATATATCTGCATGTATATGTATGTATATATATACTTACGCAGATAGATATGAAAAGTCTTTATTAAAGTTTGTGCCTGTTTCCATTCTATGGAGGCCAGACGCAAACGCAGACCCCTCAATTTTATTATACCATCCCTATTTAAGTTGAAACATACTTATCAAAGTATTATTATGTACGTCTATATCAAAAACACTTGTAAACGTTTTATTTTAATTTTATAATTTTTTATTTCCATACTTTGTGGACCAGACACGAACGCAGACCCCATCATTTTAATGAACCATCGTTCTGCCAAATCAAACATACCCATTCCTGTGTCTCGATAAATCTTCTATCATTATATGTAATCAGTTTTTAAAAATAGTCAACAATATAGGAGCCTATTCGTGACCAGACACACACACACACACACGTGCGCGCGCACACACACACACACACACAGAGCTTTATATTATAGATATTTATATATATATATGTATGTGTACATGTATATACATATATATATGTGTCAGGTCATGTCATATGCTACTGGTACCATGTAACCAAGTACTACCTGCCTCATGATCGTATCACTGGCGACTACACTGGTTCCCCCACCAGACTTGTTTGGTCAGGAGGGTGGCTAGTCTCCCTGAAGGATTAAAAACAAGACCTTCCAAAGGGCGAATGAACCCTTTTTTGGGGTCAACAGCCAACTAGCACCATGTGTGTTTGTGTGTTGGGGTGGAGAGGGCTCCCATAAGCCGTGGTGAAGGCAACCTTTCTAGGAGAAGTAAATCTCTGATTTAAAAAACCATAAAGCGGGAGACCAGTACCCGCATTAAGCTGGTCTGGAGTTTAACTTGTTGCTGGCTATCTTGCTCTTGCTTGTTGCTGGATCTCAACATTTTGAACCAAAAGAGAGACTTAGCTGTCGTACAAAGCTAAGACTCTGTAACATCACCTGTGTATAGATACTCCCTCAGGCATTTGTCTATAAAAATGGTCATGTGGCGATGAAAAATTTATGAAACATGGAGGCTTGAAATGCTGGAAACATGTAATAATTGATCTCAATGACCGTCTTCAGTATCATGCCTGCGTGAGCGTGTGAATTCACCAGTAGGACTAAGAAACAAAAAGTCATTTCTGGGCTCATGGAATTAAGTGTCTGAGGGAGTGGCACTTGTCTGACAAGACGTTTGCAATCATCATCATCATATATATATATGTATATATGTTTATATGTATATATATTTACTTAATTAAGCCTTGAGCCCCTCGTGGGGCATAGGCCATCCACAACTGCCCGCCAACGTCCACAGTCCTGGGTGATTTGCTCCAACTCCTTCCAGGAGTAACCGGTCACCTTAGCATTTGCTTCCAGGTCTCTTCTCCAAGTGTTTTTTGGTCGGCCTCTTTTCCTCTTTTCCTGAGGGTTCCAGGTCAGGGCCTGGCGTGTGATATTTGTTTGTTGTTTCCTCAGGGTGTGTCCGATCCATCGCCATCTCCTTCTGTTCTCTTCTTCTGCTGGTACTTGGTTAGTTTTCTCCCAGAAATCTGCATTACTGATGGTAGTTGGCCAGTGGATCCTTAGTATTCTGTGAAGGCACGAGTTTATGAAAGCCTGCACTCTTCCAATGGTGGTCTTTGTTGTTCTCCACGTTTCTTCTCCATACAGTAGTACTGATTTGATGTTGGAATTAAACAGTTGGATTTTTTTGCGAGAAGTGATGAGGTTGGATCGCTAGATGTTCTTGAGAGCTATGAAAGATGCTCTTGCTTTTCTGATATGGGTCTTAACATCTGTATCTGTTCCTCTTTGCTGGTTGATCACACTCCCAAGGTATGTGAAATTCTCAACTTCTTCCAAGTTTTAGTTGCCCAACTCCACCGCCTCTTTGCTGAATGCTTTGATTTTCAGGATCTTTGTCTTGTTAGGGTGTATGTGAAGGCCAACTTGAGAAGCGTGGATGGCCAGTTTAGAGGTTTTGCTCTGCATTTCTTGTTGCTTGTGGGAGAGCAGAGCGAGATCACCAGCGAAGTCAAGGTCATCCAGCTGAGTCCAGAGGGTCCACTGAATTCCATTCCTCCATCCATCCGTTGTCCGCGTCATCACCCAGTCAAAAGCTAGGAGAAACAAGAACAGCGATAGAAGACATCCATGTCGTATGCCAGTCTTTATGTTAAAACGTTGCGTCAACCGTCACCCGTGTACAACCTGACAAGCCATTCCCTCGTATGACTCCCTGATAATTCTTGTCAGCTTTTCTGGGATCCCATAGTGTCAGAGGAGTTTTCACAAGGTGTTGCGGTGTATGCTGTCAAAAGCCTTGAGGAAGTCCACAAAGTTGATGTACAACAAAGAATTCCACTCCAGGGACTGTTCAACTATGATGCGTAGCGTGGTGATTTGGTCTTTACAGGATCTGTCCTGCCTGAAGCCCGCTTGGTGATCCCTGAGTCTAACATCCACTAAATCTCTCATCCTCTCCAACAGAATCCGGTTGAACACCTTCCCTGGTACTGACAAAAGAGTGATGCATCTATAGTTCTCACAATTCCTAAGATCTCCCTTCTTGAGCAGCTTTATAATGTGTCCGTCCTTCCAATCTGTTGGTACCTCTTCGTGTTCCCAGATCTTCTCAAAGAGCGGCAGTAGTATGCCAGCTGTTGTTTCTACATCTGCTTTGAGGGCTTCTGCTGGAATTCCATCTAGGCAGGCTGCCTTGCCATTTTTCATCTTCTTGATGGCACGGGTGATCTCTTCTTTTGTTGGTGGATCGCAGTCTATATCAATATCAGTGTCTGCTTCAGTAATATCTGGAGGGTTCTCGGGAGCTGGTCTGTTGAGAAGTTCCTTGAAATGTTCCACCCATCTCTCAAGTTGTTTTTCAGAGTTTGTGATGGTTTGTCCTTGCTTGTCTTTAACCGGTCGCTTTGGTCTGTTATACTTACCTTTGGTTATCATGTACAGGTCTTTCATGTTGCCGTGGTCGGCTGCTTCTTCCGCTTCTTCTGCCAGGCTGTCTATATACCTTGTCTTTCTTTACACTTTCCCTCACTTCCTTGTGGGCTCTTGTATATTCTGCTTTGGCTGTCATTTTGCTGCCCCTTGTATGGCTCTCATTGACTGCCTTTTTCTTGAGTCTTCTGGTTTGAACGCAGCATTGGATCACATTCATCTTGATGTTCTTCTTCACGGTCATGAAGGATGCTGTCATTATCCTTGATCCATGTGCTTCCCACCCCACCAAAGCTTTCTTTGCTGTTCTTGAAAGCATGATTGCTACGCCTTCCATGTGTGCTGCATTTTCTTCATGTCCTGAGTACAGCAAGAGTTCACCGGTAGCCAACCTTGTTTGTCCAGCTTGCAGCCACCTCGTCTCACTCAATCCTAGCAGGGCAATGTTGTATCGGCACATCTCTGACACTTGTGCTGCCTTCCCTGCTTCATACATGGTTTTGACTTTCTATGTAGCAATGGTGGTGGTTGTCCTGGTCGATAAGAGGGTTTTCGGCACTGAAGCGTTTTTTCGGCTTTGACTACAGCATGTCATTCTTTCTGCAGGTGCAGGACGTTCCTCTCCCAGAACCAAAGTTTCTTGCATTTTGTTGTGGATGCTTTTGTAGCAAGTTCTTTTTTCCGGGATGAGGGTGCTGGCACCACGCCCAACTTTCTCCAGAAGGTAGCTGGAGTGCTCTTAGTCTGGCCTCTACCCATCGACCTGTCCGGCATGGGTGGCCCTGCCAGGAGATGAATCTCCTGATGGCTTAGCTCTTGGGGTTATGTAGGCACACAAGCTTCCCAACCAACTTCAAGGTTGCACTCTCTTTGGGAAGATATGTATATATATATATATATATATATATGTGTGTGTGTGTGTGTGTGTATATATATATATATATATATATATATATATATATATATAGTGCAATTATACATTCCATAATGGGACGCTGGAAAGTGTCGTCAGTGATGTTTCGGCACGGATCATGGGAATGTTTCGGGTCTTTCAACATCAGACACTCCTCCCTGCCCAAACCCGACCAGAGGTGATCAGGCTCTAGTCCACTCTCCATAAGTACGCTGTTTCAATTGCGGCTGTACTCCACACAAAATTTTTCTGGCTTCTCGGATTGGCTGAATTCTAATGGCACGTGTTTTAGTATGCGCATAATATAATAGCAATGAAAAAAAGAAATAAAACTTTAAGACCACCTAAGAAGAATAAGAATTAATTACAAATAAATCCAATCCTTCCCAATAATAATAGAGGTGGATATATATATATATACATATGCAAATTATTCTTTCAAGCTAAAACTTGGAAATTTACCGCATGAATTATAATTTTATAAATAATTAAAGTCGATTGAAAAATAACTATATATAAATAACTATATATAAATAACTATATATAAATAACTATAAATAAATAACTATATATAAATAACTATAAATAAATAACTATATATAAATAACTATAAATAAGTAACTATATATAAATAACTATAAATAAATAACTATAAATAAATAACTATATATAAATAACTATATATAAATAACTATAAATAAATAACTATATATAAATAACTATAAATAAATGATTATATATAAATAACTATAAATAAATAACTATATGTAAATAACTATATATAAATAACTATATGTAAATAACTATATATAAATAACTATAAATAAATTACTATATTTAAATAACTATATATAAATAACTAAAAATAAATAACTATATATAAATAACTATATATAAATAACTATATATAAATAACAGTATATAAATAACTATATATAAATAACTATATATAAATAACTAAAAATAAATAACTATATATAAATAACTATAAATAAATAACTATATATAAATAACTATATATAAATAACTAAATATAAATAACTATATATAAATAACTAAAAATAAATAACTAAAAATAAATAACTATATATAAATAACTATATATAAATAACTATATATAAATAACTAAAAATAAATAACTATATATAAATAACTATATATAAATAACTAAAAATAAATAACTATATATAAATAACTATATATAAATAAATAACTATATACAACTGAGAAATACACTGTGCGAATAAGGGTAAAAAAAAAAAAAAAAAAAAAAAAAACAAGTCTAAATATGCGACTAAATACAAGTAGAAAAAAATTAAAACTTAAATTAACTATCAAAATATTCTAGGGTAAACTACATAAATATTTAAAAGTATTTAAACGAAATCGCTGAGAAAAGTAAAGGGATGATGTATATATATGTGTATATGTATATATATGTATGTGTGTGTATATGTATATATATGTGTGTGTATATATATATATATATATATATATATATATATATATATATATATATATATATATATATATATATATATACAGAGTGACCCAAAAAAACAAAAGCTAAATGGAGGCCATCTAGAACATATGCTGTAGAACAGAGAAAAAAAGACCCTAGTGTTTTGATGTGATGGTTTGAATATAATGAACTATTTATGACCAAAGTTTCATTTCATTCGAACAAAACACTAAGAAACGGTGCCTAATTAGAGTTGGGGCCCGTTTTTTTTTGGTCACCCTGTGTGTATATATATATATATATATATATATATACACACATATACACATACATATATACACATACACACACATATATTTGGATATGTATATATATATATATATATATGTGTGTGTGTGGATATATATATATGTGTGTGTGTGTGTGGATATGTATATATATATCTGTATATATATATGTGTGTGTGTGTGTGTGTGTGGATATGTATATATATCTGTATATATATATATATATGTGGATATGTATATATATCTGTATATATGTGTGGATATGCTTATATATATAGATATATGTATATATATTTGTGTGTGTATATATATATATATGTGTGTGTGTGTGTGTGTGTGTATATATATATACACCTATTGATCTGTTTAGGAAACTACTAAATAAAAACTATACTGCCTACAATCGAAGCCAGAGCCACCAATAAGACCTGAACCAAAGTGCTCTTCTGTGACGACCTCACGTTTAGATGTTTACACTTGTAGGTCGTCCATAATTTCTCTAGATTGTTGGATGAAGTATGGTTTGCACTGATATGCTAAGTGTTCCATAATAACTGGGAAGAATGTCCAAATACAAAACGTACAGCTTGATTAAGACACTGACATCAAGGACCTAGAAGAGAAGGAAAAATACCTTGACATAGAAATGAACAAATCAATTTAGCACGCCAAGATGACAAACAATTGACTGTGAATATATTTGTTTTGTAAGGAAAATCTATAAAACCAAATTTGCAAACAAAAACAAGATCACTCAACCAACTTGCAATGTCTGTAATAACATACAGCTTTAGCATTGTCGACTGGCCACAAATGGGCATAAAAAGTCTGGACACTAAAATGCCAAAAAAGTTGACATTGTAGCATACAGAAACTGGTGTCTGTATCTGCTCAGAGGATCAAAGGTATGGGTCTCTCAGAGATTGACCATCAGCATCGTGCCAATATCATGAGTACCGGGTAAAAGTTGATAAACTCCTAAAATCTAAACCTCCAAATGGTGTATCAGCATAACAAAACAAGAGCCTACATCACAACCTCCATCCTGAAACCGGCCAAACATTTTTGACAAGACTATCTTACGAATGAAAGAGAATCAGAAAAGAAGTCTGGTATGAAAATAGGCCAAAAGAGTCACTAAAAATACACCAAGAACTTTCATTGCAAATAACTGGAAGAATGGGCCAACCAACAGTATACCAAGTATTTTCTGAGTGAATTCACTCAGTACTCTATAGATAAAGAAGGCTCTTAGACTACCTAAAAAGAAAATCACTCCACTATGATCAGGAAAGGATTATAATGACTGCCCAAGATCAAAACTTGATGACTTATGCTTTTAAGAAAATGGATGGTCCCAGCAAGGACAACAAGTAGAGAACTAGAGTGTGTGAACCCCATGGGAGCTGGTTAAGGTAAGGGGCAGCTACTATATGACAGAACACAATGGAGTGCGTAAATATCTCCACTGGACAATCTGTAAAAAGTTGAACATCAACTGCAGCAGCAAGTTCTGGAAACATATATGAGAAAGAACAGTCGGAAATGAACACGTGTGTGATGCACATTTGACATGATACACTGGTTACTTTGAAGTGATCTCCTTCAGCTGCAATGCACTTGGACCATTCCAACAACTTCTAGAAGGTTCCATGGAAGTCCTCTTGTGTAAGCGTGTCAATGACCCTCGTCACAGCCTCTTTCACCTCCTCATTTGTCTCATAGCGACAGCCTCTAAGATTTTCCTTGAGCTTAGGGAATAACTAAAAGTCACATGGAATAATGTCTGAACTATAAAGATGGTGAGGAACTGTCTTGATGCCAATTTTGGTAAAATAGTCTGTGATAAGGATGGATTTCCGCATCTTTAGTTCCTCGCAAATAATTGTGTATAAAGTTCTCACATTGACATCAAAATGTGCACTTATTGTCCCTGTAGACACACGACGGTCCTTATCCATGAAATTCTTTATTTGTCCAATCAACACTGGTGTTCTTACTTCCTTACTCCCTCCACACCTCTCATCATCCTTCACAGACTACCTGCCTTCCTTAATCTCTTATGTCACTCAAAAACTGATGCTCAATTCATGCAAGATGATCTAAAAAGTTTGGAGCGTTCCATACGTTTCTGCAGCATTTTTCTAAGTTTAAAACAGAATTTTATCGCATATCGTTCTTCTAAAGTCTCCTTATGTCCAAATTGCATTTTTGAAATTCACCAGCTGTGACAATCAGGGTGTATTCCAATTTCCGCTGTGTAGCTGTTCATTTGAACCTGAAATCATAAAAAGCTCATAAGATGTACAGCAATAACATACTGAATTTTCAAGAGTCTACAGCAATTTTAAATGTCTGTACAAAAAGTCTGGAAACTTATTTAAGGCACCTTGTATGTATATCGTATATATCTAATATATAAAAGGCTATATGTCTCCATTATTTTCAAACTCTATCTTCTCCGAAACTAAAAATCACAAAGCGGCGCTAGGGATATCAAATGATTGGATTTTTTACTGACTTTTACACATCTTTAGCTGCTTAAAATAGTTTTAAGGGGTCAAAAAGGGTAAACATTGAAAAAATCATAAAACATTTTGTACATTCATTCAGTTTATTTTTAATTTTAATTGGTTTATATTCGTGTAACCTTCGTACAGTGGTAACGTCACCAGCTTTGAATGCTACAGTTTCGGTTTCAATTCTAGCTGCTGCACCTAAATATTTTTTTTTTTGTTTTTTACTTTTAAAATCACGTCTATAACAATATATACGAAATCTAGACAAATTAAAATATCAAATTTAAGTGTATTTTACGCCTGGGCAAAGCTGGGCAGTCTAACATATAAAAGGCTATATGTCTATCTCCATATGTTCAAACTCTATCTCTTCTGAAACAAAAGGCTGCAGAGCTGTGCTAGGGGCATTAAATGATTGGATTTTTTATAGACTGTTCTTTCATTGGTCTTTAATCAGTTAAAATTCTTTTTAAAGGGTCAAAATTGAAAAAATCATTATACAATTAGTACATTTATCTTATTTTTAATTTTAAATTCTTAATCAGTTCATATGTGATGGTACCCAAATACTTTTTTTTTACTTTTGAAATCACGACTCTATAATAATATATATGAAATCTGGATAAATTAAAATATCATATTAAAGCGTATTTTACGCTAAAGCAAAACCGGGCGCCCCCTACCGCTAGTGTGTGTGTGTATATATATATATATATATATATATATATATATATATATACAAATATATATATATGCATATAAACATATGTATACATACATATGTATGAAGACATGTATAGATACATATGTATGAAGACATATATATATATATATATATATATATATATATGTGCATATAAACATATGTATACATACATATGTATGAAGACATATTCCCAGTGAAGCAATCCTTTAATTTAATTTAAACCCAAGGGCTTTTTGTTCACCGAACTCTTACGCTTTTCCAGCTTATTCTACATCTATCTATCTATCTATCTATCTATATATATATATATATATATATATATATATATATATATATATATTTAGTAATGTGATTGATAATTTAAAAATCAAACTAGAATTAAATTAAAAATCCGTTTCATAAGAAGGAACAACAACAAAATCAATAATTTGTACGATCGTTTCGGAAAACAATAAAAACATTGTTTTCCGAAACGATTGTACAAATTATTGATTTTGTTGTTGTTCCTTCTTATGAAACGGATTTTTAATTTAATTCTAATTTGATTTTTAAATTATCAATCACATTACTAAATATTAAATTAGCTCTAGGATATTTACCTATCGAGCTTATTATATATCTAAATTACAACGAGCACTTTCTCTTTCCCTGTATTTTTAACTAGTAATTTCACTATTACATTAAAATACACTCTGCTCTTTAGACTATTGTTCTAATCTCCTTTAAATTATATATATATATATATATATATATATATATATATATATATATATATATATTTATCTGTGTTTTTTTATCCGTGTTTATATATATGGATATATGTATGTGTATATGCGTATATGAGTGTGTACGGGACCACTTACCCCTCACTCCTCAATCCCATTTTATGCTACTGTGACCCCCCTACCTGTCTGTATCCCTTTCTTTTACGCACCCCTAATAATTATTATTAACAGTATTTTCATTATTATTATCGGTAGTAGTGGTGGTGATGGTGGAGGTATTGGTAGTAGTATTGTTACTAATATTTTTATTATTATCATTATTATTACTGTCTTGTTTTTACCGCTATTATTATTATTATTATTATTATTATTATTATTATTATAATCAACATTATAATTGCGGTTATTATTATTATCCCCATTATTATCCCCATCATTACTACCATAACCACTACCATTATCTTCATTTTCACTGTTATTAACATTAACTTTGAATTTACTTTTATCACAGCTATTGGTAATATTTCCTTTAATGTTTATTTTTAATGCTTACCTTTAATTTTGTTTTTATGTCATATTTATTTTTATCTTCAATTTTACTTCTATTGTATTTTCATCTTTATTATTAGTACTATTATTATAATTTTCATTATTATTATCTTTCGTACTATTATAATTACCCTTCTATTATTTGGTATATTTTTACCACTCTCATAAGTAGTAATGGTTTTCTTACTCCTCCACCTTGCAATCTATATGTATCCTTAACCTTTTGCATCAAGTTAAACGAACTCAGCCATTGCTATCCTAATCTCCGACAGACCCCTTATAATCATACTCCCTATATCATAACAGAAGAAACTTATAAATAGATTGCCGCATATTACCTTTCAGTTTTACAACCTTGCATAACCCCCCACCCAAATTATAAGCGATTTTATAGCTGCCATTTGCCGTTTAGGTGGCACCAATCAAAATTACCACTCCATAGAAAATAGACACCCACAAACCGTTAAAATAAATTACCACGCAACAACAATACACCCCCAATTTAACCCTAATACATATACCCCTTAATCTCAACACTATGTTAAAGACCATATACAATCTTATATATCATACTATATATAACAAGCTTCTCCTTATTTATTTAGAATTCAATAAAGCTTCCCTCAACATTCTATAATTCCTCTTAATCTTTTTCGTCCCTAATGAACCTTATACTAGACGCTGCATCTTCCCCATGCTACCTAGCACCTTCTCTACTCTTCTGATGAGAAGCATTAGGCTTCGAAATGCCCTGGCATAAAGAGTCCCTTCTATCCCCCAAATGTTGCCTGTATTCCATTATTCAATAAATGATGCATTCTATATCTACCAATATATAGTTTTGTGTCTTCATTTGATACTCTTGTTGTCCTATATATATATATATATATATATATATATATATATATATATATATATATATATATATATATATATATATATATATATATATTCCCAAAACCTCTGGTCTTGATGGAGAGGAGACTAAAATTGCCACTATGGTTTCAAATGATTTGAAATAACAGCAAGAAAAAACTTGATTCCAAATATTTCTTTGGGTACAAGAATGACTATCTCCAATACCAAATAATCTTTATACATTGTGAAATTTACTTATGTGTATGAAAACCATAGAGAGGAAATATAACATATGAGAAATATTGGAAATCATGTCTCTCCTTGCTGTTATTTCAGGTTATTTGAAATCATAGCAGCAAGTTTTAGTCTCCCCTTCATCAAGGTTTTGGGGAAATGATTGATATTCAACCATATTCTGTAGCATCTGAAATTGAATTTAAAAGGCTTATTGTAAAACTTTGTTCAAAGTACAGCATTCCATCCAAAATTACTCCACTACAAAATAATTTTCGATGTATTTACAAAAGTAACACAAAATATTAATCATCTCTTTTGATAAAATTAGCAGTATTTCTTTGACTACAAACATTTGGATAGCTACAACAAATAATGCTCCGTTTTCTGAGGTTGACAGGTCATTGGCTTTCAAATGACTTTGAACAATGCACGGCTGTGCTTAGAGTTGTTCCATTCCCTGGTACAAAAACAGGTGCACGATTAAATGAAGAATTGCACAATGCTTTTTGTGAGTATAAAATCTTCAACAAAGTTTTCTTAGTCTTGCAGGATTCAGTGCAAATATGATGGCTGGTATCAGGGTATGTGATTTAGAATAACTATCATACATTGTAACTCAGGCTGTGAAGACAACAATTACATCTAACAGAAATACAGTCTCTCACTTTAATCACTTTCTGTTAGCAATTAGCAAATTTATTAATCAGAAAGGACTTTTTCATAGTGTATTTGTGATACAGAATGATTCGCACGAACAGGAATTTTTTAATAAGAGAATTATTCATTTTTTTATACTAGAATTTGGAAGGCTATTATTTTTTCAACACCTTTTTAATAAAACATAACTTTGAGCAAATAAAATTTTGGTAAATGTTACCTTTAACTACAATACAACACCGAGAACTGTAGTTTGGTTTTTCTGAAGGTTTTTGGGTCCATTAAGAACGAATATGACATTTAAATTCGCAGCAAATTTATAGTTTTGCTGATATATGTAGAAAATGTGTAAGGAAAATCCTTTAAAAGTACTGCGCCCTCTGTAGATGTGTAATGTTGCAGCAACGTAAAGCAATTCAATAACCAGTAAACACCGGTTCTGCACGGAATCCCACTAGCAAGGTACCTAGACGGACGCGAACGGTTACTCAGAACGGACCCAACAATCGGTTACTCAGAACAGTCCCAACAACGGTAAGATATGCTCACACCCACACGGCACGAGAAGCAACAGCAACACGATTCCCGACCAAGTCAATCATCGCTCTCCCAACGTCTTTCCATTACCCGCTTTTATGGCCGTTGCAGGACGGCTAAATTTGCATATTACGATAATTCATGTGACTTTGCGAGATATCATCCTTTACAAAAGATGGCAGCCGCCATCCTGATCTTTCTTTCTCTATTTTCGGTCGGCGACGCCGAGCCGGCCCCGAGGTAAGTCTTTCCTTTTCGTCCGTCTCTCTTACGCACCCACACAACACACAAACACGCGGGCGCTGGTCTCCTGGATGCACATTACACTCCCCCCTGATCTGATGGTCACATAGGGAGCATTGGGGGGGGGGGGCTTTTAGTGCGTGTGCTTCTGCGAAGAGGTACATTCACTGGTTCAGATTCGGGCTCTGGATCTGGTTCCGCCTCATCAGATGAAGTATCACTATCAGTCTCTGGAGGGGGCTCACTGAATCCGTGTATCGGCAGCTCATCACTGGACGCTTCACTGCTTTCTTCTGTAGTTGTGTGACGCGCCTCGGTAGCTGGGCGAAGATCTCGCACATGTCGTGGGGTTCCATCGACCAACACAGACTGCTGGCTAATCACTCCAGATATTTGTCCTCGCTTAAACTTGTCGGTGCACCGATTTCCTGGGGGCCGCACCCACACTGGATCTCCCACTTCATATCTGTTACATGTTCCCTTGTCGGCTGGCTGCGTAGTGTTGATTCCCTTCACTCCGACTCGATATGTGTAAATAGCATTCGTAGGTGCGGTTGAAGGAGACGTCCCGTCCTTTGGCGTAATGTTGTACCAATATGTGGCTTCCGTAATAGTACATCGCTTCCTGGCAGCAATTTTCTTGATGCTGCGATGGCTTATTTCAGCAATGCCATTTCCTGACGGCACATGCGCACATCGCAACCGTAGTCGGACGCCCCACTCATCTAACAACTGCCGGACTTGCTGGCTACAAAACGCTGCATCATTGTAAGTCAGGAGCTCTTCCGGTGCACCTCGCTCAGAAAAAATGGATGATAGGTGGCGAACAACATTTGCCGAATCCTGTCTGGTAATCTGCCGCAACACCGCAAATCTCATAGGCCCGCAATCAATGAGAGTTAGAAAGGGCTTGCCACTGTAATGGGTGATATCCACGGCCAGCCGCTGCCACACACCCTCAACTTCCAATCGACCCTTCTGCCATCGCTCTGGTGCCGGATCAATAGACTGGCAAGCCTCACAATTTCTGATGATCTGTCTTACATCCATCTTGGTCACTGCTGGGTATACGCGCCTCACAAAATAAAGGGTCCTCCTGATACCCGGATGTCCGCTTTGTGCATGAATTTTTTGTATTTGACATGGGTCGATTGCAACTGCACAAGATCGAGCAGTAATCTCCATTCCCATCTTCGCGGCTTCATACCATTTGTGAGGTACTCGGGTCAGTTGGTCAGCACGATTACAATGTGATGGCACCAGAGTGATGCTCAGTGATAGCCCATACTCAGATACCAGGTTTTTTAGCGTGTCTAGCCTTCTCCGTATTAACATTTCGCTTGCTGCCTTGGTACGGATACGTGTCCGTCCTGAAAGTGTGTCAGACACCCAGTGGTAGACACAGAGAGAATCTGTGTACAAGGTCAACTTCTTAGACTGCCACTGCAGATCCAGATTTATCCCCTTTACAACGGCGTCCAGCTCTGCCAGGTTGATATGCTGAGAATCTGTTACGGGCCGCAGCCAACATGCATCTTCCAACACGTTTCCTCCTTGCTCGAACGATACTCCCAACGCCAAAGAACTGGCATCAACCCACACACCTATGTTGTCTCCGTTAACACACCACCGCCCACAGGCAGGGTCCTTCTTGTTCACTTTCTCCAGTGTCTCTTTAATCATTAGAGTTAGTAGGACATCATCGGATACGTCATCCCAACCCGTGGTTGTTAAATTTGCTCTGCGTTTAATTACACCAACAGCTGCGTGGAGCCAGCCACAGGACGGTAAGTGACCAACAAGTTTTCCACACCAAGAAAAAACGGTCCGCCTTGTAACAATGTTGGGGATGCTTGGAATTTCGCTGCCACGCCTCCATTGTAGGGTGCCATCTTCCTCATAAACATCCAATCCCAATACACGTGCTCCTTCCCTCAAATGTTCTGGATTCTTGCATTCCAGACCAAACTGAGCCAACTTTTCTTTGACACACGATGCAGACTGTACATCTTCATTGACGTATATGTCATCAATGTAAGCTGACGTTGAGTCCCTCATGGGCTTTTCTTGGGACAATACTGTGTTGACAATAGTCTTCATAATCTGTGGTGCCACATTTAGGCCAAAGCCGAGGCGTGTAAGGCAGTACCTCTGCCCCTGAAACTAAACTGTCTGGAACGGCCAAAACATCTCATCAACTCGCACCTGTAAATAGGCTTTTCGCAAATCCAATATCGAGACATTAGTGCCTTTCTTACGCCATTCCCTCAACTTGCTGGCGCATACGTCAGCATCGGCAGTGTAGGCTTCAGTATGCTTGTTAAGCTCCCTATAGTCCAGCACCGGCCGTACTTTCAACTTGTTATGCTGGACTACTGCCATCAAGGGTATTAGACCCTTGGGAGGCCCAAGCTTGTCCTCAGGATAGGGGATTAACCAGCCATCTTGGATCCACGCCTTTAGTTCCCTTTCGTATTCTGCTCGGGCCTCACTGGGTATAGGGTACTCTGCAACCCCATTCTTGAGTTTAGTCGGTGCCCTTCCCTCGGTCCACTTCCAAGATGTAATCCAGGCCCTCTTGCGAGAGTCGTAGTCCACTGTAAAATCCGGCCGATCGATGTGGAGCGCTGCACACACTGGGGCCTCCAAGAATCACACTTTTCCATCCCGATGAATTGCGACTCCCCCCAGCGCCTTGATGGCATCGTATCCGAGCAACAGATCAAACCCCAGGAGATTTCCTTGGGTCACGAGCACATTGATCTTAGTGGCTGCATCGGTGTCCGTGTAGACCTCGACAGTTCCAGCTCCACAGCATGTCTGGGTCTCGCCTCCTATCGTGGTGACTTTGATCTTTCTCTTAGTCCAAGTTGGACACAGCCTGGCGCTCACTATAGTATGCAAACAGCCTGAGTCGAGAAGTGCTGAGCAGGGTATCCTGTTTACGTAGACGGTCATCACTGGTTGCGCCTTGTTCAAATTTTGCTCGGGGAGCAGGGCGGCGCTGACGTCCTCTCCCCTTATACGTTCCCAGCACAGTTTTGGACTAGATGCCCCAAACCGCCATAATTAAAACAGCGCACACACCCCCTGTTGGTGCAATTCCTTGCAAAATGTCCGCGTCGGCCACAGCGAAAACATTTTCCATTGCTTGCAGGGTTCTGATTCGGAATTTCCCGAGCGCCAATCTGGCCTGTCTGTGTCGCCATCACAACTGGTTCCCCCAGGTCCTCCTCATCTTTGATGATGGCTCGAGCACGTTCCATCAAGTGTTCCATGGGCGTTGTTGAAACGCTGGTTGAGGCTCTCAATAGCTGCTTTACCCGAGTGGGAAGGCCCGCCACAAACGCGTACGCGAGCGTCCGCTCCGACACCCCTCCACTGAATAGGACTGCGAGTTTCTTTAACTCCGCGAAGAAAACGTCCACGCTTTCCCCCGGTAGAAGTTTTCGGGAAGCAAATTTTTCATAGGCCGTACAAGGATCCATGGCGAATGCCTTGTACAACGCAGCTTTAATTGCGGTGACATCTCCCTTTTCGGCAGCACTGAGTTGCTGATACACACTCAAGGCACCCCCAGCCAATCTCAGGGGAATCACAGTGTGTACCCTTTTTACCTCACAATGGTCGCACATCAGCTCGACTCTTTCAACCCAGTCGACAATGGACGTGGACCCGTCAAACTCAGGTATGAGCTTTAAATCGAATTTCGACTTGGTCATAGTCCTAGAGGGCAAATAGCTGAAATAGCTTGTAGAAAATGTGTAAGGAAAGTCCTTTAAAATTACTGCGCCCTCTGTAGATGTATAAGGAAAATCCTTTAAAAGTACTGCGCCCTCTGTAGATGTGTAATGTTGCAGCAACGTAAAGCAATTCAATAACCAGTAAACACCGGTTCTGCACGGAATCCAACTAGCAAGGTACCTAGACAGACGCGAATGGTTACTCAGAACGGACCCAACAATCGGTTACTCAGAATGGTCCCAACAACGGTAAGATATGCTCACACCCACACGGCACGAGAAGCAACAGCAACACGATTCCTGACCAAGTCAATCATCGCTCTCCCAACGTCTTTCCATCACCCGCTTTTATGGCCGTTGCAGGACGGCTAAATTTGCATATTACGAGAATTCATGTGACTTTGTGAGATATCATCCTTTACAAAAGACGGCGGCCGCCATCTTGATCTTTCTTTCTCTATTTTCGGTCGGCGATGCCGAGCCAGCCCCGAGGTAAGTCTTTCCTTTTCGTCCGTCTCTCTTACGCACCCACACAACACACAAACACGCGGGCGCTTGTCTCCTGGATGCACATTACAATATAAGGCATAGTCTTTTTCCTGTTTATGATCTAACGTTATGGTGGCCATGTTGTTTGGTTTATCAGGCAAACCAACGTAGCCACCATAACGTGATTATATAGGGAAAATATGATGTCTTTATAACAGCAAAACTATAAATTTGCAAGAGATTTAAATGTCATATTCGTTCTTAACACACATGAAAACCTAATGAAGTCAAATGCAGTTCTCAGGATTGTGTTCTAGTTAAGGGTAACATTTACCAAAAATTTGTTTTACCAACTTTACTTTATCGAATCTAACAAGTTTTATAGCATAATTAATAATAAAATAGTCGCATATCCTTTTTTTTTTTACAATTCTTCAAATGTTTTAATAAAAATTACAATTCGTCTTTTGTTATAAATATTATAAAGCTTTGTTACATGTAGTGAAAATTGAATGTGACTGCAGTCACGGAGGTGGGCTGCATGTGCATCCTCGAAACCTGATGGAAGACGAGAAGGCAACGAATCAGCTGGTTCCAATGCACATTAATTTGCATAAATGAGATTATATAAGGCCGGGAGTTAAGATGTTTGTGAGAGTCGAGCCGTTGAGTTCTCGAGAACCGGATGGAACCTGGTTAGAGCGGAGAGTGTTGTGGCGGACCAAGATATAAATATCCTAACTCACTAAAAAAGAAAATAATGAAACGAATGGAATGAAGGAAATAAAACTCAATTGCTGAATAAAATAAACATGTCATTTTCTGTCAAAATTAAATGGTTTAGGTGTAACACGTGTTCATTCAGGCGTTGACGACTGCATGCGTGGAAAAGAAAGGAATGAAGTCGAGGATGAGAAATGGCCGTCCGCACGTAGAAAGGGAAATAGAAAGGGAGTGTTGGCCTCAGCAAAACCGTGCGTTCATGATAGTAGTCATCCACGTGGAAAAGTCTTCAAGCCAAGAGCTATGGACGCCGAACTTGCCTGGTTGACGAACCTAGGCAAAAAAGGAAGAAAGAGGAAGTTGAATGGTTGTGTTGACTTTTATATCGGGGTGAGTGTTCTGACTGTGCGTGTCTGGAATTCCTTTTAGGGGAAGTGACGTTTCCCATACGTGCTTACATGTGCGTGAATGTGAGTGTATGTATGAGGATGTGTATATGCGTACGTGTGTAGCGTACATGTGTGTGTGTATATGTGAGGAAAAACATGTTCGAACAGTGTCACTGGGAATCGAGTCCCAGGTTTTTTGGGGTTTTTTTCGATTAGGATTAGATTCGATTAGGAGCTATTTCGGCGTTAAATATGGAACCAATGCGGCTGAGATGAAATGGGAAATGTTAAATGATTCGCGTCGAACCTGGAAAATTAAAAGTCGCGTTGAAAATTGAAAAGCGTTGTCACAAAGAGAGAATTGAAGGAGTCGTGTCAAACTGCGAAGGTTGGAGATATCAAGTGAGTCGGACTTTTTTTGTCTTTTTGTTTGTTAATCCCAGTGGGATTCGTTGGATTTCTTTATCTATCGTCATCAAAGAAACGTGGAATTTGGAATGAAATTCGCTTATATTTGTTGAAAAAAAAAAGCCGTCGCTGTTAACAGAACTTAAAATGCGATTTGGACGACCGAGGAATTTAAAATGAGATCCTGTTGTGTTAAAAAGAAAAAAGTTGTCGTTTTTTTAAACGAAAATGGTTTTCTAAAAGTACAATTCGATTCGGATTTTATTGTTTGAAAAATGTCATCGTTGTTAAAAGAACTTGAAATGTGATTCAAATGACTTGTATGTATAGAAATCCTAATTACCTTTTCAAGTCTCACAAAAAACACGCATTCACATTTCAAGCTATATTACTTGTCATATACATACGCGCACACAAACATACGCGCCCACGTCCACACACGTACATATATTCACGTTCGCGTACATACACTCACATTCACGTGTATATACACACACGCTAACGTACACACATGTACTCACACACGTACGCACACAGATGGGCGACGTCACTTCCTTTCAATGGAAATCCACACATGCGCAAAGACCACCGGAAACATAAAAGAAAAAGCATAAGCGGCTTCTTCCCTTTTTAGGACCAGCTTTCGAGCTGGTCAGTCTACGGACCGACCGCGTGCCTCACACCACTTTACTACTATGTGGGACAAAAAGCTAACAGACCGTACGTACACATTCTCACTCTTTCTCTCTCTATCTATTACTGGTCCCTGAGAACACCACCGAAAGAACACTTCTAACATGGTGCGCAGATTAACTGATGTCAACCCTCTATCTTTTTCTGTCTACACGCTGGACTATCGTTCCCATTTTCCACTGCATCACTCACTTCTTTTCCCACGCGCGAACAAACAATAGTGACCCGAACGTGAGATGAACACACATTTCCTTTTTCTTTCAACACCACCAGTCTCGCAACAAACGATGGTTACACCCGCGCGGACATGAACACGTGTTATATCTAAAACATTCATTCTTTCAACAGTAAATAAACGACACGTTTGTCTTATCCATCAATTGAGTTTTTGTTTCCTTCAATTCCATTCGTTTCATTATTTTCTTGTGGCGAGTTAGGGTATTATTATATATCCTAGTCCTCTACATATTTCAATGCGGAATTTAAAATGAAATCCTGCTGTGCTGACAAGCAAAAAGGGTGTCATTTTTAAACGATAGATTTATTTTATAAAAGTATAATTCGAATCGGATTTTATTGCGTTTGTTGTTAAAGAACAAAAAAAAAAAACATTTGTTTTGTCAGCAGGATTTTTTTTCTGCCTATGACATTGAGATGCAAGAGATAATATTATGTATCAGTGAGCGTGCACCTGTCATTTCAGGTTCTGTGTTGTACATATATTCTCTCAGACGTAATCAATCACAAAAAAATCGCAAAAAAAAAACCCTGCTGATAAAACAAATGTTTTTTTGTTTTTTTGTTCTTTAACAACAAACGCAATAAAATCCGACTCGAATTATACTTTTCGAGTCGGATTTTATTGCGTTTGAAAAAAGTGGTCGCTGTTAAACGAATTTGAAATGTGATTCGGATGACTTGTATGCATTAAATTCTCTTTTCAACGAGGAATTTAAAATGAAGTCCTGTCCTGTTGTGGTTTAAAAAAAAAAAAAAGAAAAGGTGTCGGTTTTAAACGACTTTAATTTTTCGGATTTTATTGCGTTTGAAAAAGTTATCGCTGTTAAAAGAACTTAAATGTGATTCGGACGACTTGTATGTATTTAAAAGTTATTTTTAAATACGGAATTTAACATGAAATCGTGTTGTGCTGAAAAGGAGAAAAAAGGTGTCGTTTTTGAACGATAGTTATTTTGGTGAGAATACAATTCAAGTCGTTGTTAAATGAGAAATGTAAAAATTAATTTCTGTGTCTAGCTGTGTAGCCCCACTTTTGCTAAATAGTATCTGTCTTTGTCGGAATAGAGAGCGCTAGCTGTGTCTAGCAGGAGTGTAGAGAGCGCTAGCTGTGTCTAGCAGGTGAAACATTATGTAAAAGAATACCAAAACATGAGATTCATTTATGAGAAGCGGAATACGGTCTCCATTTTTTATTGAACTCCAGTTCCGTATCAAACGAAAGTGAAGGTATATCCGAGACTTCTTTAAGGGGAGGTAATGGCTCATGCTATCACATCCCTCTTCTTTCAATAATTGAAATGGAAAGAGAAAAAAAAGGAATTTATTTACAATGATGAGATAAAAAATAAAAATAAAAAGTCAGTTAGTAACTGTCTCATCTCTGAATCATTTGGGGGATCTGACGACATGTCCAGATCTGGTGGTTTGAACTGTCGTATGGTTGCTATAGGTGCCCGTGTCTGGCACTCCATGTGGTGTACGTTTGAAAGGTGCCTGTTGACATTGTGTACTGTCCGTCTCTACACTCGATGAACCGTCCCTGGTAGGTTCCTGAGGAATTTCAGTGGAGTGCATCTCTGGATGTGCTATGCTTCTGGAGGGGATTACTCTAAGATGCTGTCGATTTCGACAAAGAGTTTTTTCGGAGGGGGTCTGTACTATGTACGACCTTGATTCTCGGTCCAATTGTGTGACAACTGCAGGAGACCACTCACCTGCTTCTTTATTTAACACACGTACAGGTTGTCCGATGGGTAGTCTGGGCAGCTCTTTTGTATGTTGATCATGGTACATCTTCTGTTTTTCTTGCTTCTGATACACTCGTTCCATTATTTTCTCCTTGTTAGCGTTTTGGTTGGTGCATTTGACTGGGATGTTCCCTGCTAACTTCCTTTGGTATATAAGCTCACCTGGTGAGGGAAGCGTATGATCTAAAGGAGTCAAACGCAAGCATAATAGTACCATATCCAAGTCATGACCGCTTGAGGCAGCTTTTTTTAATGCAGATTTCACTCCCTGGATACAGCGTTCAGCAAAGCCATTTGACTGCGGAAACTTAGGTGAGGATGTGTGGTGTTCAAAACCCCATTCTTTTGCGAATTGCTTGAAATGTATCGAGCTGAAGTGTGGGCCATTGTCACTTATCACTCTCTCTGGAATTCCTTGTTCTCCAAATATTTGCTTTGTCAGTTTAATAACTTCCTGACTGGAGAACTCCTTTAACACTCACACAAGTGGGAACTTGGAATAATAGTCCGCAAGAGCATAAGGTTGAGACCTTCAATGTGAAATAAGTCGGTAGCCACTATCTGCCATGGCCTCACCGGAATCTCATGGGGCATCAGGGGTTCAGCACTCTGCATTTTTTGGTGCTGCTGGCAAATGGTACATTGTTGTACTATGTTGTCGATGTCTTTGTTAATGTTGTGCCAAAAAACGCAACTTTTGGCTCGGAGTTTACATTCCTCCATCCCTTGGTGCCCATAATGTATTTTCTGTAATACCTCTTGTTGCATCTATTTAGGTATTATTATTCTGTTTGCTTTCAATAATATGCCATTTTCAATGGACAATTCGTCTCGATAGGGCCAATAAGGTTTCATATTCTTGCCCATTTCTCTGAGAGTGTCAGGCCAACCTCTCAGAATAATGTCCCTCAATTCACATAGTGTGGCATCTTCACTTATTGCTTGGTTTAGCTGAGCTAGCTTTTGGGTTGAAAATTGAACAAAATCCACCCTCAGATCCAAGTCAATAGCTTCTTTAGCTTTTTTATTTGGTAACCTTGAGAATCCATCTACTAATGCCATATCTTTTCCAGGGCGATATACAATTGTCATATCATACCCCTGCAAACATAGTAGCATGCGTTGGAGGCGAGGTGGAGCTACAACCAAATTTTTTAAGTTGATCATTTCCAAGGGTTTATGATCATTTTCCACCTGGAATGCACTTCCATAGATATAAGTCTGAAATCGTTTGCAGCCGAAAACAACTGCAAGGAGCTCCCGCTCTATGTTGGCATAGCGTTGTTCAGTTTCTGTTAAGGACTTGAATGCAAAAGCTATGGGTTTACCTTCTTGCAGGAGTGAGGTACCGAGTCCTTTACTTGATGCATCGACTTGGATAACAGTTTGCTTGGAAGGGTCGAAGTATGATAGCAACATGTCTTTGCAAATTAGATCCTTGATTTGCTGGAGGGATCTCTGGTGACTTTCTGTCCACTGGTATTCCACTTCTTTTTTTAGGAGATCTCTCAAAGGTGCTGTGAGATCGGACAGGTGTGGAATGAAAGGTGCCATATATGTGATGATTCCCAACACCCTCTGCAGGTCGGTAGTGTTTGCTGGACTAGGTAACATTTTTATTTCTGTTACCTTGCTGGGATCAGGGTGCATACCATTCTGATCATAGATTGCGCCAAAAAAACAAATTTGTTTCTTATTGATGGCACACTTTTCGCGGTTGAAGCACAGTCCTTCCTTTTGAGCAATTCTCATTAGATTGTGGAGGTTCCTATCATGCTCCTCTTCAGGTTTTCCAAAGACAATGACATCGTCAACTAGCCCTAAGGTGCCAGAGCACTTCTCCAGAATCATGTCCATCCTCTGGGCAAACACATCCTGAGATATCACCAGACCAAAAGGCATCTGCTGGAAACAGAATCTTCCAAAAGGGGAGTTGAAGGTAGTCAACAGTTGTGAGGCTGCATCTAGTTTGATGGACCAATATCCATTCTTGGCATCCAACTTGGAGAAATATTTGGCACCATAGAGTTTATGTGCAAGTTCTTCCATTGTTGGGGTCTTGTAATGGCATTTCATGATGGCCTTGTTTAAATCTTTTGGATCTAAACACAGATGGAGCTTTCCATTGCCTTTCCGCACATAAACCAAGCTGCTGACCCATGGTGTAGGCTCGGTTACTTTCCGTATGATGCCTTGTTTTGTCATATTTTCCAATTCGGTCTGGATTTCCTCCCTCATATGTATAGGACATTTTCTTTGTGTATGTATGACAGGGGTGTTGTCTGGTTTCAGGACAATGTGATATTCACCCTCAAAATTGCCGATATTGTCAAAACGGTTTGGGTACATATTTACCAGATCCTATGTTGAACGTACTGAGACTGGTGTTTCCTGGATTGCACAGTGTAACGTTACCAGTCTCAGGTCTCTGATTGAAGGTAGTCCTATGATGATAGGCTCTTCTGTTGTCACTACAAAGAATTTGATGGTTTTCCATATTCCTTTGTGTGAACAAGCTATTTTAACAGATCCATGTTGGGTAATATGAGAACCATTATACGCTGTGAGAACAGTTGGTTCACCCTTTATTGCACCGGGGAGTAGCTGTCTTGCTGCACTTATTAGGTGTGGGAACATCTTCCGGAAGGTACATAATGGAAGTATCTTGCCTTCGGCTCCTGTGTCAACCTTAGCTTTCAGAAAATGGGTGCCTGGGAGGTTGGGAAGCTTGATTACAAGGTCTGTGAAAACCTCTGTCCGACTGTCGCCTTGTTCTTGAATAGAGTCGAAAGACATTTGTTCAAACTTGTTATAAATCCCTTCATTGTCCCTCTGAGAGGTATTTACCGAGTGCATACGGTTGCCGTGTTTCCAGTGTTTGTACTGGTCCCTTTGTGCTTCTCCATGTCCTGGTGTATTTCCTCCATCTTTCCATGTTGTGTGTGTCGGAAAACGTCCTGCTGCATTTTTATTTTTGCTTGCGCAGACCTTAGCCCAATGATTTTGTTGTCCATACGCGGAACATGTGGTACCCCATGCTGGATATTTTTGCCTCGGATGGGAGCCTCCGCATCTGTTACACTGTTTGTACTTGATTGCATCTATTTCATGCTTATTCTGCTCTAGTTTAGCCAACTGTCTCATGTGGGTTATGGAAACTTCATGTGTCCTACCACAGTTTATAACTTCCGGCAGTGTTAATTGTTCGTCTTTCGCTAGAAGCTGCTTTTGGAGTTCTGGGTTCTTTGTTTCTGATATAACCTGCTTGATGAGGTGTTCCTCCATTTCCTGGATATCCCGGAACTTGCATTTCAATGCCTGCGATTTACACCAGGCCAGAAAGTCATCGAAATTCTCTGATTCCTTTTGATTATACTGGCGCAGGTAAAAACGAGCGATTCGGAAGTTTAATTGCGACTGCAGTCTTTCCTTGAATTTTTCCCAAATTATTTCTGGATTATTCCTGTCGGCCTCGTTTTCGAATGACCAAGTGTTGTATCTTTTAAGGCCTTCTTCTCCAGGCAGTAGCAAGATGTGGTCGACCTGTTTTTCCAACGAAATATTTTTAACTGAGAAGTAAAGATTACAATGTTGCTTAAATAATCGAAATGCTTCGATTAGGTCTGTGGACGACCAATTCATCGTTCATTTGTAGCCATTGTATTTATTTATTTCGTTTAGTTTGAGACAATATAAATTCAGTCTTCCGTTTATTTATTTTATTTTATTTTTATTTTTTTTATTTTTTTTAATAAACTGACAGAACAAATCTACATGTATATGTGTTTTCCGTGGAAAACTTAAACGTCTGAGAACTTATACATATACTTCCTAATATATGTATATTTTTTTTTTAATGACAGTAATTGACAGTAATGTATATATATATATATATATATATATATATATATATATATATATATATATATATATATATATATATATATATATGTATTTATTTATTTTCGTTGTATTTGAAACACGAAACACGAAAAACAATGCTTACTCATAGTTTGAAGCTTGGCGCCAAGTATTAATTTTTCCCATGCGGTCTGAACGTGGCCAATTTTATTCATTTATTTTTTTATTTTTTTACTGTCGTGTGTATATAATAGGGACGACCTGTTCATAAGGTTTCCCAAATAGGAAACACCACCGCTTGCCACCATGAAACATTATGTAAAAGAATACCAAAACATGAGATTCATTTATGAGAAGCGGAATACGGTCTCCATTTTTTATTAAACTCCAGTTCTGTGTCAAACGAAAGTGAAGGTATATCAGAGACTTCTTTACTGAAGAGTTCTTTAAGGGGAGGTAATGGTTCATACTATCACAGCAGGAGTGTAGAGAGCGCTAGTTGTGTCTAGCAGGAGTGTAGAGAGCACTAGCTGTGTCTAGCAAAAACGGATACTACTTCACTACCCAGTTTATGATCATGAGATCAGGGGGGCGTGTAGTGAAAATTGAATGTGACTGCAGTCACGGAGATGGGCTGCATGTGCGAACTCGAAACCCGAGCGATGGAAGATGAGAAGGCGTCGAATCAGCAGGTTCCAATGTGCATTAATTTGCATGAGATTATATAAGGCCGGGAATTAAGATGTTTGTGAGAGTCGAGCCGTTGAGTTCTCGAGAACCGGATGGAACCTGGTTAGAGCAGAGAGTGTCGCTGAGAATCGAGTTCCAGGTTTTTTTTTCGATTAAATAAATTCAATGTTTCTTGCTGAAATTAACAGCATTTCTTTGACTACAGACATTTCAATAGCTGCTACAAGTAATGCTCTCTTTCTGAGTTTAACAGGTTTTCAAATGACTTTGAACAGTGGAATTGTTCCGTTCCCTGGTACATACACAGGTGCAAGATTAGGTGAAGAATTGCACAATGATCTGGATGAGTATAAAAGCTCTAATAATACTTTCTTAGTCTTGTGGGATTCAGTAATAAATATTGTTGCTGGTGTCAGGGAATGTAGTTTAGAATCACTATCATGCTTCATACATACATGGCAACTCTCAATAAATAACTCATTATTTTCCCAAGAGGCTGTGAAGATAATCATTACAACTAACAGAAATATAGTCTCTCACTTTTACGTATATATCACTCTTCATTAGCAATTAGCAAATTAACTGAAATACAGGATCAGCTTAATTTGGAAACTCATAAACTCATTCAATACGTGACCACACGGTGGAATTCAATATATTATATGCTGAAAAAAATTTAGAACAGTGAAAAGCTCTTTTAATGTATGATGTTGATAATAAGATTCCTACCTTAACAACTTACAAATAGGGGTTTGTTAAAAAAACAAAAAAACTGTCCAGTTATTGTCCATTTGAAGAAATCACTAAAGAAGCAAGTCACAGAACTTCAACCATATCGATGATAATACCTTCAGTTTTAGCTCTGACATTATTTCTTTCAAAGGCTGTCCAATCTAATTCTGATATTTCTGACTTTAGTCGAATCCTTACCACTGTTGAACAATTCAATGAATCAATAGAAACAAGATTTTCATCATATCTAAATGATAAAAACTTGTGTGTCTATTTTCCTAAATCCAAGATTCAAATTTAAATTTCAAAAGAACGACATAGAAAACACTATTAAAAATTGGATTCTACATCTTCTACTAATGATAATGAAGTAAAATCAGCAGGATACATTTCTTCAAGCTTTGTTGAGAGTCAAGAAAATCAAAGTGAAAGTAAAACTGTATCGCTTTCAAGCCTGTTTGATGAATTAGCTTCGGAGATTGCAACTACAACAGCAATATAAGAATCACAATCTAAACTCAAAAGGAGTAAATCCTTTATACTTAAGTGCACAAAAGAACTTGATCATTACGTAGCTTTACAACTACTCACAAGTGTTGATGATCCATTTCAGTGGTGGAAGAAGATACAGGAGACTTTACCACTGCTGAGTAAACTGGCTTCAAAATATTTAAGTAAACCACCTTCATCTGCGGAGAATGAGAAG